>NC_037677.1:119953601-120253601 GCF_003255815.1 Theropithecus gelada | reverse complement strand
CAGCTCTCTCTGATGACTGCAATGGGTGGGTGGGGGATTGAGAGGCAAGAAAGGTGACCTTTCATCTGGATGCAGAAGATGAACCAGAGTTCTCCTGGCTGGCTGGGGTGGGGTAGGGGATGGGGAGGATAAGAGCGGGGCCTCTTTAGGGAGAGGGGACAGTCTGTGCAGTGGCTCTGAGGGACATGAGTACATTGTATTTGAGGAGCTATAGGAGGACCCCGCATTAGAAAGGAAAAAAAACCAAGGTGGGGGAAGGCAGGTGATGCTGAAGAAGGAAGGCAAGTGATACTGCTGGATTCAGCTGTGAGCCTTGCCCTGTGGCTACTTCAGGCCCATAGAGCACTCGTAAAGGCTACACTTGCAATCCCAAGAAGCACAAAGAACAGGGAGCACAGGTTCTCACTGAGAAGTGATGGCATCATTTCAGAGCACGGTTCTTTTAGTTTAAAAACATGCAAGTTAAAGAGCTTTATTTTAATAAATGAAGTGGAAAAATTGTTTAGTTCTTAAGAAAGGAGAATAAATTGGCCTTTTAAAAAAGTCAAGCAACTGTGGGACAGGCCTTTGGATTTAATTGCAAGCGTATATTTGGCAAATCTGGTACCTTCACAATCACCTCCCACACATTTGCCTGCCCAGTGAGCCAGGCAGGGAGACGGGGGAGACAGGTGTGCTTATTTCCTTCTTCCTGATGGGAAAATGAGGCCTGGGGATGGCCAGGAACTTGCCTGAGCTTTTTTCCAATTATCAAGCAGCAGAAATTTTGAGAGACTGGCATTTAGTAAAGGACAGATGATTGAAAAAATTGCAAGATGGGAGTTTGGAGCAAAAATATCCACAATGGGATATTTGTCTAACTGTGTGCCTTGGTTTGGGGGTTCCCAACAGTCAAGTCGGAGATAGAACTTGAATGCAGGGAGTAATTTGGGGGGTGGTTCCAGGAAGCAGGAGGGAGGGAACAGAGAAAGGGACATAGTAGGGGAGAAGCTAGGATGAAGTTCACTGTGAACAGTAGTGGGAGCCTATGGAATGCCTCTTGCTATGGTCTTGCTATGGCCATGTGCAGGATGGGATGTTTTGTCCCCTGCTCCCCTCCCATTGGCCAAGGCTTGTCCCCAGGGTGCTCACTCCCTGCACTTTCAAGCTACAATTGTGTGAAGCCTGGTGGGCTCCTGGGTGCCCACAAAGGACCCAGTGAGAAAAGCCAGCAATGCAGAGCCGTCAGGCAGAACTGAGGAGACGCGCTGGTCACCATGGGCATCTGTAACACCAAGCGAGGCATCTTTGCAAGGTGAGCCCGGATAAATGACCCGTGCATGGGACAACTGAGTAGAAAAATGTTCCAAATTCACCATTTCAAGACCTGGACCAGTGAAGGCCCAGGAATTTCTCTGCCTGCATCTCCCCGATGCACTGTTGGTTATAAGGAATCCTAAGCCACTGGGTAACAGGAGGGCAGGAAAAGGACTAAAGGGTGGGGTGAACACCGATTCATTGATTTACTCATTTAACAAGTGTTTACAAATACCCACTGTTTACCAGGCACTGTGTGGGGCTCAGGGTATAAAGCAGAGATGGAAACGGGAAATGTCTCTGTCCTCACCAAAATGGCATTTGCTAGATCTTCGAGTTTCTCTAGCTGTTTCAGTCCCAGTGGGTTTGCTGTGACTATACAGAAGATGAGAGCACGGGGTCACAGGTGGAGGGAGTCAGGTGAGGTAATCCCTTGTCCAGTGTGTGATGTACTCAGCCACCTTGCAGGTAGAAGTCATTCGAGAAGGACATGGAGAAAGAGCTGCGGGATGTAAGCATCTTTGTCCAAGAAAGTGGCTTTCTGGAGGGAGAGATGAGGCTGGTGTAAACCTTGAGCGTTCCTGATGGGCCAGAGGATGATGGGATTAGGAGATGGAGGACCTGTCACTGCAGGAGAATGAAATGTCCTGGGGGAGAAAATATACCTTATCTCTATAAGGTCTGCCTAGGTGGGGATCCATGGTTCATGTGTTCATACATAACACTTAGATAAATTCACATCTACATGCACACATATGTGGTTCAGCAATCCTGAGAGATGCTATAGAGCCAAGGATGGCTGGCCTTTCTCCAATTCATCTGTTCCATGTTTTAGGGAGGAAGCTTTGGCAGCAGCAGGAAGGATGGAGTTAGCAGGGGGGCAGACTGGGAAGAGGAGCAACCATTTGGCTGGAAGCTCCTGCACCAGTCCAGGGGAGAGATGGGAAAGGTCTACAGAGTAGCAGCTGTAGGGGATAGCGATAGACCATTTCGGGCACTCTAGGGCTTGCTCGAAGGGATTCCACACTACAGGTTCTAGTGGCAATGTCGAGTCTCAAGTCCAACGTTTCTAACTCTCCCAGTTACTGCTCATAAAATGTTAATGCTACACGTGGCCACCAGTGCTTCCAACATGGTCCTTTTTCCCCTCACGAGACAGGATAGTGGCCCAGGCCATGGCTCCTGGCCTTGAAATCAGCCAGGCTGCCATCCATCTTCCCTGTCCATCTCTCTCATATTTGGGACATTTCTTTGTGCCGAGCTGATGGAATCCATTGGCTTTTAGCCAAACAAACCAGGGCACTATTACTGCATTCTAAAAGCTCATTTTTAGGTAAGATGCTCTTCCACTCTTAGAGTCTTAGCAATCAAACACTCTACCTCTTCTTTGTACTGATGAGAAAGGAACATAAGTCATCCATTTGCTCAGTAGGGGAGCATATGCTTCCATATTATCAGTTGGTTATAATCCTTGGAGATAAGCATGGTATTTTTCTATACATTAAAAACGGATTCGAAGGTGTACCAAGTTTTCCAAACGATGTCTCTCAGTACAGTGTGTTTGCCCTGTGTGGTCTGACCAACCAGAGAATATAGTTAGTTAACCTCTGTAGTCCTGGCCTATGTCCTGTATGTCATATGTCATACAATTTTTTTTTTTTTTTTTTGAAACTGAGTCTCCCTCTCTCACCCAGGTTGGAGTACAGTGGCATGATCTCGGCTCACTGCAACCTCCACCTCCTGGGTTCGAGTGATTCTCGTGCCTCAGCCTCTCGAGTAGCTGGGATTACGGGCATGTGCTACCATGCCCGGCTAATTTTTGCATTTTTAGTAGAGATGGGGTTTCACCACGTTGCCCAGACTGGTCTCGAACTCATGACCTTAAGTTATCTGCCCGCCTCGGCCCCCAAAATGCTGGGATTACAGGCATGAGCCGCCGCGCCGGGCCTCATGCAAAGTTTTCTACACAAAGGAACAGATATGTTTCTGGAACAGAAATGTACCTTCTGTGGGAAAGAAAACAGTTGGTGGTGGTCGCTGTGTCCTGCAAAGAAATTCTGCGTTCTCCTGGGGATGCATCGAGCTACTGAAAAATTAGCAGGATTGGATTACACATTTAAGTGACTATTAGTCATCCTGTTCAGCATAAATGCCAGAGGCTGATTTATATTCTGGTTCCTGACATGAGTTTTGTATTTAACATATATCAGCCAATAGAAAAATAACTGTGGGCAAGAGCAATATAAGGCTCTTTCTCGGGACTTCCTTCCGTCAGCATCACTTGCCTGTTCCCAGCCTCCACACCACGAGGAGTTGCCCCTCCCCAAAGCCCAAAGTCCCCGGAGGACTAGACCTTAGTGGGAGGCCAGGTCGGGGAGAGCCCTTTCTGCGATTCCCCATGCACTGCCTGGAAGGTAAGTCACCCGCCTGCCCTCCTGGGTTCCTGGGCCAGACAGTAGTTTTGGATGAGGGGAGGCGCCATCTTGCTTTTCTTCAAGCTGGGGCAGCAGATGGGGGCGCCCGGCCAGAAGCCGGCGAACTACTTAGCACGGTGCAGAACAGCAGCCATCTTCAATTGTGGGCTGTTTCAAAGGGTCATGGAACTTCCTTTTCTTAAGATTGTTAAGAATGATTTGAATTAGGATTTCCCAGTCCCCGTAGTCTGACTGAAATCCTTCTTCAGGAGAAGCGGGATCTGGGCCAGCCCAGGCCTGTCTTCCCCAGGGCAGGCTGACCTCTAAAGCCTGCGTGTGCGGCTGCTCCAGCCCCATGAGGGGAGGGGTGGAGGTAGAGAAAACAGAGGGCCCAGAGTCCAGGGGCAGATTCTAGCTTGGCTGCGCTTCCATAGGGAGGCTGGGAGTCCCTCAAGAAGGAAGCTCCAAGCTGGGGTGCGGGAGGGCCTGGCTGGAACAGCTCATTTCCACTCTGCCACCTTCTCTCCCAGCACCCGGGCTGTGGTCACTCCTCATAGAACCTGTGTGTGCCACCTGATTGCCTGGTTGCCAGGGAAGGTGCCACTACTGTCAATCCGGCCGAGACTACGGATAGGGGGAACAAACCAGTGTACCTGGTGGGAACGGAAGAAAATTACCGGAAATGCCAGAATCACTGAGCACAAGGGCACAGCACAAAAGGTATCCCGGGGTTTCCAGTTCTGCTGACTCCTCCAGTAAAGCCAGAAATCAGGATTTTGCAGGGATGTCATTCTTGGTCCCTAATTTAAATAAAAATAATGTCTAGGGTCAGATTCAGTTTGCGGACATGGGTTTGTGACC
Source organism: Theropithecus gelada (assembly GCF_003255815.1). NCBI lineage: Eukaryota > Metazoa > Chordata > Mammalia > Primates > Cercopithecidae > Theropithecus > Theropithecus gelada. The sequence continues at coordinate 120,249,030 of NC_037677.1, read as the reverse complement.
TCTGATTAGAAGCAACTGTTAATTTTTTTTTTCTTTTCTCCTCTCTACCTGCAGAAGAACCAATGCATATAACCTAGGCCTCTAAAATCATATCAGTAAGTCTGAAAAAAAGGAGGGCATCTTTATTTGAACTTTTGTTGTTTGATACAATGTTTCTAAAGCATTTTAACTTGATTATAGCTGGAGTCAGTCCCTAAAATGCTGTCCCGGGGAAATATGAGCTCTAAGAGATTAGATTACAAGGATCATGTTTATCTTTTTACTAACTTTTGGGGGAACAAGTCACATTCGTCTCAAAGCAATTCAAATAAAGGATTTTTTTGTGTTAAACTGTTTTTGTAACCCCCCACTGTTTACCGATTCAAAATAGGAAAAGCTGTATTCTGTGGTCTGCATTTGCTGGAATTTTAATTAATTAATTAATTAATTAATTAATTTAATTATTGCCTTTCTGTCCTAGAAAAGTTCCGTAAGAAACTGTGTTGCTTCTGCCTGGTTCTCCTCTCCTGGCAGAGAGGCTGGGTGGGAAGGGTGTCCCCTGAGGTCTGAGAAGGGAGCATGAGGGAGGCCTTTTGCAGAGTTGTGGTATCTGGCACCAAAAATCATTCTAAGGGGAAGAGACAGAGGCAGGAACGTCTGGCAAAGCAGAGGGACCTGGGCTGTTAGGAGTCCAGTGAGGGCCAGTGTGGGAGGGGAAGTAGCGCTGGTTATGGGGGGATGGAGAGGTGGGAACTAAAGCTGGGGGTAGTTGAAGTATAAGTGGAAAACTGGGGTACTGTGGGTGGGAGGCGTTTGACTTGTTCCTTGACTTTGCTTGCCAATGGGGCTCCATTTGCAAGTCCAGAGTCATCCTCATTATAGAGGTTAGAGCTCTTTCCACTGGATGCTACAGAAAAGCAACTGAAACAGGCTTAAGATACAAGGGAATTCATTGGCGAAGGAGACAGAAACTTCAAGGGGTATGCAGAAATCAGGCATGGCTGGATCTGGGCACAGATGATGTCGTTGGGAACCTCTCTTTACATCTTGTCTCTGGTTTCTTCTGAAGTTGCTTCATACTGAAGGAATTCTCAAAACATAGCATTAGAGATAAGTCTTAGCAACATCAGACTTTCATCCTACCATCTTAAAAAGACCTGGAGAGGAAAGCACTTCATTTAAATTCCAAGAAAGACTTTGGGTTGACCAGGGATTCTCCAAATGTGGATAGCATGCCCATCTCTGTCCCCATTTCTTTGGCACAGAGATTACAATTTTCCAACCCACCAGGCCTGGGTCATGTGCCCTACCTTGGGGCTAGGAAAAGGAGGTTACCCTTCCTAAAAACTCAAGTGGAGGAGAATGGGAAAGAGAGTGCTTCTACAGAGGAATATCGGAGGGTTGCTCCCAGAAAATGGTGATTGCTGACCTGCAAAAGCAGCACACGGCTCTGTGGAGACAAGGATTCTTGCTCTCTTCTTGACCACTGCGTCACTGGTGCTGTGTGGTCAAATGAGTGTGTGTTCCATTGACAGCACGCTTGACCGGGAGCAGGGACAATGTGATCTGGTCATTGCTGCGTCGAGTTCTTATAAGTGATTTAGATAAAACTACCTTACATAACCAGGCTTCTGTGTTCCCTTTAAGCTCTAAGTGTTTGAGTCAGATTAATAAAATTTTACAAGCCCCACAGGGAAATTTGTCTCCTGCCATGATGGATATACCCCATGCTGTACCCTGTGTATATGGGGGGTCTCTGTACTGATCCCCCAAGTTAACTACACTCTCCAAAATTGAATGGCATCATGTTGGGTATACAGGAGCAGTGCCTGTCGGCAGACAGTCCTCCCTACTTTTATCTCTGCTGGGCCCCTTACAACCTGGGGAGAATCATTTTCCCCTTTGACATTTTATGGCCTTAAAGGAAATGCTGTGTCGAAGGTAGTAGGCAGCAGGGACTTGGGGACAGCTGGATGTGAGGGACCAAGCTCAGCTGACACATTTCTTTGATTTTGATCATGCTGCCAGTCAAGTGCACTGTCAATGGAACATATACTCATTTGACCACATGGTGCCAGTGATGCAGTGGTCAAGAAGACAGCAAGAATCCCTGTCTCCACAGAGCCGTGTGCTGCTTTTGTAGCCCAGCAATCACCTTTTTCTGGGAGCAACCCCCTGATATTCCTTTGTAGAATCACCCTCTTTCCCATTCTCCTCTACCCATGTTCCACCTTATGGCTTCAGCTCACAGAATGCACCTTATTTGCTTGTATTTTCCAAATCCCATCAATCTCTTCATGACTGTTTGCATTGCTGGTTGAGTGTCCTTCCTGAGTCTGTGTCTGAGAAAATGAGAAGAGGAGGAGAAGCCGTTGAACATGTAATAGTACGCTTCTACCACCAAAACTCAGGCTGTGGGGTTTCTTTTTATATTCAGAATGTTTGTGTAAAACTGTACTTTGCAATGTCAAGATGACTCTTGCTCTGGGTTGGGGCACAGGAGCATCTGACTGAAGACTTTTCTTGAGGATCTAGTGCAGGATAAAAGCACAGGCATGGATGACAAGGTAGGTCATTCTGACCTCCTCTGGTCATCTGCTGATTTCTCATCTTATTGCCTGACACTGAACGTGATCAAAGATTCAGGTTTAGGCACTAGAAACACAACTTTTCATGTTCCCTGTGGAAATGTCTTGGCCATGTTCAGGCATGTGGGAATCAGATATTCTAGGGCAGGGAGGTCTGGTGCTACCTCTGATTTGGAGCCAGCTGGTCCCCACAGGAGCCTGGGATTCTGGCAGTCTTTGGTGACTGAAGGTAGTCTGGGTACTTGTTTGTTTTCAACAAAGAGCTAAGTCCAGGGAGGCTAGGGAGAAGACGCCCGAGGTATCAGCATGCTGGACCGGACTTACCAGGAGCAAATGGACCTAACTCCCCCAAGCAGGAAAGCCTGACTCTTCGTGAGTCCCCAGAGGACACTTCGTGCCTGAGGCTGGCTTGCAGTGCCTGCAGCAGAGAGTCCCAGAGCGAAAGCTCCGTGTCACCAGCCCTTCATGTCAGGCAGCATGACCAGAGACCTAGGCACTCTATGATGTGCTCCCCAATTCCTGCTTCCTTTTCCTGTGGAAGCTCTTCACCCACTCTCAGCGACCCCATTGGATCCTCTGCCCTGCCTGCCTGTCTTCTGTGGGCTTCCGCAAGTCAGCATTGTCCACTTTCCGTGTTAATTAGGGCTGATTCTGCATGGCCCTGGGAGCCTTCCCAGTGACTTTCATCCCACTTTAGGGCAGAAACATCCCTTTGGTACACAGGAATCGTTGAATTTGAGTCTGGATTTGATACTTTGTTAAACCTGAGATCCTAACCTCTATGAGCTTAAATGTTTTGATCTTTTAAATGGGAATAATAACACCAACATTTCAGAGCTGTTAAAAGATTAAATATAATAATGTTTATAAAATGCCTGACATACTTCTTAACTGCTGTGAATTCTTCTCTGAGAACAGTATGTCTGCAGAAAGTTCTTCAGGACTGGTGTAATCCTGATGAAAGTGCCGTGTCCACAAAGCCAGGTGCTTATGAACAGAGGCTCCCGCACACACTTCACCTTGTATTGCACTTGTGTTTTTGTCCACTGACCTCTCTTGAGGTTTCCCAGTTAAGGGAACTCTTGAGAGTTTCCCTTCCACCAGCTTCTTCCACAAACTCCCACCTGTGCCCTCCTTTCCCTTTCAGAATCACCATTGGCTCTTATCGCAACCTCGTTTCTTCTGTACAGAAACTCAGTGGAGAGGACTGTGTGGGGAGCACTCAGGTTTATTTCTTAATCCCGGCCTGCATCCCCAGGGGCCAACCCTGGCAGACTTAGAAGGTGACCGCGGAGCTTCAGAGTGGACTCTACACCCACAGTGAGACCCAACTTTGTTCTGAGGAGTTAGAAGTAAAGTCAGGGAAGGGAAGAGAGGTGGATTCCTCCTCCAGGGTCCTTGCTGTTGGTACCAGAAGGAGTCAGCCAACTTTATCCAATTAAGTGTTTCCTGGCAGTTATTCATGGGCCAGGCTTAGAGCTTCAGTCATCTTCACAACCAGAGTGGGGGCCTGGGAGACTGTGAAGGAAGACCCCCTTTGGAAGGCTTGACTGGAAAGCATTTCTCTAAAGTAGACCTCACCATTTCCTCCTAAGGGGCTGAATGGGTTATTATTTTTAAGGCTTTTAAAAAGAAATAGAGATGGGGTCTTGCTGTGCTGCCCAGGCTGGACTCAAACTCCTGGCCTCAAGCAATCCCTCTGCCTCAGCTTCCCAAGTAGCAGAGTCAACAGTTGGCACCCTGATGATACAATTTTGAGTATATTGATGAAATGAAATTTTTCTGAATATTTAAGTTATATGTGTGGGTGGTGTTTCCCCCCCCTCAAAAATGTGTCTCTTCTTTTTTCTTCTCTTTTTGGATTTTGGAAACATTTCTGAGTGTTTTGCCCCCTCTGAGTTACTGGGAAGTACTTTACAGAGCTGCTCTCATTTTCTAAAGAAAAAATGGAAGCCTTTGTACATTTTCAGGAAATACTAGAAAATAACTAAAAGCATGTGATTTGGAATGACTCAGACTCAGGCCCAAGGCCTGGAGGCTCATTTCCTAGGTAAGTTAAGCAAATCAGTCAATCTTCATACAGCTCGACATACTTACTTATAAAATGAAATTAAAATAGTGTCAACTTTTTTATTATCTTCAAATTGTCCTCTGAAGAACAGTTTTTAATTTTGATGAAGTCCAGTTTATCAATTTGTTGTTTAGTGAAACATGCCTTTGGTTTTGCAGCTAAGTAATATTTGCCTAACCTGAAGTCCCGAACATTTTCACCTCTGTTTTCTTCTAGAAGTCTTATGGCTTTAGATTTTACATTTAGGTCTATAATCTATTCCTGGGAGAAAATCTTTGCAAAGGACATATCTTATTTAAAAAAATCTAATAGAACTCTCAAAACTCAACAATAAGAAAAGAAAGAGCCCAATTAAAGAATGGGGAAAAAATTTGAACAAGCTGTACCAAAGAACATATATGGAAGGTAAGTAAGCCTATGAAAATATAATCAACATCATTAGTCACTAGGAAAATGCAAATTAAAACCAACTGAGATGCTGCAAAACAACCCTGCGAATGACTACAATTTTTTAAAACTTTATCATACCAAGTGTTGGGGTGTAGAGGAGCTGGAATTTTCCTATACTGCTGGTGGGAATGTAAAATGACCCAACACTGTGGAAAACAGTTGGGTCATGTTTTAAAAAGTTAAACATAAACCTACTAAATAATCCAGCAATTCTACTCCTAGGTGTTTATCCAGGAGAAATGAAAATGTATGTTGATACAAAGAGGTGTATAAGAATGAATATTCAGAAAAGCTTTGTTTATAGTAGCCCCAAACTGGAAAGAACCAATATGTTCATTAAGAAGTGAACGGATAGCAAACTGTGGTCCATCCAAACCATAGAATACTACTCAGTAATAAAAAGGAATGAACTCTTGGTGCACAGAGCAACCTAAGTGGACCTCAAGGTCATTCTGTGAGTGAAAAAGACAAGCTCAAAGCTACGTACTGTATGATTTCATTTACATACCATTATTGAATTGACAAGCAGAGCTTGGTAAGTGCTTGCATACTGGGACTTGACCTTTTGGAATGCTTGATCTTGGAGCTCATTGGCCAAACTGTGGAGCCCAAGTCACATGAGGAGGCTGCATAGAGAACAGAGACCTTCCTGTCAGCAGCCCCACCTGAGCTCCCAGTTAATAGCCTGCTTCACCTGCCATCTGGATGCTCTCATCCAGGAGAGCCCCTGCATGGCTGCAGCCCAACCCTCATCACATGCAGCAGATGAACCTCCCAGCTGATCCTAGCCAAGCCACAAAATCATAGAAGTTAATAATGTAGTTGTTGCTTTAAGCCACTAAGTTTTGGGGTAGCTTGTTATAGAGCAACAGTTAAATAAGTTCCTGGCAATTCCAAACTTACATCCTGCTAGCTTACTGACTCTCGTATAACACAAGGCCTGTTTATAAATATTTTCTGGAAATATCCTGGTGTTGCTCTTCACAGGATTGACTTGGGCCAAGTGTCTAGCTGTGAAATAGTATGACCGTGACCAAGGAAGGTGCCAGTCACCCAGACCTTGGCCATATGTCCAGCCATGGAGCTGGGATGTAGTCAGCTCTCAAACAATACCACCCAGTGAGTGGGGAAGAGCTTTTCCAGAAGAAAGTCAAAGTGCAGTTACCAGAAGAAGGGCAAATGGGCGCAGGACAAAGAAGCCCAAAGCAGCAGCCCCAGAACATCCTGACGACAGGGAACTCTCAGCAGAGGGAAGAAATGAGTGGATCTGGGAATCTGAGGATATTTACAGAAAGAAAGATTAATACTTTGTGTAGATTACAGAACATAATTTTAGGTAGAGCCTTTCGCCCACTGCCCACTGCCTGACACATAGGAAGTGCTCAACTAGTCGTAGCTATAATTATTTTATTTTTATTATCATTACCAAAGAGTGGCCCAATAATATCAATAGATATTCCTACCTCTGCAGACATCAGCCCAGCACTGGCTATACTGACATAGAAGTACATTTGGTTCTCTGTGAAGGAACTGCCCCTAGTCTACAAGGCCCCAGTATTTAAAGGTGGAGAAGTGTTGTGCATGTCTATTTGAAAGGTTCTTGTCTTATTAACTCATAGCCCCAGGGACTGGTCTCTGATGTAGCTCCTTATTTAGGAGACAAATAACTCAGCTTGGCCTAGTCCTGTCTGGTTTCAAGGTTTCCATGGAGACTAGGATGGAGACAGACTGAGCTTCTGAAGCCTCGACACCTTTCCTTTGCAGTCAAGGGACAGGTAGGGGCTCTTATGTGAGATCACAGATAGGCGATGTGTGGTGTGTGGTGTGTGTGGTGTGTGTGGTGTGTGTGTGCAGGTGTGTATCCAGACATGTGCACAGTTGGTCCTGTCTTATGAGAAACAGTGTACCCCTGGAAATCACAGTGAAATGCCACCTCATGTGCCCAGGGTTAACGCAGGACAAATCTCCAGGACAGCCTCACACCCATGACAACACTAAGACCAAGCTCCATGAGACCCAGATCATATCTCCTACTTTGCTTCTGCTACAGGCCAAGCACTTGCACCCAAGCCATTTGCGTTCACATAACTGAAGTTGTGATGCAGTCTAGCCTCTGAGTTTAAAAGTTAGCAGATGCCAGCCACCAAGTGGCCCCAGCCAGCCTTCAACAGTGAAGTCCCATTCACAGGAGGATTTGTGGTCAGCCAGCCTGGTGGAAGCTGAACCCAGACCGCTCCTCACCCAGTCTGCTCCTCCCGCAGTTTTCCTGTCATTATGTGGGTGGCAATTCCATCCCTCCTCTGCTTCGGCAAAAACCCTAGAACTGTTCTACTTGACCTGGCTCTTTCTCTCATACCCCCAGCCAATTCCTTAGCTCCTCCCCTTGGTGCTTCCTCCCAAATAGACCCAGAGTCCCACTGAGAAATACCACCTTGCTTTGAGTCTCCGTCGACTTTAGTCAAGACCTTGGCTTTCCCCAGCCTCTCCCCGTTTCCACTCTACTTTCATCTATTCCCACAATTATCTACACTTGTCTAAACATTTTGTATTTCACTAACTCATTTCTTTTTATGCCTCATACCTTCTTCCTGGGATTAGTTTCCTTCTTCTTGAAATATATTCACTAGAAGTCCCTCAGTGGGGTATTTTGGTGGTAACAAGGTCAGGACTAGAGTGAGGCACTTAGGAGGTAAAATTAAAGTAAATGTGTTTGTATTAGTCTGTTCTCACACTGCTGATAAAGACACACCTGAGACTGGGTTATTTATTTATTTATTTATTTATTTATTTATTTATTTATTTTTATTATTATACTTTATGTTCGAGGGTACATGTGCACAACATGCAGGTTTGTTACATATGTATACATGTGCCATGTTGGTGTGCTGCACCCATTAACTCGTCATTTATATTAGGTATATCTCCTAATGCTATCCCTCCCCTCTCTCCCCACTCCACAGTAGGCCCTGGTGTGTGATGTTCCCCTTCCTGTGTCCAAGTGATCTCATTGTTCAATTCCCACCTATGAGTGAGAACATGCGGCATTTGGTTTTCTGTTCTTGCGATAGTTTGCTGAGAATGATAGTTTCCAGCTGCATCTATGTACCTACAAAGGACACGAACTCATCCTTTTTTGTGGCTGCATAGTATTCCATGGTGTATATGTGCCACATTTTCTTAATGAGACTGGGTAATTTATAAAGGAAAGAGGTTTAATTGACTCACAGTTCCATATGGCTGGGGAGGTCTCACAATCATGGTGGAAGATGAAGAAAGAGCAAAGGCACATCTCACATGGCAGCAGGCAAGAGAAAGCTTGTGCAAGGAAACTCTGTCTGATAAAACCATCAGATCATGAGACTTATTCACTATCACAAGAGAAGCATGGGAAAGATCTGTCCCCATGATTCAATCACCTCCCACCAGGTCCCTCCCATGACACAAGGGAATTGTGGGAACTACAATTCAAGATGGGATTTGGGTGGGGACACAGTCAAACCGTATGAATGTTATCCCTCACTCTCAGGCACTAATTCTAAACTTCACATCACTGAGAATGAGTCCTCCTCAAATTTTATGTTCCAGGCACCTCACTTGCCTCACCTAGTTCCAGTCTGGGTGGTGAGTGTTCTGTTTTTATCTAAATGTAGGCAGTTCACTCTTACTCTTGAAAGGCAGTTTCACTGGCTGTACAAGGTTAATGTTCTTTTATTTATCCAAAGATGTTATTCCACCATTTTCTGGTTTCCAAAGATGTGGAATAATATTTTTGTTGCTATTGAGAAATCTGCTCCCAGTATAACCATTTTTTTTCTTTTGTTAGTAATTTGTCTCTTCTTTCAGGCTGCTTTAAGCCATTCTATTTGTGTTTGGTGTTGAGGTTTAACGCCACACATCTAGAAGTGGATTCTTTTTAGCAGACCAGCTTAAAGGATTTAGGAAGTCAGATTTTTTCCTCCCATTATTTGCAGAAAATGTTCAGCAGTAATCTCACTGAGTATCATCTTTTCCCCAATCTTGCCATGATCTCCTGTGGAACTTCAAAACCTATCTGTTGACTAGCCTTACTTTACCTTCCACACATCTTAATTTCTCCTTTATATATATTTTTTAATCTCTTTTTGTCTCTGTTATGGTTTCTGGGTAAATCCTTTAAATCTATCCTCCATTTCACAGTGACCTCTTCTGCTATATCAATTCTGGACTTAAACCTCTGCATTATTATCTTAATTCCTATTATTATATTTTCAATTTTCAAAATTTACACTTGCTTCTGGTCATTTTTTTATAGTCTCTTGTACCTTATTCATGTTAACAATGCCTTCTGCATTTACTTACTGTATATTCTGGAATTGATAATTTCATTATTAAGAGTCATTGTAGCTCTGTTCTGTTGTGTGTTGTTTGGTCTGACTCTGGATCAAAGGGCTTGTTGTCTTGCTATTTTGTAATTATTATAAACAGGGGACTCATACTTACTGACACTCTTTTTCTGGGAGTTCTGAGCAATCGCATAGCGTGTCCCTCCTGGGAGGACTTGTGTTTGTTTCTGCCAAGGTCTTAGGGGGCACTGAGGACCTGGGTGCACTATAAATGAAATGTTCTCTCTTAGGTCTGTTGAATTACACCAGTGATGTAATTTCTCCAAGGGTCAGCTTCTGGTAACAATATTTTAGGGGAGGCTTTAAAAAAGATAGTCCCTGCTGGAGCCAAGTATGAAGTAGATAGGTTCATGGCATTCAGTCCTACTGGGCAGGTTTTCTCCTAGTTCATACATGATCTCAGAGTGTGACTTTACTGAGCCCAGTCTTTAAGCAGGAACATCTCAGTCTGGGCCCCTGCCCTCCACAGAGCCCGGATGCTCTGGGCCACATGGAGCATCAGGTGACCCCAAGTGATTACCAGCAGTGATGCTGTGCTCTGTTATCTGCCTGGTCTCCAGCTCCCACCCTATCCCTAGCTTCAGGAACTGTTTGCTACCATAAAAGGTTCAAGAGCTTTGAAACTGAGTTGGGGACATAACTAAGAGCTAATCTGTCAACTGTGCCTGTATTTCTGGGCACACTTCCTCCGTGACCCTTGGCTTTCTCTGCCTTGCATTTTGGCCTCGTGGGAACCTGGTTGCTCTCCCATCAGGGTCCGCTGGGATCCTTCACATAAAAGGCCACATGACCTGCCTGGTGGCCTTCTCGGTGTCTTTGTAAACAGCATGTACCCAGAAAATATGTGTTTAACACCTTAGACTCACAGTTTTGGTTTTGTTTTTTGTTTGTTTGTTTGTTTGGTTTTTTTTTGGCCCAAACTGAATGAAGTTTTTATTCTGCTAGACTAAAAGCTTCATGAGGGTAAACTGAGACTCTTTGCTATTGAAATTCTGTTGCCAGGTGCATCCCCCAGCCCACAGTAAATACTCAAAAAATCTTTCTTGAATGGCTTTATAACCATTTTTGATGGAGAAATGTGACATACGGTTATTACCCTTTGGTTTTTCATTTCTCTAGTCTGCAGATATTTGATGAGCACCAATCATGATGGTTAAGTTCAGGTGTCAACTTGTTTGAATTAAGGCATACCTAGAGAAATGGTAAAGCATTATTTTTAGGTGGATCTGTGAGAGTGTTTCTGGAGGAGATTGGTGTGTGAGTCAGTGGACTGAGTGGGGAAGATCAGCCGTCAATGTGGGTGGGCACCATCCAGTCATCTGGGGGCCCAGAAAGAACAAAAAGGCATAGGAATGGTGGATTCTTTCTCTCTCTCTCTCTCTCTCTCCTGGGGCTGGGAAACCCTTCTTCTCCTGCCCTTGGACATCGGAACTCTGTGCTCCTCGGCCTTTGGGCTCCAGGACTTACACCAGCCCTCCCTGGGTTCTCAGGCTTTTGTCCAGGAACTGAGAGTGACACCATCAGCTTTCCTGGTTCTGAGGCCTTCGGACTTGGACTGAGCCACGCTAGTGGCATCCCTGCGTCCCCAGCTTGCAGATGGTCTGTTGTGGGACCTCCCTATAATCACCTGAGCCAATTCTCCTAATAAATCTCCTCTCATATATCTGTATTTTCTATTGGTTCCATCTTTCTGGAGAAGTCAAATACGTGTATTACCTTCAAGCATTGTTCTAAGTACTACAGAGGTAGGCAATGATGAGCAAAATATAGACATGATTCCTGTCTTTACAACCCTTGCTGTCTAGGTTCATGATTTTTAAACATTTCAACTGGTATGCATTTACCACACAATAATAAAAATTTGACGTATCTTTAGTACATGATGTACTCAGATACTTTCTATTTTATTCATTTGTTTTCCTAAAGTAGAAGGGCCATCACAACCTGCTAAGCTGACTTTATGACCCGTGACTGCTCAGATTATTGTTGCAGTTTGAAACCCATTGATCCAGTGCAGAGGTTTGGAATCTCTTCTCTGTCATGGATTCCTCAAAAATCATATTTTACAATGCACAAAACAATGTACATAGGATTAGAAGGAAACCCATCACCTTAAAGTGCAATTATAAGAATATTTTCATAAACAAATGTGTAATATAGTAATATGTGTGCTTCATTATTAATGCATTAAACACAAGATCTGGCAGCCAACTCATATTGCTGTAATTTTGAAGTAGTGATGAGTAGAAATGCTATTTTTAGAATTCTGCAACTGTAATGTGATATGAAAATATCCATGATTATTATTAGTGACAAAGTCATAGGCGCTGCTAATGCTGCTTTTGAGTGTCACTTACATTCATGATTGAAGGAAAGCTACATTTCAAGTTAACGAAAACAAATAAATGTTTTTTCACCATCCAAATTCATAAATCCCAAAATGTCTGTGGATGCCCAAATAAAAATCCCTGGTCTAATGGATCCACATTTTATCTCAGTAATCCCAAACTTTTTTTTTTTAAGACAGGGTCTCACTTTGTCACCCAGGTCGGAGTGCTGTGGTGCAAACACAGCTCACTACAACCTTGACCTCCCAGGCTCAAGCTATCCTCCTGCCTCAGCCTATTGAGTAGCAGAGACTATAGATGCACGCCACCACGCCTAGCTAACTTTTATATTTTTTGTAGAGACGGGGTATCACCATGTTGCTCAGGCTGGTCTCGAACTCCTGGGCTCAAGCAATCTGCTTGCCTCAGTCTCCCAAAGTGTTGGGATTATAGACGTGAGCCACTGTGTCCAGCGCTAATCTCAAACTTTTTATTGCAACAGGATCAGAGGTGCTACTCTTTTCTTGTAACACTGAAATGAGAGTGCCAAACAGGAAAAAGTAGGTAAATTATGTTTGCTTAACAACTGTCGGAATCAGCCAGGGGGGCCCTTACCTGCCCAAGGTTGATCATTTTCCCACAAGCCACTGGGTCTTTCCAGTAGGTCAGATTGAGAAATGAAGATCCACGTCCCAGGTAGACCTGCAGCCACACCTCTTGTGGGTGCTGCTCACTGGGGATCTACTGATTTTAAAAGCCAGGAAAAGAACGGCTGCACAGAAGTAAAAGCAGCAAGCCCACTGGTGAGGTGCGGGCAAACAGGAATCCCAAGGAGCCCCCTGCAGCCCCACCATCTGCTCTGTCTTTGTCTGAAGCCAGTGACCTGCCCAAGGGGGAGCTGGTCCTGCTGTCTGGTTCACTCCCGAGTGGCCAGGTTCAGTTGAAAGGAAGAGCGTCTTACAGAGGCGGCTGTGTGGGTGTTTCAATAGCGTCTCACTTCCATTGTGATAATACGTGTGTGGCCCTCAAGGGACATCCCTTAGAGCTGCTAATAGGTTGACATTAAAAAAAGGCGGGGAAATACCAACAAGCACTCTGAACCAATTTACTGTTGTTCAATCCACCACGAGAGCGGAGCGTGGGAGGGAGCGTTTTATCAGCTCCCCAATGTTTGTCACTGAGAAAGCGCCTGCTTGCTAACACATCGTGGAGAAAGTCACTTCGAGACTATAACTGTTGGGTAAATAAGAGGTTTCCTTGTGCCTTATAGGCCATGGGAGGTGAAATCTCTGAAAGAGCTGAACGTTGACTTAGAAAGCATGGTTATTGCAGCCACCTCTGCTATCCCATGACTTATTGAGGGGCCAGAGGAGGAGCCCCACCCCAGGTTCTTGTTCCATTTTCCAGTATCTTGTTAAACAGAAATGAGACTGTCAGTGATAAAGCTTAGGCAGGAAATTAGCAGTTTGCATGATTTGGAATGTATGATGTTTAGTTTTATGCATTAACTTGGCTAGGCGATAGTAGCCGGTTGTTTAATCAAACAAGAATCTAGGTGTCACTGTGAAGGTGTTTTGTAGATGTGGTTAGCATCTACTCTCAGTTGACTTTAAATCAGAAAGACTGTTATCCTCAATAATGGGGCAAAGCCTCCTCCAGTCCGTTGAAGGCCTTAACAGCAAAAACTGAGGTTTCCCAGAGAAGAAGAAATTCTATTTCAAGACAACTGCATTAACTCCTGCCTGGGTTTCCAGCCTAAGTTTCACACTTGCCGCCCCCACAATCACATGAGCCAATTCCTTAAAATACATTTCTTAATATATATTGGTTCTATTTCTCTGGAAAACCCTGACTGATACAGGATGCATTACTTTTTTCCCCTGTTTTAAATAGTTTTAAGGCAAGAATCTGAAAGCAAAGTGACTTAAACACAACACACACACAGGCACACAGACACAGACATAGAATCTATGAGGTTGGAAGAAGAGGCCTCCAGGCCAGTGAGGGGCTGGAAAAATAGAAACATTTGTCTTTTTCTTTTTCACTTTGTTTAGTGTGCAGAGAGGAGCAGCCAGTTTTTATCCATCCAATGGGAGATGAGTCCTTCCTCATCTCTCACTCACGTCTCTGTCTTCTGTGCTGACTTTCACTGCCACCCTGCTGCCCAGACCACACTTGACACAGTCCCATAGTCCCCACTGTCTTTGTTCCGCTGTCCAACATCGTTGAGGTGGCCTTACCTTACTGATGCTTTCTGCCCCATTTTCAGTCTTGGAGCTTCTCCAGCGTGGGTTCCTGCGGCCCTGCTCCTTCTAGTTCTCACTGTGCATCTCTCTGCATCTTCTCAGTCTCCACCTGTTCTCTCTCCACCTGCCCCATCAGAGGTTCTCTGAGTCTCTTTCACTGAACACACAGTTGCTGGGCAATTTCTTCACTTGGATGGCTCCAACTACCTCCTAAATCTAGATGATTCCCAAATCTTCCTCTCCACCCTACAACTCTCCCTCCTTTAAAACCATCAATCAACTATCCCCTGGACTCACCCACCTGAGACTCAACGTATCTCAAATGGACCCCTCATTTCCACCCACCCCATTCTTGATCTCAGTGGTAGATCCCACTAGTGGATGGGTAGAATTTCCATCCACTAGCCACCCAAGCTAGCCTCTCCCCGAATAAGAATTCAGCCATTTAGTATGCCTGATCTTAACAGGAATATAGTCTTTTACTTTACTCAGGTGAATAGAATTGGATTATTCTGAAGCACAGTCATTATTCCAAGTACATTGTTTCTGTAATGGGATAATTGGCCGCCCCTGCTCCTAGACAACACCTGAAGTAAGTAACAAGCGCACCTGTGTTTTTAATCAAAGTAAAAAAAATAATAACCAAGAATAGTCAATAGGCACAGTGAATGTGTTAGTGGTACTTCTGATAAGTCCATGGCACTAAGCAGTTGGACTGTGACTTAATCTATTTGGGTTGCTATAATGAAATATCTAAAACTGGGTGGCTTAAAAACAACAGAAATATATTTCTGACAGTCCTGGAGTCTAAGATCAAGGGAAGTCCAAGATCAAGGGAAGTCCAAGATCAAGGAACTGGCAGACTTGGTGTCTGGTGAGGTCCTAATGCCCAACTTATAAATGACCATTTTGGTGTGTCTTCACATGGCAGAAAGGGGCAAGGGAGCTCTCTGGGTTCTCCTTTTTCAGGGCACTAATCTCATTCATGAAGATTCCACCCTCAGGATCTAAGCACCTCCCGAAGGCCCTGCCTCCTAATACCGTCTCCTTGGAGGTGAGGATTTCAACTTAGGAATTTTGGGGTGACATGAACATTCAGACTATAGCAGAACACATCCTTGTGAGTGAGTGAGAGGGACAAGAATTGGTTAAAGAGGCTGGGAGAGAGTAAACAACAAGAGGACTTGAGACCTTGGTAAGGATATAATCTTTGTCCTAAGTACAATGGGAAACCATTGGAAGGTTCTGAGCTCCATTTGGAGCAAGATTAGATGGGGCCAGAGTAGAGCTCATATTCCTTATTCTGGTTCAGATGGTCTGGGGTAGCCTTGGCATCAGTGGGATTGACAAGTTCCCCACATGATTCCAGCTGCTGCCTGGGGAGGACTTTCTGCACTTTACAAAATCCTCCAGAACCTGAGACTCTGCTATGACCCCGTGAGAAAGGTTCATCTGGTGTCTACCTCAATAGCCCCAGCAGCCACGGGACATGCACTCCTCTCTGGGACAGCCTGGCTCTTCTTTAGGCAGCTCTGATGGTCAGAAAAGTCTTGTCTATTTCAAGTACAAATCTTCTCCATTGGTCCTGTCCTCTGCCTTGGGTAAGCATTCCGGTTCCTTTAACAGCCCACACATGAGCTGGATTCAGAGACCTTTGTTTCCTTTGTATCTTTCTTTTTTTAGTATGTAATGTAAGTTCATGGAAGGAGAAAATGCAGAAGATGGTAAGGGGAAGGGCCAATGACATCTCATCTGCCACGTCCCCCAATCCCTCATTCTCCTTCCTGAGCCAACTGTGTTCCTACTTTCTTGTGTGTGTTTTCAAAGGAACTCTATGCATTTACAATGTCTACAAATGTGTTTTAGACAAAAATAACACACACACTCTTCTGCAGCTTGCTTTTTAAAAACACTAATAATGAAATTTGGAGATTATTGCACATCAGTGTAGAAAGCCCCACCGGCTTATTTGTAAAGCTTCATAGTGTCCCATTGTTTATTAAACCGGGTCCCATTTTGATGGGTATTAGATAGTTTCCAATCTTTTGCTTCTACAAACCAGGCAATTATAAATCTCCTGCATTGTATGTACTTCTTGGTACAGGTTATCTGTGTGATGAATTCAGAGCAATGCAATTGCTAAGTTGAAGAATATCTGTGTTGAAAATTTTAATACACGTTGCCAAATTGCCATCCAATGAGGCAGTACCAATTTGTTCTCTGCTAGCAAGAGATGAGTGTTACTGCTCTCTCATGGCTCTTAGGTTGTGCCAGTGTGTAATGCCCCACTAGAATTGTTTTGTCCTGAACTGAACCCACTATTCTTGTGACCCAATGACTTTGGTAAATGTGGGCCACTTCCACTTCTGTTCCAGTCGCTCCTCATGAAAATATCAACACTAAACCTGCCATTGTGATCATCACCACATCTTGACATGTAGTCATCACGCTCTGTTCCAAAGCGCAGCTGCTAAACCAATTTTCTCCCATTTTGTACCTGGGATATTGGATTTCTGTACACAAGTTGCAGAAGCTTTCATTTATTTATGAATTAATTTCTTTTTGCTGCTGTAACACATCACCACAAGTTTGGGGCCTTAACATAGCACAAATTTATCATCGTACAGTTCTGTTGTTCAGAAGTTCAGAATGAGTCTCACTGGGCAAAAACCAAGGTGTTGCAGGGCTGCATTTTTTCTGGAGGCTGCAGAACAGGCTCTTCCGGCTTCCAGAGGTCATCTACATTCCTTGGCTTCTGGCTCCTTGCATCTCAAAGCCAGCAGCATAGCATCTGCAAATCTCTCTCTGATTCTAAGTCGTGCATCCATCATCTTAGCTCCCCCTCTGACTCTCCTGCCTCCCTCTACCATCCTTTAAGGACCCTGTGATTACATTATCCACCTTGATAATGCAGGGTAATATCCTAACTTAAGCTCCTTCACTTAATTGTAGCTGCAAAGTCCCCATTGCCACATAAGGTAACATGTTCACAGATTCTGGTGAGTGGGGCATGGACATCTTGAAGGAGCCATTATTCTGCCAGCCACGATCTTCATTAAACATTGCCTTGTGAAGTAAGCTAATTGCTTCAAATGATGCTTGAACATAAGTGGGTTTTCAGTGAAGGTGTGTATCTTCCCTTCTACAGAAGTTTTAAACTAAGTACCAACAAGTGAGTAATGTTGAGAGCAGAACGTCCCTGGGGCTAGATTGAAGAGTTTTAAGAACAAGTAACACGTAGACGTGGGTTTTGCAGTTCATAAAGAACATTTACGTTCCTTATCAGGATATAATTTCCATGATCAGGTGAGGAAACTGAGGTTTGGGACATGGCCGAAGTTGCACAGTGGGCTAGTGCCAGCATGGTTCTTCCAGCTCCGAAGCCATCACCCTCACCATGGCACCAATTGTGTGAAAGTCATGCTGCCAGCCTGTAGGGAGTCCCCAGGGAAAGTTCTTGAGAACTCTTTTCATTTGTGGGTTTCCAGAGCTGTCCTAAGGCACTAATTTGGACTCACCTTTAACAGTTGATAGAACCTGTTTTCATGCTTTACTACCCAGAATTCATGGCAGCCTAATCCGCTGAACTGGGCAGGCAGGCCTGGGATGATGTCTCTATATCCCTGATGGCCCCAGGAAGACATAGGTTCAGAGACATTGGGCCATGACCAAGATCACAGAGTTGGCAACCAGAGTCTCAAACCCATGGGGTTCCTCTTACTGACCACACTGCCTCATGCTGCCCTGGAAGGGCTAGAAGTTCTAAAAACTCTGAACATGGTGCCTACCCCAGAGAAACTAGAGGCTAAGTGGCATGAATGCTGCCTGTTGTGTGCCAGCACCTTCCAGAATAGCTCACTTAATCTAAGGGTTCAGCTACTGTTGTCAACAGTTTGCTAACGAAGGTTAAGGTGAAAAAATGGCAAGCAATGGACTCCATTCTAGGTCATTCTGCTTCCAAAGCCCTTGGCTTTCTACTCACCTATGCTGAAGATGCTTCTAAGCACGAGCCCATGTTAAAAACAAAACAAAACTGGCACCTACTATGTGATAGTTCAGGGTTAAGAGCCCCATGTGCCCTGGGTAGGTTTGCAGATGGTTGGATCAAAGTGCAGCAGCTGGAGGGAGAGACAGGGAGGCAAAGTGGAGGAAAACTGTCTCTTGGCTGATGTCTTATGACCTGTAGCCCCAGAAGCAGTTTCTAGAAATCCCCCACCAAGAGGAAAGAGAGGAGGTGCAGCTGAGTGACATCCGGGGTTGGGGAGAAACAATGGAACCAATTACCTAGGTAAAGTCACCAAGCAAATAACTAGATAGAGGCTTGTCCAGAAATTCTCATGGCTTGCTTTGATGATCATTTGTCTGAGTTGCATTTCATTTCGATTTTTCCTTCAATTTAGATCCCATCTGCTGCTCTGTGTGCCTGAGCCCACCGCTAGAGACACAGGCGTGCAATTATCCAGCTCCTACGCATTTTCTTCTTCTCTTCTCTTTTTCGTTAGGTTTAATTTCTCTGAAAGGCTCTGCCTTGAGCTTGCTTTAAAACCTGTAATTATGAGGAGACACCTAATGAGACCAGGAGGAAACTTCTGCACTGCACAGCTATTTCTAAAAAATGGGATTAAGAGGGGAAAGTGTCAAACAGGGGGATCTCCATGTTTCTGCAATGCATTACAGGGTGACCCAGCGTTCCAAATAAGCATGCTGTCCTTAGCACACATCTCGGAGGCTGCATTCCTGGGGGCTCTGGGCTGTCTGACCTTGCCTGAGATGTGTGACTGGATCTCATCTGGTTGGGGGTCCTCTGGCTGGTGCTCCCAAGCCTGGAATCCCTCCTGGTCATGGTCAACAGAGAAGTGCTCCTGGAAAGGTCACAGAATTTGGAGGCAGAGCTCTGACCCCAACCACTACACGGCAGCATTTCCAAGAGAGGTTTGTTTTCCTCCCCAAGCACATTATGGGTAATGACTTGGATTGTGGAAATTGCAAACAGCGTGTGTCATAATGAATATTTTGACTTGGAACACAGCATTCTCTGTGAATCCTAATGTCTGCAGAAACTCAAGGGGTGACAGAAAAATCTATCATGAAAGCACCATTCACACAGTGTAGCTATTAATGGGAATTTAATTAAAGAAACATTTATTTAGTGCCTGCTGTGTACCTAGCACCATGCTGAGCACTTAGGATATGAGGGGGAAGATGGGGGTAGGAGAAGAAACAGAATCAATATGTAAGTTTATAAGTAAACACAGGTGCTTCTGCACAGGACAGTGCAGACATAGAACAATGACCAATGTGGTAGAAGCCGATTGGGATTCAGGACCTAGTGTTTCCAAGATGAATCAGCAAACATCCCAATCCAGTGGCTCATTTCTAATCAGTCTGCCTCCATTAATTACGATCCCCAGGGCTCACTGTCTTCTTGCCTGAAGCAAATCCCGAAAAGTGTAACTGCTTTAACCAAATAACTGTACTCTCCTACTTCTGGGAGGTGAGGGCATGTGGGCAGGAGGATAGGGGTGGGAGAGAGGACAGGGAGAATCAATACATAAGTAAACACAGTGGCCTCTGCACAGAACTGAAGATAAAAAGTATTTGCATTTTATAGGGCTTCTGTATGTGTGTTGCATTTGACCCTCACAAACAACCAAAGTAGCTGTTACTGTTTCCTTCATACAGTTGAGAAAACTGACATTCAGAGAGGAGAAGTAAATTGTCGAGGTTCGCACAGCCAGCAAACCTCCAAACCAGGGTGGTACCAGGTTTTCTGTCTGCAGCCCTGTAGGCTGCATGCTCCAGCAGGGAGCTCCAAGCTTCCTCCATGGTTCCCGAAGTGTCCTTCCCCATCCCGCCCGCTCAGGGCTCTTCCTCTTTCCTGGGGAGAGCTCACTGAAAGGTCAGTGTCATCTCATGTGTTGAGGAAGTGAGTGCCCCTCTCTTCTACCCATCAGACATGAGAGCACTTGTTTGTTATCCGATAACTGATTTCACTCCCATCCCTTCATTGTCATTAACTTAGACATGACACAAAACGCCCTCCAGCTGCTGAAAGCACTGAGTGCAAGAAGGCCAGGTGAACTGGGGGACATAATGTCCTGCTCACATACTTCCTTAAATTTCTATGCTAGTTACTCAAGTTTTATGGAGTTAATTTAAGACGTATACCCTGCATTGATTCAAAAGGTTTGGCATAGCGAGTTTGGATGCACGACAAATTGATATTCAAGGATGAAACACAATAGATATCACCTAAAAGCAAGGGGCCCATGAGCTGATTTCTATCATCTAATGCTAAGATTTTTGGAAGCCAAGGAAAGTTTTTGAAATGTCATCTTCCAATGAAAGAAGAAATGCAAACTCATGTCTTAGAATAGGGACTAAACTCAAGCCTGGACTCATCACAAGGGTCTTTGGATAAAAACTGATCTATAACCCAAGGGGCCACAGCTTGGAGTGCACGGACACCCCTCGTATCCCATTCCCCACAGGGTGCCCCACTTCTCCACAGACAGCCACATGGCAGAAAGGAGTTTCTCACCTGAGACTTCCGTGACACCAACACCGCAAGAGAAAGCAGAGCCCAGAGCAAAACAGGAAGCGGGGTCCAAATGTGTGATCCAAGGAGGAGACAGAAACAGATTGCAGCCCTAGAGCCTGAGAGGCAGGGGCTGGGAGTGGGGGCTGTCTGTGAGGAGGGCATGCTGGGCAAGGTGGAAGGGCTAAGCTGCGGGACGCATCAGATTCCATGGACCGCTGTGGTGACGTGATGAGCAGGGAGCTAAACTGAAACTCAGAGATGCATTTCTGCTAAGACCCGGGTGCAGAATCCCCTGGTGACTGAGTCAGAATGAAGACAGATTTTGGAGAACACAAACGCCGTCCTGCACTGCACTCACTCCACTTATGTGTGGGCTGAGTCCTAAGGCCATTGATCCAGGCCAAAGCCCTGCCCAGCTTTGCTCGTTGGGGCTTGGGGCCACAAAGTCCAGCCCTGTGACCTGGTTGCCATCCCTCATAGCCACTGAAGGGCAGGATAAGTGTGGGAGTCAGGGATGGGAAGTCCCACCCACATGCTCCTGTCCCAAGCCTCAGGGCACACTCCATTTGGCCCCCAGCTCAGCTAAGACTAAATTCTGGCCCCCACTCCAACCACCCATCCTTAGTTTTAGATGTAACCAACCAACAAAAAGAAAGAAGTGAATCAAGTGTCTTGAACCAGATGCTCTCTCCGAGCTCTTCCCTCCCTCTGCCCACAGCTCAGGACCTCTTCCTAGGCTATACTTGGGAATGGCTCAGTGCCATGAGCCCCAAACCTGGCTGCATACTGGAGCTATCTGGGCTGCTCATTGACAGTGCAGATCCTAGCCCCTCTACAGAACTGCTGATTCTGTAGGGTCAGGCCTGGTGCCAGCAGACATGTTTTGAGTGAGCAATCCAGGTGATTCTAATACATGGTCAAGTTGGGGAACCACGTACCCAAGGGCTAACATGCGGTTTCACCGCCTACCAGCTGGTGGTGTTAGCAGGAGCCTCTACTCTTTGCCCAGCCACATTTTTCCTGTTTATAAAAGTGCCCTGGATGATGTCTGAGGTCTAGGCTGCCTCTAACCACCTGTGTGTCCCCAGGGTGGCCTCACTGGTGCCTGTGGTCCTCCTTTCTTCACATTCCCATGGGAGCTGATCTGAGGGGAGGAGAGAGCAGAAGCCCAGGGCTGGAAGGGCACCAGCATGTCCCCGACCTCCTGGTGACCTCAGCCAGGTCCCTTCCCCTCTCTGGGCCTGGGTTCAGGGTAACCTGTGGGGAGTTCAGCAAGTAACCACCCCTTTGTCTTTCCTTTCCTGGGGGATTTTTTCTGGGCAGAGAGCAAAGCACCCTGAAGCAAAGCCCAGAACCCTGGGTCAAAGGTCACCCTTGTGGCAGTGAGATCTCAGAGGACAGCTTGTGGGGGGTGGGCTCTGGGGGGTGGGCCTTGCCCTGCCAACAGCCAGCAGCTGACTGGAGCTGTGTGAGTTGGGGAAGGGGTTTTGCTCTGTATCCTGCCCAACCCAGAAGACCTAGAAGCCTGGGCACAAAGGAGTGCCCCCTCCTGGCTCTGCGCGTCTATCCTTCCTCTAGTGCCTCAGTTAGGGCCCACAGGAGCTGGGCACTCCAGACTGGGGAACCCATAGAAAACCCCCCCTGAACTCTTTCTCTATAGAGCTGTCTGGAACAGGAGAGAAGCTAAACCAGGCCCCCCACCACCACACCCATGAAACCTGAGGCGGCTCCTTCCCATCTTGATTTTGCGTCCATTCTCCAGCTCTGTCCATCCTCAGAGCCCTTCCTGTCCTCCTCGTCCTCCCTACCGGGTGCTCCAAGCCTCCTTTTCACCTTCATGTGGGTGAGGGGCTAGTCTCAGAGTTAACTGAAATAAACTTGATTAAAAATTTCACACTAGGTATAAATCACTTGTTAAACTAGGGTTCTCGAACTGGGTTCCATAGACAGAATTCAATCTATGAAGTTGGATGGAAAATCAGGTCTTCATTCTCACTAACTTTTAATTAAAATTTAGGATTGGCAGGGCACAGTGGCTCATGCCTGTAATCCTAGCACTTTGGGAGGCCTAGGCAGGCAGATCACCTGAGGTCAGGAGTTTGAGACCAGCCTGACCAACATGGAGAAACTCTGTCTCTACTAAAAATACAAAATTAGCCAGGCGTGGTGGTGGGTGTCTGTAAGCCCATATACTCGGGGGGCTGAGGTCGGAGAATCGCTTGAACCCAGGAGGCAGAGGTTGCAGTGAGCCGAGATCACGCCATTCCTCCAGCCTGGGCAATGAGCAAAACTCCATCTCAAAAAAAAAAAAAAATAGTATTACTTTCAATTGCAAGTGAGGAATAGACTATAGGCATGTCAGGTGGCCTGTGACTTTGTCACCAACAGAAAGCAGGTGCATCTTCATATCACTTTACAATTGTTGCAGGCATTTGAAATATTGTTTCAGCTCATATTTTGGAATTATGGTAATTTTTAGACTGCCACTAGATTTTGTCATTTAATGTGCTAACAAAGTACATATATTACTATATTGCAAATGCAAATGTTTAAAAATATTTTGGTAACTATATTTTAATATAATTGGCTTCCTTTGAAATCTTACCTATTTTACCTCCTTTGAAATGTGTTATTTGGAGGAGTCCATAGTTTTCACAGGCTGGCAGCAGGCCCACATAAAAGGTTAAAGACCCCTGCTCTAAAGGAAGATGAGTTAGCATAGATGAATTTCATTTTATTGGGAGAATTTGAGGCGGTGTGAAAAAGCGAATTTTCATAACAAGGAGAAGGTAATTCTGCATATTTGTCAAGGTTTCCTGGAGCTAGAAGAGATCTTAGAGAGAAACAGCTTTCCTTGTTATTAAATCAACTTTTTTTGCCATAATTTATACACAGTAAAATGCACCAATTTAAAGTGTTGCAACCCTATGAGCTCTAACAAAATACTTGCATAATCACCAGTACAGTTGAAGTACACAATATTCCCTTGGCTGGGTGCAGTGGCTCACACCTGTAATCCCAGCACTTTGGGAGGCCAAGGCGGGCAGATCACCTGAGGTCAGGAGTTCAAGAGCAGCCTGGCCAACATGGAGAAACCCTGTTTCTACTAAAAATACAAAAATTATCTGAGCGTGGTGGTGCATGTCTGTAATCCCAGCTACTCAGGAGGCTGAGGCAGGAGAATCGCTTGAACCCGGGAAGCGGAGGCTGTGGCGAGACAAGACTGCACCATTGCACTCCAGCCTGGGCAACGAGAGCGAAAATCTGTCTTAAAAAAAAAAAAAGAAGAAAAAGGTACACGATATTTCCATCACCCCCAAAATATCAGTTTTGTGCATCTTTACAATCTCTACCATCCCAAACATAAATAACCATTGATCTATTTTTTTTTTTTTAACTGTAGATTAGTCTTTTTTTTTTTTTTTAACATTTCATATAAATAGAATAAAACAGAATATACCACAATTGTTTGATGGACATTTGGGTTGCTTTCAGTTTTTGTTTATTACAAATAAAGCTACTGTGAACATTCTTTCTGCAGACACATTTGCATTTCTCCTGGAACAGAACTTAGGAATAGAGTTATTGGGTCATATAGTAAGTTAATGTTTACCTTTAAGAGAAACAGCTTTCCTTGTTGTTAAATCAACTCTATTCTGCCATAATTTAAAGACAATAAAATGCACCCATTTAAAGTGTTGCAACCCTATGAGCTCTAATAAATGTATATACTTGCATAACCACCAGTACAATTAAAGTACACACTTGTTTATTACAAATAAAGCTACTGTGAACATTCTTTCACAAGATACAAAGTGATTGTATCATTTCGTATTACTAACAATGTGTGGGAGTTTCAGTTGTTCCACATTATTTGCAACACTTAGTATTGTCAATCTTTAATTTTAGCCATTTCAATGGGTATGTAGTGGTATCTCATTGTGGTTTGAATTTGCACTTTCCTGATGGCTAATCATGTTGAGACCTTTTCACATGCTTGTTTGGCCACTGGCATATCTTTTTTTGGAAGTGTGGCCTAAATCTTTTGCTCATTTTAAACAGATAATTTGTCTTATGTATTCTGGATACCATTCTTTTGCCAGACTATGTATTGCAAATATTGTCTCCATTCTGTAGCTTGTCTTTTCATTTTTTAAATGATATTTCAAGAGCAGAAGTTTTTTATTTTGATGAAATTCCAATTCATCAATTTTTAATTTTACAGTTAATGCTTTTCACATTCTGTCAAAGACACCATTGCACACCCTAAAGTTGCAAAGATTTTCTCCTATGTTTTCTTCTGGAAGTTTTATATTTTCCGTCTTTACATTTGGGTCTTGAGACATTTCAAGTTAAGCTCAGCACATAGGGTGAGGGATGGGTGGAGGTCTGTCTATTTATTTATTTTTGTATGTGGCTATTCCAACACCATATGAAGAAAAACTATCCTTTCCCCCACCGACTTTTCCTAGCAGCTTTGTTGAAGTCAATTGATCATCTATGGGTCAGTCCATTTCTGGACTCTATTCTATTGGTTTCTATGTCTAATCTTACACCCAGATTTATTTTTAAAGTTGAGAAAATTACAGCTAAGAGAGTGAAGAGCCTTGTATCAGGCCAAATGACATAAGTTAGAAAAGCCAAGATGGAATATGACTCTGTAAATATCCATCTTAAACTCTTGTTGAAAGTCAGCAAAGAGGGAGTAGTAAGTCACGGTGTGGATACTGATGCTGGGACAGTGGTTCCCTGGATGGCCCCGACCTTGCCTGCAGGGCCCCTGCAGAAGGGAGAGGCAGTAGGAGCTAGAGAGATGGAGCTGGCCTTTCTGGGAGCAGTTGTGTGATCTTGCACAAGTTGCTCCATCCCTGGAGTCTCCTCAATGGTAAAATGGGATAAGAAAACACTCACCTCATAGGAGTATTGAGATATTAAATGAGATGGTGCTTTTGGAGTATTTAGTGCAGCATCTGGGACTGGGTAGGTGTTCAGGGTAGGTAGCTACTCACAGCCTTAGTCAGCATAAGGGTCTTCCCCTGGAGCTGATACTAGAGATGCTCCCATGCTGGGGAGAGTGGCCCCCACAGACTGAAGCATCCCATTCCCATTCCCAGATACAGCAGCTTTCCTGATTCCTTTTTCTTCTGGGACTTGGCTGACCTTCAAGGAAACTCACAACTCCCCTGAAGAAAGCCCAATTCAGCATTGGAGGGCAAGAAGAGGTCCGTCTGCTCAGAACAGTGGCCTGGAGCCCACCCCAAATGAATGTTGTGGGGCCCCTGCCACTCCTTCACTTCCCAGGAGTAAAGCCCCATACGCAATGTCCATGCTCTATGGGCCTAGCGAAGTTAGAATCAGCTGCGTTTGTCCCACGTGGGTGCTGGGCCATCGAGCACCACGGGATACCCGGCTGCATCATGTCTGGATCTTCTTGCTCAAATACCTGGCCCCAGTGTCAGGCTTGAGACTGCTGTGAAAATTCGCTCAGAAATGGATCAAGCTGCAATGTCGTGAGCACTATGGGTGTGAACAAGGTTAAGGAGCCCCAGCCGAGTCCCCTCATCCACAATCTCTCCCAAGCCTGCCTTTATACCCCCTCTATGGAGACACAGTGCTATCCAAAAAGACAGCACTAAGGCTGACTGGCAATGTTCACTGTGCAGCTGACCCTGTGTCAAGTAATGTTCTGAGTGCCTGAAGCATGATGACTCAGTAGTGATGCTAGCCAGTGTTATCCACAAGGAAACTGAGGCATAGAGAGGATAAGTCACTCTTTCTAGGTGGTACAGCCAGTTAATGGCAATGCTGGTAATTTGATAACGTGTGCTCTGGCTCTTAGTCGCTGTGCATGTTGGGATATTAATTTTATGTTAATTCTTTGGCTGAGCAGGAAGTGCTGTCCTAAGGAAGCAGTAGCTGAGGCCTGGGGGACCCCAGTCCCATGAAAGCCACTGTGATGTGGATTGGGCATCTGGTGTCTCCAGATGTGAAGCACCTGCTATGTGCTTTATGTGCCATGCTGATTTAATCCCCACAAGACCTTGAGGAACAGAGGGTCCTTCTCCCTATTTGGAGGGGAGGAAATGGTGCCACAGAAAGGGGAATGTGCTGGGATAGAAAGAGGCAAATCTGATATTTGAACCAGAAAATAGTAGAGAGTTTTGAAAGAATGTAGTAACTTGCCTAAGCTCCTAGGACATGCAAGTTCTACTATCTGATATCAGGAAGTCAGTTCCTTCTTTATGCATCAGTCTCCCCAACTGTAAAAGACAGGCCTTTGCTGAATCATCTCTAAGTTCAGGAAGTGTCTTCATGGATTTGGTAAAAATATGAGTTTAGTATCAGTCACACCTGGGATCAAATCTCTATGCCCCCTTACTGTGTGATCCTGGGTAAGTCATTTAACTTCTCTGAACTCAGTCCCTGCATCTACTAATTGAGAAGCCCCACCTCTAGAGCTCTTCAATGAGAAACTATAGCCAAGACCCCTAGCAAAGTGCCAAGCACACAGCAGGCAACCGAGAAGTCTGGTCCTCCTTCTCCCAGGCCCCTCCTACTCTGTTTCTGAGATCCAAGAAGTTAATTAGTCATCTAGCAAAGCCTGAGGAACCGGGCGAAAGTGGCAAAAACTGCAAGGTATTTGAGAGGGTGGGGAATACACATCCCCCTGGTCAGGGGTGTTTGGGAAGGGGAGGGCTGCTGTGGTTTTGGGCAAGTTAAGAGATGGCCCCCGAAAGATAAATACCTACTACTCAGAAGGCTGCGGGGGTGGGCAGGAGCACCTAGGGCATTGGACATGGAAGAGAAAAGGAGTACAATATTGGAAGACAGGAAAGACAAGAAATAGAAACTTCAGTGTCACCATGAAATTACATGAAACTAACATTTCTGGCAATTAATCTGTACCTAAAAATGTGTTTACATCAGGTCATCAAAAGGTGCATGAGATTTTATAACAGGAGGCTTTATTGGACAGAATCACAATATATACTTTTTCCCTGTGTTAACCATCAATTCTATCATAAAAATATATTACAACATTTGATATGTATTCACGAAACACAAACCATTGTAAACAGAGCAGGCAGCATTGGCCTTGGATTCAAAATTCTTGAGTCCCATTTCAACAGAAAACAGCTGTTGGCAAGTGGATTACACAGAAGGTAATATTGCCGTATTGGGAGAGTTTCTGGTAATACTAAACAAATGGAGCCATATTTATGTTTAATAGATTAGAAGAAAGTAAACGTAAAACTACAATGTTGACAAACATGAGAGGATGCTAAACTTTTGCTTCATTTGTTTTCTACGCCGAGTGTAGCTGTTTCTGTTCATGAACATTCACTCACATGCATATAATCATGGACACACAAACATTCACCTGTATGCATATAATCATGGGCACACAAACATTCACCCATATGCATATAACCATGGGTACACAAACATTCATCCGTATGCATATACTCATGGGCACACAAACATTCACCCATATGCATATAATCATGGGCATACAAACATTCACCCATATGCATATAATCATGGGCACACAGGCACACAGGAGCACAGGGTTATGGGCATATTCACTCCAACACAAACACACAGATGTCCCACCCATTTTCCTAAGAGTCTGACATTAAGGGATTACAGCATTGTACAAAAGCCAATCATTTGCAGGTCACTTTGTCCCCAGGAATGAAATATCTTTTATTTTTCTAAATCCTGGTTTCCAAGAGTATTCTTGACGTATGCAAATAAATATAAAGTGCATTTCCATATTGAATGCTAAACCAGCTGGCACATACCTTGGGTTTCCTTAACTGGACTCCCTTCTATCATCTACTAGCCACTCTCTGGATGCCCCAAGCTGTGGTTGGTGTGAGTTCCTCACCCCACTTTGCACAAACATGAAAAAAATAGGAATCTATGAAAATTCAAAGAATGTAAAGAATTGGTGTTCAGTACCCTCATTACTAGGAGCCTCCAGGAACACTGAGAATAGCATTTAGCCAACTGTCCTCTCACTAAAGGGAAGGGATGGTTCTCCCATTGGACACTGTGCAGAGTAAAGCCTCCATGTGGGGAAATGAGGGTGTTCCATAAAGAAGGACGTACGGAAGTGGCTAAAGTTGTCTACTGGCATCCACTACGCATGACATACAGTGGCAGAAGGAGAGATACATGCATTCCTAGGAGCTTCCTCACCAAACACCAGCATGAATAATGCACATCCAGATGGCAGGATTTGATCCTTCTCCCAGATGAGCCAGAGAAAATTAAGTCTGGCCTATTCCAATGTCTAGAAAAACCACCCCAGGTGGTAATGGGGGTCAGGCAAGGCACCTTTTTGATTTGTTGCTGGACTTCCAAGGCTGTTTGTGATCCAGAGTTAGCCACTTTCCCCTGGGGAAATCCTGATGGGGTTGGCAGCACACCAGACTCCACAAATGTTTCTGCACTCCAAAAAAGGTTGTATTTACATGTTTGTTGTAAAACAGGAGTGTTGAGGTTTGGAACAATTTCAGCTTGCAAAGGAACTTGACATTCGAAGGTTGTTAGAGCAGAGGGTTTGGTTACTATT
Organism: Theropithecus gelada; assembly: GCF_003255815.1. Taxonomy (NCBI): domain Eukaryota; kingdom Metazoa; phylum Chordata; class Mammalia; order Primates; family Cercopithecidae; genus Theropithecus; species Theropithecus gelada. Next base: position 120,219,865 of record NC_037677.1, on the reverse strand, counting down.
AATAATTCAAGCAAAGATTTGGTAATACATGAGTTGAATGCAAGGCAATGTCAAGCTGAGTCTTTTGGTGCAGAGCGTTTGGTATTTTAGCGGATGCATGAGCAGTCACTATGGTCTGGTCCTTAGGCAACTGACCATCTTGGGTCACCCAATCAATTGAGTGTCAATGTGATGGCATCCAGTGCTCCCCCAACACCAAACCCAATCCCTGAGGATTGTCCAGGATAAGACTGAAGCCTTGGGCCTTGATGGTGATACTCTAACTCTCACAGTTCAAAGTAGACTTCCTCTCTCCAAATACAGCTTTTAGGCTCTTGAAACCATCAAATCATGGACTTTGGCTTCCATTAAAGACGTGCAACAATTCTTCCGTGCCAGGGAATGAGTACAACACTGACATGCTGAGCATGCGTGAGAGGACACAGGAAATGCCACACGCTGGTGTTCCTAAGAACACACGCATGCCCCAAGGGGGGCATATCATCTTTTGAGTCAAAAATCCAAATTACTTTAAAAGTCCTTAAATATGGGTATATGTGATGAACTAAAACACTGCTGAGATTGATTAGACTCATCAAATTTGACCTTTAAGTGCTAGATGCTATTTACATGACACACTGTACGGGCAAACTGTGCAACACCCGGAGATAGGGGTGGGAGTGAAGGGAGGGTGATCGAATTGCCAAGTAGCATGAGGACAGCTTTTGCCAACTGCTTGTTTCTGCTGTGTGGATTTTTCCGTTTGTCCCGGGGGTATGTGGCAGTGCCCATCAGGACCCTGCATTGATATTAAATGTGTGGCACTCCCCTACCGAAGACAAACATTCGCCACCCTCAGGATATTGTCAGAAGATGTGCCCTGGCTGATGTGGTTGGTTCTTGAGAGTGAATTATGCTTCCTTCCCCATGCTGTGTAATGCAGATGCCCTTCAAAATGAATGAGATTCATTTTCCTTCCTTCTTTCTCTCATTCCTTCCTTCCTTCCTTCTTTCCTTCCTTCCTTCCTTCTTCGTGCAACTTCCTAGGGAATCTGCATCAGGAGAAAGAAGTGGCTAGGACTCCTTCCTTCCTTTTTCCTTCCTTCCTCCACTCCCTCCTTCCTTTTATCTTTCCTTCTTTCCTTCCCTTTTCCTCCTTCCTTCCTTTGTTTTCCCTTCCTTCTTTCCTTCTTCCTTCCTTTCCCATTCTTCCTTCTCTCCTTCCTTCTTTTCTGTCTCGCTTCTCTTCTTTCCTTTCTTTCTTCCTTCTCTTTTTTGGTAGCTAAGAATATATGGATTTTCTTCTTGTCCTCTCTTTCTAAAAGAGACCTAATTCTGATATTCCCAACCTCAAGACTTCTATCATCTCCCACTGGACACAGATCACCATCATGTTAAGCCCATCTCAAGAGGCGCTTGCCCTCCCTCTTAGCCCTCACCTGACACCATCTCTGGACCCACAGTGAGCTCTGTCACCACTGGACCCCTCACCAGGCAGGCTCCCATCTCCTCTGTGCCTTGCCACATGCTCTTCCCTACTGTAAGTTCTGGCCCAATGCCACCATCTCTGAGAAGCCTTCCAGAACCCTCCTTTCCCACCAGCTAAGTTCTTCAGCCCTCCCTCTGTACCCCCACAGCACTGAGTACACACTTCCAGGGCAGCCCTGCTTCCCACATTGCAGAGTAATGACTTGTCTCCCCAGAGCCTGACAAAGCACAGGGCCTGGCACACAGTAAGTGTTCAGTAAATCTTTGGAGAGTGATGGGCAGGTGTGTTCACAGTTCTGGGCCAGAGCCTGCAGCTGCCACATGCCGCCCTCCCAGATGCTCCAGGACTCTGCTCCTCTGGACCCCTGACAGATCTCTTCCTCTGCACAGTGATGTCTCAGCCAGGCTGAGCAAAGCCACCATGTGTCCTAGCCGCTTCTTTCTCCTGATGCAGATTCCCTAGGAAGTTGCACAACTGTGTTCCTTGGGACCTCTGATTCCTCCTTTCTAGACAGTCAGCCCTCAAAAGTGTCTGGCTTTTACTCTTTCACTCCGCATTTTTGGAAGCAAGCCTGGGGTTCCTGCCACCTTCCTTTGACCAGGCCAGAACTTAGGCCACAGCAGAGCAAAGGCAGCTGGCCTGGGGTTGGACTAACTTTTTGGGGGCTAATAGGCCACTGGTCTGGGGAGACAGTGTGAGCCAGCGGGGAAGGTGGGGAACTTACAAATCACACTGCTCTCAGACCACTTTCCCCCTGAATCTGCAAGAACAAACTGTAGAGGCCAAGCTCCACCCAGCCTCTCCCCAAATCCATCTCAGCCCAGGTCCCAGAGCCAACACCAGGGCCCTCTAAGTCAGTTCTCCTGGGTGCAAGGTGCAAAGCGGTCCAGTTTGGTGCCAGGGGAAATTCTGGGTCCTACTGATGCTCCTGGGGGCTGCTGGCCCAGAATTTCAGGGAAATCCAGGTTGACAATGAGCCTCACACACTAAAACAATTAGTTAGATAGATTCCCTGTTGGCACAAAGGGCTTGCGAGCCATATGTTCTGGGCACAGAGGTTGCTGCAAAGCTTCTTCCCTCAGAATTCCCCTAGAAACATACAGAGTAAGAGAAGTCTAGAGAATTCCTTCCCAAGCAAGTGGGAGCCATATGAAGGGAGAGGTCCCAAGGCCCAGCTGGTGGGTATGGGTGTTAGAGCAGGAGCTGAGAGTAAGGGGCTATTTCCTAATGGCAGAAAAACATCTGCTGAGCCTAGAGCTGCGCAGAGTGAGGTGCAGGTGATTTCATAGAGAGATCAATTTTGTCCCTCTGGGAACCAAATGGCCCAGCCCTTGAATAAAGCTGGAGATTGAACTGTTTGGAGAATTAGGGAAAGATACAAGACAATTGAAACTTAGATACTTATTAATAGAAACACTCAGTTTCCCCATAGTCACTGGTCTTCCCTTCTTGAGAGCCCTGCCCTGTTTTGCATTCTTCCCAAAACCTCCTTGTCTCCAGGACCTTCAAATCCTTCCAGATCTGTAAAGTAGAGATAATAACAGCACCTACATCAAAAGATTATGATGAAGATTAATGGGAAACACTACCCCTAAACACTGATCTCAGGTAACTTTCTCCCCTGAACCTGCAAGTGCAAACTGCAGAGGCCAAGCTCCACCCACCCTCTCCCCAAGTCCAGCCCAGCCCAGATCCCAGAGCCAACACCAGGGCACTCCATGTGAGTCCATAGCCTGGTCTTTCCTTCATACCCACCAGCTGTTAGGACACTGTCAATACTGGCTGCTCCAAGTGACCTGGAAGGATCAGCCACACGGGATGAGCTGGGAGCCAACAAGAGACCCACACCCAGAGACTGGCAGGCAGAACTGTCTCTTGCTGACTTTGCTTCAGCCTGGCTCAGTTCCTGTGTATGAGGCTGGCTGGGAAAAGGGCAGGACAAGCTCTGGCTAGTGGCAGAGGTGGCAGATGTCATCACCTCCCACAGCCAGGCTGCCCCAGTTGAGTTTGATCCAAGACCCAAGCAAGTGCCCCCAAGGGGACCCCTCTGAATGCCACGGTCCCTTCCTCTAACACGGCTTCCTGGCTCAGAGCCAGCCAGCACTGCCATCCTCTGCCAGCACCCAAAATATATCTCATCCTTATGACCTGGAGCCCTGTAGAAAGTAATGAAGATGGATTTTTACAATTTCATGGAGAGATCAATTTTGTCCCTCCGAGAACAAAATGGCCTAGCCGTTGAATAAAGCTGGAGATTGAACTGTTTGGAGAATTAGGGAAAGGATATAAGACGATTGAAACCTAGATAGTTATTAATAGAAACACTCAAGTTTTCTATAGAATTTATCCAAGTGTCTAAGATCATTTTTCCTTAGGGGATGGTTTGAAGACAACTCCTATCAGTTACCTGGGAATCAATGATTAAAAGTGCGGAAACCCAGGTCCTGCCTGGCCCTGCTGAAATTGATCTCTGAGGAGGGGATGCTGGAATCTGCATTTTAAACAACTTTCCATGGTGGCTTCTGTGAATAGTAATTTAAGAGCCAATGGCTCCCTTTCAGACACATGAGACCCTAAATATGTCTCGGACCTCTTTTTCCCATGCCGCTCCCAGTCCAGAGGATAGGAACTGACCCAAGGGATTCCTGGCACCTGGTAAAATATCCTCATTAAACTCAGGCAAGTTAGTTTATCCTGTATCTGGGCTAAATTCTAACAATGCACAGACTTTGGTTCCTCCAAGGGTCACATTGCAGCCATGGGAAGGCCGCATCTACCTGCACCCAAGCATGTAAAAGGGTGACAACCAGGACATGAACCTGGCCCCATTCTTTCCATCTTTTCTAGAAAGAAAGGCACCATGAAAAAGAAAACGAATCTCACAGACACAAGGAGAGAGTTTTATTGCTCATGGGGACAGGAGGCTGAGCTGAGTCCTAGAAGAGATACAGTTGGTCTGAGATGGCTCAAATCCATTTTCCCTCCTGCCCAAGCCTGCTTTCTAAGTGAAAACAGGCAGGTGATTGGTGAGCCATCTTTGAGAGGTGAGCTTACCACGAGACAAACCCTAAATACCACGGCACACATGCAAATGGACGTTCCCTTTGGAGGTCCCTCCACTGCAAAATCCCCTCCCTCAGAAAGGTGCCATATAAAAAGCCGGAATTGTTGCAGGGTGACTTAAAAAGGCAAATTCTGATTGTGTAGGACTAGGAACTCAGTCCTATATGTGGATTTAGGAATTTGAAAGCCCCTCCTTTATGGCTTTCTTGAAAAGTTTCCACCCAGTCCAATAGCTCACCAGAGTTTGGGCCTTAAAGGTCAAGTCTCACCCTGGAGTGAAGTCAAGCAAGTAGTTTAGTTTGACTCAGATGCTGAAAATCTTGGTGTTTCTATGTGTTATACCTGAGAAAACAATGTTACCTTTGATAAATTAAATTAAAACAAAATGAGGTAGATAATTCAATTCGGAGTAATAAAACCAGGGGGCAAATTTGATAGACTGTATAGCGATGAAAATAAACATTTATCTAAAGGTGATTACAGCAGAGTTGGCTAACGCTGGTTGCTAATAAAGTAATTTTCTTCTCACTTTCCCTTGGGATTTAATTCATGTATCCAAATATAATGAAAATGCCCAATGAATCGACTTTTCTGGAGTTTTTGTCTACATGATGCCGGTACGATTGGTTTTAGAGGTATAGTGAAAATTATGAAAAGCATATTTTCAAGATATGCAGTGTCGTGGGTGACAGATCTTGCTTCTTGGCTAAAGAAGAGGTAAAAGAGATCTAGTTGCTACTGGGAGGACACCATGTTGCCTACACAGTACAGAGAAAGCAGAAAGAGCGTGTGCCACAGTTATTCTCCCAAAGTGATATTGATGAAAATGTATTTTGCTGCTGGAATTTGGCTGTCGACTGACCTCATGCACTGGGCCACTTTTGCCCAACTTTGAAAGTGTTTGTGTGAGAAGGGAGCTACTCTCCTCCCATTCAGCTGTGCATCCTGTCTCGGCTTCTGCTGGTTTTCAATCCCAGTGGTCCTTCTGGGGTTGGGATGATGGAGGGTACACAGCTGCTTGCCACCAGGAAGCAAATGTCTGTAGCTACTGGAATATGAGCAGCCAAAGGAGCTCTGAACCAGAGCAATTTTGTTTCAGTGACACACAGTCATGTCTGGCAGTGGTGTGCTAGTAGATGTTTCACGATCAGCTCTCTGTGGGGCACAAGGCCTGATTTACAGCATTTGCTGATTTTCATGGTATAAACACTCCCACCGTGGCTGATTTCCAGCTACCAACATGACGCCCCAGATCATGAAATTGGGAAGGATAGTGCCCCATTGGCTTCCTCTAGCAGGTATGGGCCCATCTCTGACAGCAACTGCACGATGCCAAAGCCTCCTTGGAAGCCACACCTGTCTCCATTCTAGTCTCCAAGGAAACTTTGAAACTAGAAAAGACTAAGCCAGGTCAATTGTTTTCTAACTGAGGAGCTAAGAGTTAATAAGACATCTTTTCAAATAAATATGCAGATACTTGTCTGCCTTTAAAAATTGGGACTGCCTAGAAGTAAAAACCAATAAACTGTTTTCACTTCCTTCCTGTTGGACCACATCCTTCCTTCTACACCTCCAAAGTTAGGATGTAAAGAGCTGGAAGGAGAGAATGAGCCATCTGATTCCATTGTTCCCCATGCTTTCCACCCTGGAGGAATCACTTAGAATGGAGGATTGAAAAATAACTGCTCTGGGCTGGGTGCGGTGGCTCACGCCTGTAATCCCAGCACTGTGGGAGGCCGAGGCAGGCAGGTCACGAGGTCAGGAGATCCAGACCATCCTGGCTAACACGGTGTAACCCCGTTTCTATTAAAAATACAAAAAATTAGCCGGGCGTGGTGGTGGGCGCCTGTAGTCCCAGCTACTTGGGAGGCTGAGGCAGGAGAATGGTGTGAACCCGGGAGGTGGAGGTTGTGGTGAGCCAAGATCACACCACTGCGCTCCAGCCTGGGTGACAGAGCAAGACTCCATCTCAAAAAAAAAATAAAAAAGAAGAAAAGAAAAAAGAACTGCTGTGAGTATTCGCAAGTCAATTAGAAATGGCAGACAAAGAAGAGATGGCCAGAAAGCAAGGGTGGCTCTCCTTGGTTTTTATTAAATCAAGTCAGGACTGCTAACAGATTGGCATATGTATTATAGGTGCAGTATTCCGTAAAAATTTCACTGTCTTTAATCGCTTGAACCCGGAAGGCAGAGGTTGTGGTGAGCCGAGATTGCACCATTGCACTCCAGCCTGGGCAACAAGAGTGAAACTCCCATCTCAGAAAAAAAAAAGAAATTCACTGTCTCATCATTAGCACAGGGCAATTTCTTGATAACTTTGAACAGCCTGTACTTTCTGTTAATAGGTTTACAGAAACTAAGGAAATGGAGGTGCCAGGACAATGGAACCCAGTGACTTAAAATCAAGGCAAAAATCCCTGCTCAGGCCAGTTCTTGCCCATCCATCTCCCAGGACATGCCAGACAAGATACATAAGACAAGGTGAAACACTTCCTGTAAATTCAGGTCACAAACGGGGAGGGGGGGGACTAACCAGTCACCTTCCTCCTGCCTTTACTGAGCTCCAACAATTAGGACTTGTAAATCAGAAAAAGGTGACCTCCCAGTCAAACTTGAAAGAACCTAATACATGTAGGACCAGCCTATTTAAACCATTTTCATGCTAAGATTGTCTGCACACACAAACATTCGCTTTTAGGGGGAAGGAGAGGACAAAAGTTGAATCCAATTGACCATTTCTAAGACAACTGGTCAGCAGCAATTGGACAGCCACTAGTTGTGAAACATTTTCCCTCAGGCACAGAGCCCAAGAGTCCCAGCTGGGCACAATGTCGTTAGTACCAGCTGAATAATATTTGGGTTGAAGCAGCCATCACTACCCTGTGGAGACGAGGTGCCATGTTAGATCCGGGCCAAATGACCACTGCCAGCCTCCCTTTCAGAAGGGACATGGCTGAAATGTCCCCTGGAGACTGTCACTTTTCTTCAGCATGGAATAGTGCCCAGTGGTCAGCAGGCAGGTGGACACCATGCTCCCCACCTACCATCAGCTCTCTGCATCCTTGACAGTGACAGAACTGAGTGTCATCCCCCAGGGAGCCTCAGGTGAGTCCAGGAGCTCAAAGGAGCTTCTTAGAAAGAAAGGCCAGCACACGGCCCACAGTCATCCTTTGGTGACAAATAGTGAGTGTCCAATGTCTGCCCTTGAGGAACCAGGAAGCAGGCTCTGGAGCCCCTACAAGCCAGGGAACCAGGATCACTGGGTGTGCCAGGGACTGGCAGCTGGTGGTGTCCACCCAGGGGCCCCCACGCCCTCCCTCCCTTCTTCTCACCGCTGCCTCATTCTAAACCCTTCAGCAGGAGCGTGGTCCTTCACTCAGACACCGGCAGAATGTTCTGGCTGTGAGAGTCGCCCGTGAGGCCGGAGGAGTGGATGGAGCGTCTGTGCAGGAGCCTGTTCAGAATCTCCTTGCAGCTTTTGCGGTACTGGTGTCGCAGTAAGGAGTACACAAAGGGGTCGGACGCGGCCTTGCTGTAGGCCAAGCACTTGGACAGCACCCCCCAGTGGGAGCCGATGGGCACGGTGGAGAAGAGCTCCACTAGCCTGCAGAGAGACAGGGAAGCTGTTAATGAGGACACAGCTAGGCACCGCCTGGAGTGGCCATGGACCAGGGCCTGTCTGTGCCCTGTGGACCACAATTTCCCAGCCCAACCCTCAATTTATCTGAGACTGCCTCTTCAAATAACAATGATAACAGTTTACACCAATAACGATGATGATAGTGAACATTTTCCAGGCTGTATTTTATTCTACACACTGTGCTAAGCACTTTCCATAGGTGATTTTGCTGAGCCCTGGGAGATATGACCATCTCTGTTTTACATGCAAGGAAACAGATGTCCCAGAAGGTTAAATATTTTGCCCAAGGTCACATGGCCAGTAATTGTAAAGGCAGGATTTAAACCCAGGTCTGTCTGACTCTGAAATCCAAGCTGCAGCGAGAACCCAGCTATTAGCTAATAGCTGGCTGTTCTGGCTTTGGCGCCAGCTCTGCTGCTGACTTGTCATGTGGCCCTGGGCACCTCTGTTTACTCCTTGGACCTGTATGTCTCATGTGAAAAACAAAAAGGTGGGACAATATCGTGTCAATGATCTTTTCACTAGAAGAGTCTGGTCCCATTGTTGGCTTCCAATCCTGGCTTTGTCTTCCTAAGGAGGTTGCATGGGAGGAAGGGCTGAGAACAATTGTGAAAACATGTTGCAAAGCTCAAAGTATGTCATGCACAGGAAACAATGCTGGCCACGAAGTCCTGTTCCCTGGGTTGGGATCCTGGTGGTCTTCGACGATAGCCGCCATCAGGGGATCCTAAAGGGACCCTCATTCTTTGGGGGAGGGGCAGGGAAAGACACAGCCCATGTATCTTGGAGTCCTCTCGGTACCATCAGACAGCTCCATGCGAGGGTGCTAATACCATGTTATGAGCTTAGGGAAAGCCTTCAACAGAATTCTACCCTCCACCCAAATCAGGCCATTTACTCTCTCAAGTGTGTCCAGCACCCTTGGCCATATTTGGACATTATCCAGCATTAACATGAAATAGAAAAGACCCACAGAGCTGGGAGAGAGTCTGGAGATCACATATCACTCTCTCCACCCGTCGTCATATGAAAAAAATTGAGGCCCAGAGATGGAAAGGGATTGCCAGACATCACACAGCAAGTCAGTGGCCATGGAAGCTGCAGCACCTATACTCCCCTCTGACTGGGGGTCTAGTACCGGTATTCTACCTAGAGTGCCTGCAGATAGAAGGTGGTGGTGGCTCTCAGCTTGGGGAACTGCCCAGGTGAGGACCCAGGTACAGAAAGAACTGAGCTGGAGCTGGAACTCAGTGCTGCTATCTTCAGTTGTTTATGCTTAAGCCTTCTTTGGGCTGTAGAGCTGGCAAAGAGGAGGAGGAGGAAGCTTGTGGACCACGATCCTCCACAGAAATGCCCCTTTCTGGAACAGGCTCTCAAGGAGTCCACTCTGAGGCCCCTCTAGTTGGCATTCTATTTTCAGCACCACTGTCTACCTTTGCCCTCTGACCCTGTGGGGGACTGTGGCTATGTCTCCTCTCATATGCTTGGGAGCCTGAATGGGGAAATGGAGCTGTGAACATTTAGGAAATCTGTACTTTTAAGAAATCTATTTTGAGAAGTGGTGAATTCAAAGGGACAAAAACAAAAACAAACCTGAATTTAGAATTCACACCTAATAATAATAATGAAATAGCTGAATGCCAACACATTGTTACTATGCGGTGCCAAATTGCTTTTCCAAAATGTCTATAGTTTTTTATACATTTGCTAAATTCAGGCTTAGCATTTTGGCTTTCCCAAAAGGATTTACTAAAAGAACCAGATATCATCAAACCGTCCAGCAAGATCGAAACTGTTATTTGCAGGCTCTGTAGATTTCACAGAATAAAATTATTCAGGACAATCTAAAATTTCACCATTTAGATAATAAAGAGGTAAAATCTATTGCATTTGCTTCTCAGAGATTTCATGGCAAGTCTGAACTCTCCACCTGGCTCGGATATCATAATTCCCAGTTGAATGTCTCCTCTGGGCCAAGCACTTGTGTGTACAATCTCTAACTGTACAATTATCCAGCAGAATGAGAATCATTATTCCCATTTTACAGGTGAGGAAATCGAGGCTCAGAGAGGTGAGCAGCAAGTCAGGGTCTCCTGCATGGGAAGCCCGGCTCCATCTAACTGCAGTCCAAGTCCTGGCTAGTGGCCATGCCAAGATGTGAATCTCAGCATTGCAGATGTGACAAAGGAAACTCTGGGGTCCCTTCTGGCTCCAAGAACCCCTTTTCCATGAGGTCACTATATGCTGTCTGGAACTTTTGTCCCTTTCCCCTCCTCACTGTGCACAATGACAGTTTCTGCTTTGAAAAGTCAATGTCTGGCCTTTGTCAGGGCCTCCAAGCAGAGAGATGCTTTGGCTGAATACCAGCCTGGACGCTGCTGCCAGTGGCCACTGGCGGGGGGTAGCTGGAATGCCCCCTCCAGGCTCGTCTGTGGCTGGCTGAGCTGCTTTCTCATGGCCCCATGCAGGTGGCTCCCTGTGCCTGCCATGGCTGTCTGCTGGCTATGATCCACACTAGCTCCAACAGCCCCCAGCTCCTTTTGTTGATGAGAAGAGGCAAGGGTTTCCATATTGCCACAACGACTTCTTTCTAATTCCAGATCTGGGCAGCCTTCTGGATAAGCACCAGATCCCTTCCAGATGACCTTTTAGAGAGGGACTATTCAGCCCATGTTTTCCTGCCAGATCTAGCTCTGCTCACCCCTTCGTGGTGCCCTTCCTCCCAGGAAAGGGGCGTTATGATTCTGACCAGTCACATGTCACTAGTGGGCAGGGTCACAGTGTGCTAAAGGGAGCCTCTCCTCCTCCATGTGGTCAGATTGTTTAATGCCTTTCCCTCTCCCTCCTTCCCCTCCGCAGTCAAAGTGAGTGGATGGTCTCAGGACGGGACGTGGGAGGGAGGCAGCTCGCCGAGCAGAAGTCTCTAGTGTAAGGCCCTGTCTCCTGATTAGTTCTGGCCGAGAGTCCTGCAGTGAGGGGTTATTGGGCTCAGGTGTTGACAGAGCAGGACTTGGCTTCCTTTTGTCATGGCCCCTCTTACGGGTTGAATTGCGTCTCCCCCAAAAATTCACATGTTGAAGTCCTAACCCCTAGTGTCGGAATGTGATCTTATTTAGAAATAAGATTGTTTCAGATACAAATCAGGTCATGATGGAGTAAGGCGGGCCCCTAATTCTGTACTATTGGTGTTCCCGTAAAGGCAGAAACTTGGACAGAGACGCACATGCAGGGTGAGCGCCATGTGAACAGGAAGGCAGAGATCAGGGTGAGACATCTGCAAGCCAAGGAACCCAAAGATGGTCAGCAAACCACTAGGAGCTCGGGGAATGGGTGGAGTGAGCTCTTCTTCACAGCCCTCGGAAGGAACCAACACCTTGATGTTGGACCTCGGGCCCTAGGAACTGTGAGAGGTCTTTCTGTGTTAGAGCCACTCGGTTTGTGGTACTCTGTTACAGCAGCCCTAGCAAACCAAGACGCCCCCTGAAGAACCCCATGGGGAGCAGGGGAGGCTGTGTGGTTGTGTGGTTGTTCTGGGGACCCCTGGCTATAACAGCATCCACCAGCCCCGCCCCACTCCTAGAGCCCATGTATGCCAAGGTCAACCCTGGAGATCTGACAAAGATTAGCAGCCCCAGGAGCAGGGTGCCGCCCCTTGCCACCCACGAGAAGGCAGGACCTGTCCCCATAAACGTCATTGCCTGCCACCTCCCCCGACCTTCCACTGAGCAATAGATGACTTTCCATGTGCTCTCTGGAGCATGAGGCTCCATTCAGGGGGAAGCATTCATGCTTCTGTGCTCAAAAGGCACACGTGCCTGCCCTGACCCAGCTCCCCGGGAAAATCCCCTGGGGTGAGGTCCACACCCTTGGTCAGCAGATCAGGCAGGGGGAGGGGATGGAGCTGGAAAAGGGCCGGGATCCCCTCTTCCAAGCACATCAGGGGATTCTGACATAGGAGCCCAGCCCCTATGTAAGCCTGGGGTGTGTAGGTTTGGAGAGGATAGAAAGCACTGCAGGGCGCAGAGCTTGTTGATGAAAAGGAAGCAGAGCACAGAGATGTGTGTTTTTCTGACGTAGGGTGACACACAGAGCAGATACCCACAGATCTTGCCAGACCCCGAAACCCTGTGTGCCTGCACCCCTATGTTCTGATAGCTGTCTAGGGAAATATCCCATGGAGCCATGCCTCCTCTCTCAGTAATAACCCCCTCTGATGTGGGTCACTGGCATGTCTAAGCTGGCTGCCACAGTCCAGTAACAAACCCCTGTGATGTGGGTCACTGGCGCATCTGAGCTGGCTGCCACAGTCCAGGGCTGATGGAGACAGGAAGCTGCCCATCCTTGCTCCTCACCCATGGGGACCTCACACTCCCACCCAGCAGCTTAGGCAGTCCTGGTCCCAGGAGGGAGGAGGGAGGCATGTCTGCCAGAACTCCAAGGCCTTCTCTGAGCCTCTGGAGAGACCAGTGTCCTGATCTTGCTTCACAGTGGGAATCCCCAAGGGAAGCAAGTTCCAAAGTGAGAACAGGACCAATAACCCCTGTAGCCCCTGACCCAGCACCTCCTGTGGGCCCCCAGGGGCTCTGTGTCTCCTTAACTGCTTCACAGAGACCATCTCAGGACCCCAATATCACTCTCTCTGTGGTACAGAAGATGGAACCAAGGCAGAGAAGTGTCAAAGCTACATAGCCTGAACATGCAGGAACCAGGATTTGAAACGGGAAGGCGGGTGCCGGCAACCACGTGCCTTCCTGGTGCCAGGCTGCCCCACCGGCCTCCTTGACTCAGGTTCCTGTTCCTCAGTGTGATCAAGCCCTTGTACTTTCAAATCCTGAATTTTCAGTGACAAATTAGCACCCTCTATTTACACCTTCTATGCCACCATCATCTCTCCTCTCTTCTCTCTTCCTTTTTCCCTCTCTCACTCACACACACACATAAATGCAAATGCACACACACACATCCACATAAACACATGCACACACATACATACATACACATGTGTACACACACACACACACACATTGTATACTAAATGCAATACAACATGGGCCACAGAACATTCCCTGGACAACCAGCCCGGTGTCTTCCTAAGACTTCTGGAGAACTCAGCTTGCATATTTGAAGACCTGCATATTTGAAGTAATAAGCTGATGCTTTAAATTTTCATGAGACAGAATGGAGAAGTCATTTTATTAATAAAATATCAATCTTCGGGAATCCCCTACATATGAGACCCCTCTCCCATCTACACGTTTTCCTGAGTTTGAAAAGCCACAATAATGGTGCTGTCAGATTTTCAAGTGCCTCAAAGCCTGATTCCAATGATATATGACAACCACAATTATTTGTAAGCGTAGATCGCTGCGGAGAGCATAGCCTTACAAATGCTTCTAGACATGTGGATTTTAATTCAGAAAATATGTCATTTGAGCTTTTGGATGAGAACCTGTTGTGGATCTGCAGACCCTGCTCAAAGACTCTGGGAAAAGTCCTCTGTGACCTACGGCTTTGAGGACACAGAGCAGTGTGACTGTGACTTGGAGGTGTCAGACTTCTATTAAGAGTGAAGGTGCAGCTTTGCAAATATGTTTCCTACTGTGGCCTTGTGTGCCCCAGTACGCAAGTGCAGGCAGCTCTTTGGCTGGTAGAGTTGGATGTCCTGTCTTTCTAAGATGCCAACTGCATCCGCCAGTGGCTCTGGCTACTAGCGCTGATGGTCTCTTGGGAACTCCAGCTACACAAACTGCTGTCAGTGAGATGGGAGATGGGGGATGACTGCAGGAGAACCTACCAATTTTGCTAGAGAAACTCAATGCCTGCTTCACTCACAGGAGCTTGGAGGCCATCTGAGTTCATGCCATGGTACTTACGCGTGGGCCTACTGGAAATTGGGCCGAAAACATACACATGTGGCTTCTCTGTGTTTCCAGTGCCTGCCCCAGTCTTTGGAGTTGTGGCATGGCCTAAAGGCTGAGTTATAGCCAATTGGCCTGACACTGACCTTTAACTCTTGGCTCGGTCACTCACTACCCATATGTCCTTGAGAAACTCATCTCACCTCTCTGAACTTCTGTGAGACTAGGATTCTAGCACTTACCTTGTTAGAGCTGTCCCAGATGCAACAAGGTATGCGCTGATAGCCCCAGGTGCTTGGCAGGTGTTCGCTAAGTGACAGGTATGGTTATAAAGACTTCAAGCTCTCCAATAGAAAGCTTGATAACCTATAGGAACACTTGAATGGTTCTTTTAAACACTTGACCCAAGAATTATGCTTTCCTATCTGAGAAAGTTAACAGGCAAATGTGAATAGATAGGGTACAAAGAGAAGGGAATCCCCTGCCCAGCCAGTGGGATCTTCTCCATCAACTCAAAGGGGTGGCAGATGTTACAGCAGAATCCTCCTCTCTTCCTCAATATCCTGGCCTCCCAGCTCCCAGCATTTCCAGCCGCCATCTGACGTCAACCTATGCTCTTGACACATCTCCATTTATAAGGTACAAGGCAGGTGGAAGTGGCAAGGCTGACTGCCTAGATACAGTCACTGGGGAGTTGTGGGGAATATTAGTTTCTGTGCTGACAGCTCAATGAAGGGTGTGTATGACACATGAACAACTTGGTTTCAATCATCTCAGAAACTGCAGCATTCCACTTCTGAGTGGGTCATGCCTCAACGTGTCTGCCCACACACCTGTGGGAGGAAAGTAGGAACCGCTGCTTCTACTGAGAGGAGAAGCAGAGTGGTGCATTGTGAGGGGCTGGGCATAGGCGCTGGTTTCAGGCAGACCCACACTAGAACTGAGGCCGAGTCACTTGATGGAATTGGGGAAGGCTGGAACCTGACTGAGCCTCAGTTTCCTCATCTATAAAATGGGAATGTTAGCGCCAGGCACGGTGGCTCATGCCTGTAATCCCAGCACTTTGGGAGGCCAAGGCATGTGGATTACCTGAGGTCAGGAATTCAAGACCAGCCTGACCCACATGGTGAAACCTCCTCTCTACTAAAAATACCAAAATTAGCCCAGCCTGATGGTACACGCCTGCAGTTCCAGCTACTCGGGAGGCTGAGGCAGGAGAATCACTTGAACCAGGGAGGTGGAGGTTGCAGTGAGCTGAGATCGCACCATTGCACCCTAGCCTGGGCAACAAAGTGAGACTCTGTCTCAAACAAACAAACAAACAAACAAACCAAGAGAATGTTAACTAGATGCAGAGGGTATCAGGACAGCTCTGGTACAGCTTCAGGTACAAAGTGAGGACTTACAGGATTAAAAATGAAGGGACTTTCCTGAATTAGTTAAGGAGATAGAGCTTGTCCTTACTTTTCCTTTCTGAATTCCCCAGGATCAGCCTGTCACTGCCTCAGTGGGTTTTGATGTTTATTTCTATGGACAGTGAGGAGGCAGAGAACAATGAGGAGGTGCTGCATGCAAGGGAGACATCCTTCTGCCCAGGAGGCCCTGGAGCTGCCCAGTGGCATCTGCAGATGGGCTCAGGCTGCCCGGTTCCCCGAGTCTCTCTAACTAAATGACCCGTGCAGTGTCTTTCCTCTCTGAGCCTTGGTGCCCGCATCTGCAGAGTGGAGCTCACATAGCTCACCCAGTCCATCTCTTGGGGGCACTTTAGGGCCCAGGAGCATAACATCTGAGCAAACTGTGGAGTGCTGTGGAAGGCACAGCCATGCCAGATCCAGCTGAATCTGTTGCAGTAATATACTTCTTAGCTCAAACAAGCTCCACCCAAGGGCTGCCTCCTGGTCCCCATTCATCCCATCTAAGCCAGGAGCCCCCCGTCTCAGGGATCTGACCCAGAACAGGGTTCACACCTGCCACATCTTCTGTGTTGCCTATTTAGTGCTGGGGCTGCAGCTGAGCTCAATGCCCCTGAGCCGCCACCACCGAGCACCTGGCAGGTTGGAGGGATCTCAGGCGGCTGTTCTCAAGAGAGCCTAGGCTGGGCGCGGTGGCTCATGCCTGTAATCTCAGTACTTTGGGAGGCCGAGGGGGGCGATCACTTGAGGTTGGGCGTTCAAGATCAGCCTAACCAACATGGAGAAATCCCGTCTCTACTAAAAATACAAAATTAGCTGGGCGTGGTGGCACATGTCTGTAATTCCAGCTACTAGGGAGGTTTAGGTGGGAGAATGGCTTGAACCCAGGAGGTACAGGTTGTGATGAGTCAAGATTGCACCATTGCACTCCAGCCTGGGCAACAAGAGTGAAACTCCATCTCAAAAAAAATAAAAAATAAAGAAGAGAGAGAGCCTGTAGGAAGTGACTCCCTCCATATGGAGCTCCAGAACCGTCCAGCCATCCAGGACCTGTCCTTGGCTGTTTCCCCAGGCTTCTGCCTGCCCCAGGGCCGCAGTCCACGATTGCAGCTGCAGTGCAGTGGGCTGATGGGAGTCTAGGAGTGTGACTCACTCAGCAAGCCTTGGAAGATCTGCCTTGGGAGTGGGTAGAGGATCTTGGGGAAGGGGTTTAGGAGCACTCTCTGCATGCCATGAGCTTTAATGCCACAGCCACAGACCTACACAAGAAAGGAGGGGACAGCTGGGTCTGCAAAGACTCCCCAGAGGCCTCTGAGAGCCTGAGGGACGGGTAGAGAGCCCAATGAGGTTGGAAGTCCACTTCCACTGCCGACTAGATGCGTAGCTCCGGGCAATTATTCCAACACTCCCTGACCCCAGTCCTCACTTACTCCAGCAGTAAAATGGGTTGGGATGCAATAGACATGGCTATCAGCACACTGGCCATTAGAATCATCGGAGGTGCCTTAAAGTCACCCATGCTCAGCCCCACACCGAGGGAGTTTAACTGAACTGGTTCAGTGTGAGGTCCAGATATGAGTTTGGATGTAAAGCTCTCCAGGCAATTCTAAGGTAAAGCCAAGCTGGCAAACCCAAGAAAAACTTCAAGCATGCGTGCCTCTCCCAGCCATTCCTAGCACTTTCCCGCTAATCCCAGCCTGGCTTCAGAACTGCTTTCAACACAGTGCTCTGCTGGTCACCAGCAGTGGGTTCAAGTTGGTCTGCATGGTGCAACCAGCTCACCCTCCCTGCATGAGATGATAGCTTAGGGGATCCTTTGCCTCCAAAACCCATGGCTCTTGGTTCTCCACAAGGACTCATTTTCTATAAGAAGTTAAATCCTCAACTACATTTCAGAGGTGTGTCTTCAGCTTCTTCTGAGGCTGGTCATCTCTATAGTTGGAAATCGTCTTGAAAAGAACAGCAGAAAAATAAAAAATTGTGACTGGAAATGTCAGTGATCCAGATTCCAGCATGGATGATAAGTTCACACTGTGCTGAATGCTTTGCAGGATGATCTTGCTTATTCCTTACCATTGATTGGCTTCTCCTCACAAGCAATGTGTTTCTCAACCCTGACTCAAAGGAAGATGGAAGAGTTTGCATCAGGCTCCCTAGAGGTGGCTGTGAGATTAATCCTGTCCCCTCTGCACCCTGCCCAGCCTGGCAGTCCATATCCTGGCAGGGGAAGTAGAGCTCTGATGGGGTCCTGGCCGCGCCCATGCACAGCTGGGGTTCAGATGGCCCCTGGTGCAGTGAATATAAATTCACAAAGCCCATCTGATGTGCCTGGGGGGGACTTCCGGTCACCCTAAAGACTAAGCATCTGGTTGGACATTGTGGAAGCCATGTAGGGGTAGAGGGATTGGCAAGGTCAGGCGGCTCCAAGAGGGGTGTGATTGCAGGAGGACCCACCAGGAGGCTCTATTTGCCTTGCACTCCTCTCCCTGCTGCCTTGTTTCAGGGTCTGATGTCTCCTCCCTTCAGTCCTCCTGACCCCAAGGAGAAAGACACTGATTTGACTGCTCAGGAAACATTCCCAGATAAACCCTGACTTTGAGCAGGGCCCTGATGGGAGAGAAAGGTGGAGGAGGAAGTTCTGTGCATCCTCTTAGAGTGGATGACATGGAGGTCCTGGCCACTGAAGGATCATATGAGCAGCTCAAGGTCTAGGAGGAGGGGGGTGGAGAGCAGGCACCGGCACACCTCACACCCCAGACGTCCCTGACCACAGGCCAGCAAGGGCCAACAGAGAGAGAAGGCAGGCATGGGTGTCACCTGAAATGTTCTGCTAGTGAATAGAAACAGGTGCAATTAATTTTAATTACATGTTTTATTTAACTTTATCATTTCACTATGAATTCTATATAAAATTACGAGTTGTTATTTTAAATGTTTTTGCAGAGAAAGAGGTCTCACTATGTTGCCCCAACTGGTTTCAAACTCCTGGCCTCAAGTAATCCTCCCACCTTGGCCTCCCAAAGCCCTGGGATGACAGATGTCAGCTGTTGAACCTGGCCAAAAATGTATTAATTTCATGTATAGAGTGTGTCATGCTAAGTCTCAGAGCTCATGTGTTTTTAAACCTATAGCATATCTATTTGGACAGGCCATGTTTCAAGTGCCCTGTAGCCACCTGTTGCTGGTGGCCCCCGTGCTGGACAGCACAGCTCTAGACCTGGCTCGTGCTGTCCCTTCTCCCTGGACAGTCGCCCTGAACAGCCAGGCCCACTTCACAAGGCTTGTCCGTGAAGCCCCAGCCGTGAGAGCTCATTTCTGCCCCAGAACCTGTGGAGCTTGGGCCTTTCGCATGACACGGTGCTCCATCTGGGTTAGAGGACTACAAGGTCAATGTCCCCAAGAGAGGGGAACTCCTGGGGTCACACCAACCCATGCCTCCGCTGCAGGGATTCTTGTATGCTCCGCAAAAAAGGTGCTCTAGAGACGCACGGAACTGGAATGTGGGTGTGTGTGCTCATTTTAGGGGGTGTTCTTAGGATGGCTCCTCCACACACAAGAGAAAGCCAAGGCAAGAGCAGCCAGGGTGGTGGCAGTGGGGCCCGGCGGGGTTTTGCCAGAGACATATTTTGTACACATGAGGTTTCCTGGGCATTGCTTCTCTCCCAGGTAAGTTGCTGCTCATCCCCATGGAGGATGAACTGTTCTGTGAATGTTTTTAAAACCCGAGATGCATCAAATCCATTTGGAGGGAGCATATTGAGTTGTAATCTATCATCCATTTTACTGAAACATTACTTCCTGGGCACTGTGAGAGAGAACCCGGCTGTAATTTTTTTTTTTAATGGAAAATGTTGTTGGGAAATGAAATTAAGCCGGAGAAAAGTCCAATAGTTTGAAGTCGGAGCCGTGTCACCTATCCTCTGAGGGTTCCCATTCACCTCAGTAACCCACGGCTGCCCGTCCTCTGCAACCTAAGAGGAGGGGCTCTGTGTGCCCTCCCTGTCTGATGCACCTTCCCTAACTGGATCAGATCCCCTCTTGCTGCAGCAGCCAGTCCGGGGCAGGGGCACTGTGGATGGTGCTGTAAGTGCCAGAAGGAAGGACAGTGAAGACCACAGATATCCTCAGCAGGCATGTGCCGCATGTCCATGGTCCCTGTCCTTAGATCCTCACAACACTGCACTCTCTTCTGGAGGCCCAAAGAGGCCACATCACTGGCCCAAAGTCACACAGCAGGATGTGGGGGAGCTGGGGTTTGGGCTCTGGGGAGGCACACTCCAGAGTCATGCTGCTAAGTCCTCTCCTATGCCTCCCTTGGGGAGCAACAGAAATCCTTTCTCCTCTGTTGCCATGCCTAGGCTTTGTGTCTTATGGAAATCCCTGAATGATGTAAGCTCTGGCTTCCTGGCTGGATGTGGTGGGTCTAGACTAGTGGTTCTCAACCAGGGGTGATTCTGGTCTCCAGGGAGCATTTGGTGATGTCTGAAGACATTTTTAGTTATCAAAATTTAGAGGGACCTGGGAAGGTACCCCTGCCTCACTAGGAGGTGCTACTGGCATCCAGTGGGTAGAGGTCAGGGATGCTGCTGAACACCCCATGATGCCCAGGACAGCCCTGGCATCAAAGAAGTATCTGGCATAGAATGTCAGTGGTGCTGAGGTCTAGTGAACATTTCTAGAAAGAAGAACCAATAGTTCTGCTCCGGTCAGACCCATCCAGAGACCTGCAGACAGGTCTTGGCCCCACGTTCAAAGCAAGACACAGGCTAACTAGATCTCCCCTAGAGAAAGCAGCATGCCACAGGAGACAGGGGAAGGCACCACAGAGTTGTCTATCTGGGGAAAAGAAGAGGGGAGCTGGTCTCCAGGAAGTCAGGCCCAGTGTCTGCAATCCACAGAGGTTCCTGGGAGTAGAGGACAGCCTCCTGGATGGCAGAAAGAAGAACTGGGAGCAGCAGTAGAGGCCAGAGCAAATCATGCTTTAGCTCAGTGTAAGGACAAATGGGAGGAAACAGGGGTGAACTGTCCACAGGGCCCCCTCTTCACTGGGGCGTGCAAGATGCTGAATGATGGTGAGGCATGGGGGACCCCGTGTGGTTCCTGCAACTGAGGATGCTGGGGGCTGCTGGCAGCTGGGATCTGTTCTTTTCCTGGGTCTCTCTCTCTCTCTCTCTCTCTCTCTCACACACACACACACACACACACACACTCTCTCTCTCTCTCTCTCTCTCTCTCACACACACACACACACCCTGCACAGATTCTGCTTCCCAGATTCAATGAAAGCTTCCATATCCACCTTCTAATAACCATCAAAGTTCCTTTTCTATTGTCAACTTCTCAACTAGTTAACCCCCTTTAGATGCAAAGTTGTGGAGTTTTTATTTTCCCTCCAGTGCACAACACTGATTGGGTAATACATATTTTCCTTCTTTCTGGCTAACACATATGGGGAGTGCTGCAGCTAGAGCAAGCTGGCTTGGGAGACGCACAGCCCAAGGCTAGTGTATTGCAACCTTGGCTGGCTGGAGGATCTGGAGATATGGGAGAGTACACGAAAAGCCTCACAGCACCTGGCCTAACAGTGGAAGAGCCCCTGAGCCATAGGACAGGTATGCCCACCTGGCTGGACACAGAGCATACTACCTGCTCCTTGTGCAGGTGGCAGGTACCTTGCTGTTGACCTGGGTGTTCGGGCTGGGGATGCCTGGGGGTTGGGCTGTCTTGCATTCAGTGGCAGTGAATCAGGATGTGGGGAGCTGGGGTTTGGGGAAGATGATGCTTCCCTCTGTCTTCTCTCACCTTCTCCTCTTTAGGGCCTCCTGGGGGTTGGAAGCCTGGGATAAAGGGTTTAATTATGTGATTTAGAAATCGAGTGGGAGAGAGTCTTTCACACCCTTTGGGTTCTGAGTTGAATCCAAAAGAATTCGAGGGTGGAGAGGAAAAGCGTGCAGCCTCCTGTTCACTAAATCTGGCAAGTTCACTCTTGTACCTCACAACACACCCTGCAGAAGAACATGTGACCAAGAAAGGCTGCCACTGCTAAAGGCCACTGGGCCCTGCCTTGCTCTTCAAAGTCCCACCACACACCTGCCAATCAGGCTTACCTGGTGATCACATAGGGTGCGAAGCACACAAGGAAGGTCCCTATGAAGGTGCTGATCTTCTTGGTGGCTCGCTGTCGCCTCCGCTTCTGCTCCTCCAGACAGCGTTCCCGCACACTGCAGGTGAGAGAGGAGAGAAGGTGAACTACAGGGCACCCTTGCTAGGTCAGGCTGAGGCACTAGTTACTAACACAGGCAGCAGTCTCTAGTGTGAGAACTTGACTATGGAGTCGGAAAGACCCAGGGTCAATTCTTGGCTGTAGATATTTTGGGCAAGCAGTATGACATTGCTAAACCTCAAGGTCCTCGTGTATAAAATAATAATATGCATCATATATTTTAGTGTATTACACATAATGTAATAAGATGCTACAAGAGGCTGTTTTGAGAATTAAATGCATAAAGCACAGAGATGCATGGAATGCATTCCATGTGTAAAGCACACAAAGCCACCGGCACAGTGCCCAAGTCAGTACAAAGAAACGTTAAACATTACCTCTTATTATTGCTGATATAATTCACTGACCATCTGCTATGGGCTGGCTCCAGAGTGCCCCACTCTCTAAGTAGTATCTCGAATTATTGTCTTTACCACAATCAATCCTGGCAGATGTGTTTTATCTGCAAGGCAACTTTTTACCTGCCCTGGTTTACAGTGAAAACCGTGAGCTTGGCTAGGCGCGGTGGCTCACACCTGTAATTCCAGCACTTTGGGAGGCCGAGGCAGGTGGATCACCTGAGGTCAGGAGTTCGAGACCAGCCTGGCCAACACGGTGAAACCTTGTCTCTACCAAAAATACAAAAATTAGCAGGGCGTGGTGGTGGGCTCCTGTAATCCCAGCTACTTGGGAGGCTGAGACAGGGGAATTACTTGAACCCAGGAGGCAGAAGTTGCAGTGAGCTGAGACTGTGTCATTGCACTTCACCTGGGCAAGAACAGCGAAAGTTTGTCGAAGAAGAAGAAGAAGAAGAAGAAGAAGAAGAAGAAGAAGAAGAAGAAGAAGAAGAAGAAGAAGAAGAGGAGGAGGAGGAAGAGGAGGAGGGGGAGGAGGAGGAGGGAAGAAGAAGAGGAAGAAGAGGAAGAAGAGGAAGAGGAAGAAGAAGAAGAAGAAGGAGAAGAAGGAGAAGAAGAAGAAGGAGAAGAAGAAGAAGGGGAGGAGGAGGAGGAAGAGGAAGGAGGAGGAGGAGGGAAGAAGAAGAAGAAGAGGAGGAGGAGGAGAAGAAGAAGAAGAAGGAGGAGGAGGAGGAGGAGGAGAAGGAGGAGGAGGAAGAAGAAGAGGAGGAGAAGGAGGAGGAGGAGGAGGAAGAAGAAGAAGAAGAACAAGAAAGAAGGAAGAAGAAGAAGGAGGAGGAGGAGGAGAAAGCATGAGCTCTGTGAGGCCAAATGATTTGCTTACATGGAGGCAGGATTTGAACCCATGTGCGTGACTCAAATCTTTTTCACCTGGGGCAGCCTGGACTCCAGTCATACAGTTTGTGGCATGAGGCTTCCTTTCCTCCACATCTTCAACCCTACTTCTTCCATCCACAGCCTCACCTCTCCCTGGAGCTACAGACACCACATGATGGGGTCATTGAAGGAGGAGTCATTTGGTTCCTCCAGGGACCAAGCTTGAAGAATCTAAGACACTCCCAAGTCCCCAAGGAATCAGGGACATAGCTTCAAAGATGGAATTAAGAGCCACCTATGCCTCTAACTGTAACCCTGTTTCTGCTCCACTCTGCTGTGGGACCTTTCCAGAGGATCAAAAATGAACAGGAAAGAAGACTGTGGACACAGTTGCCCAGGAAGTGAAGATAACTTAGCAGTGCCAGGCCTGAGTTGCAGTGGTCTGGCTCCAAAAATAGGCCAGTCTGTTCAAAAAATGCAAGCAGTGGAGAGAATATTCATGAGCCAGGTTCATGTACATCGCTAATGCCAGGGCAGCCTTCCCTGCCTGCCAGGAGACTCATGATTTTGATACTTAATCAAAACTACTCTTAACTATATTTCCTATCACAGATGGACAATTTCATATTAGTTTAGACTGAAGCCTCCTAAAATTCTTCAAAGACTTTTTCCCCCTGACTTCTGCATTTCCAGGAATTTAAAGAGTTAAGAACCGGAGTCGGGCTTGGTACAAACAGATTTTGTCCTGGCTGAAAATGTATTACTCATGACTAATATTACTAATTAATTTCTAGAAATTAATATTAATTAACCCACATTTCTTGAGTCTATAATATGTGTGCCATACTAGAAACTGTGATGGGAGATTATTCATTTATTTAAAACTCACAACATGTATGTGAGTGAGGGATTGATATCATCACGGTCCCCATTTTTCAGATGGGAAGATATAAACCATAGAAGAGTTAAGTAACTGGCCCAAGATCACACAGTTGGAAAATGGTGGCTGTAGGGTGACCAATTGTTCCAGTTGATGTGGTACTGTTCCTGAACAGTTTGCAGGAGACTATCCAAGTTTTAAAAGGGAAAGGCCTAGATCTGAGAATCCCTCCTCTACCTCAGGCAAACCAGGATGGTTGGTCACTCTAGGTGATGGCAGGACCTGAACCCAGACCTTCTGACTCTGGGGCCATGTGCACCACCTCCAAAACCACAGAGCTCCCCCACTGCAGAAGTTCTCTTCCTGCCCCATGCATTCGACAGAAACAGCTGTAACCAGAAACTGTGTCAAAGGTGTAGTAAGAATGAATCGAGTCAGGAGGTCTGAGGCGGAGATCTGATGCTCGTGCTGGCTCTGTGACCCTCTCTGGGCCTCCAGGGACCTGGTGGACATGGTTTCCTAACCTTAATGACACCGGGCCTGCCGTGGAGCACAAAGGGTGTCTACACAGTGGGTACTGTGCCTGGGGCCGACATCCACATGGGCCTGGTCATGCCTCTGCTCTGGGACAGACCAGCTAGATCCCACAGTCATGTATAGTATGAAAGGTCAGCTCATCCACGCACCCCAGATCACAGATGGGGAAACTGAGGCTCAAAAGAGAGAGTGATTTTTCCACTCAGGGAGTGCAGTTCATGTGGGGCTAGCACCCAGTCACTGACTCCTAGTCCGGTGCTCCTAGTCGGGAGCCACATCACTCCTTTCCTGAAATCTTTTGAAAGAAAATGATAAATCCATCTCCTCTGTTTGGGGCTCTCCTGCTTTCCAGGTGAGAACAGGGAGGTGGCAAGAGGTGAGCAAGGCACAGCAGCCCCCAGGCTCTGAGGGAAACATCACGGCCCTCTTGCTTCTTATTGTGATTATTATTTAAGCACAGTATGAGAACAGCTCATCCGCTCCCAAAACAACATCACTTTGCGCTTGCTGTCATTTTTTTCCCCCTCCATAGCTTTGCAAAACTGAGCTCCTTGAAATCTTGCAGCCCTGTGAGCTGTTATTTTACTTATCCTCAGATGAGAACACTGAGGACTGGGAAGTTTACAACACGCCCAAGTTTACACAGCAAGTTCAGGACAGAGGCAGGCCTCCTCCCAGGTCTCCTGAGTGGTTCTGGGTTGACTCCCTGAGACCCCACTGCCTGCCATAGAATCACTGAGAGGTGGGCATTCTCAAACATCCCAGGGCCTGGTGGTGATACCCGGGGTCCTCAGACCTGCAGGCAGGATCTGTGGTGCAGAGGGTGTGAGACTCAAAGCTCTCCCAAGGCAACCCAGTCAGGTACATTCAGCCAGAGTGCGAGCATGTGTGTCGGTGTGGCTGAGTGGGGGAGAGGGGAGGTCCCGAGGCTGTGACACAACAGTTTCCTTGAGACCAAAGGAGACAGGCCCTCCAGCATTGTGACATGTGGGGTTGAAGAGATGTTCCCCAGTGGCTCCAGTCCTAGGGCAGAGGGGATGGCACCTTTCGGGAATATCTGAAAAGTCAATCAACGAGGTGATCTCAGCTAAAACCTTCCATCCACAGACACCTCCCTGCTCTCCACAAGAGGCCTGGGTCCTGAAAGATCCCTAGACCACTGGAGTCCAGCTAGAGCCCACGCTCTGAGTATTTGGGGAGTGACTCAGATTGGTTTTTCTGGCTTTTAAGGCAAGGGAACAAGCTGACTAACGGAGGGCAAGAGCCCTGAGTTTGGGGTCAGAAC
Organism: Theropithecus gelada; assembly: GCF_003255815.1. Classification (NCBI taxonomy): domain Eukaryota; kingdom Metazoa; phylum Chordata; class Mammalia; order Primates; family Cercopithecidae; genus Theropithecus; species Theropithecus gelada. The sequence goes on along the minus strand of NC_037677.1, from coordinate 120,194,228 downwards.
ACCGGCATAAGCAGTCTGGCCGTCAAATCCAGCAAGAAGGACCCCTGCCCTGGTCCCTGCACATTAAGAGTCCCACATCCCTCCCCATATGATAAAGAGTTCATAGGGGTAAGTGGATGTGCCTACCCACAGCCCCCACCTCCTATTTCAAACCAAGCTCTAAATGCCTAAGACATGGAATTCTTTGCCCAAATGCCCTCATCCTGCCTGCAAGATGTGTGTGGGCATCTCCCCTGGTCCCATCCTCCTGAGGGTAGACTGTGCCACCTGTGTGCCCAGCTAGACGCCTGAGAGGTGGTATTTGTGAGCAACACACGTGCATGGAATGTGGGTGTGCAACCTGCAATGTGCACCTGTGCAAGGGAGGCCCCTCGTGGTACTGGGTAGAGCTGGGGTGGTAGGCAAGACAGGTGGGCCAGCTCGGCTCTCCCAGCACACATGAGGCTGATCCCCAAGGAGCCTGAGAATTCTAAATGTGAACCCAGCCTTGCCGGTCATTATAAAGGTATATTCACCAAGGCAGGAGGGCAGAACACGTTTCATGTAACAGTTTGTAAGCTTAATGTAGAACGTCTAAGTCTATATGCACAGCTGGTGAGCTTCCATTTGCACTATTTGCTCCATCCATAACTCTTAGGGGCAGACCTGATTGTGAGTCTTAGCTTGAGACACTTTCTAGATTTGTTGAATTAGGAGAGTGCTTCTCTTCTCCTTGAAAATTGGGTCTCTCATTTTCTCATCTATAAAGTCTAGGGCACAGTGTAGTTTCTGTCTGCTGAGCCACAATTCTGACACCCTCTAGAGTCAGCTACTCAGCCAACATCTGCAGACTTTGCTCACAGGACACGGAGGACATGCTGGGGGACCCAGCAGAGCCTGGGGGAGCCTCACAGGAAGCTCCAGTTAGGTTTGGCACTGCTTCCCTTTTGAGACCTCATCATCAACATTCTGTTTCTGTTAAATCACTAAGCCAAGCCAGTGAGTCAGGGAAAAGCAAGGTCCCTGCAACCACGCCCTGGGGCCCACCTGCTCTGCCATGTCGGGGCTGCCTCTAACTAGTCCCCAGCTGTGGTTTGGGAGAAGTGAATGCTGCTCATTCAGGTGGAGCACCAGGTGTCTAACAAACATTAGAAACTCCAAACTTCTTCAGAAATGTAACTGAAGAAATCAACACAGAAAGGCAGGAGTAGGGAATGCTTCCCAGGGCCAGGGTCCCAGACTGAATTAAGAAGAGAGGGTCCTGGGTATTTTGGAGGTGGTTGAAGCAAAGGGGTGAGGACTGCTCCTTATCATACCAAACATCCTGCAGGTAGAGCGGACACCACCAGGGAGCTTCCTGACAAAGACAAACGCCACCCTGGGTCCTCAAAACAGATCCTTTGTAATTAAGTCCCAGGAGGCTATCAGTGTGGAGGCTGACAAAACTTCCAGTGAACAAAGCCTCCAGCTTCTGCCCTGGCTGTCCAGAGGGAGAAGCCGGCTCCCGCTGCCCAAGACCAGCACTCCCAGGTCCTATAGGCTCTCAGCACGGAATGGCCCCAGGAGGCTTACTCCCTGAGACTGGTGGTGCCCGGGGCAGCCCCTGAGCTAGCTCTGTACTTGCTCATTTGTAGGGAGGAAGAGTTTAGTGCTGCCAAGATAGAAGCTGGTGGACTGGCTGTCAGGGTCTCTTGCGGACTGACCATCCCCTCCTGTGTTGTCCCTTCCACATGCTTGGTGGAGATCAGCCCTTCAGAGAAGGACAAGTTGTCTTCACTGAAGGGGCAGTGCTATCAGGTCCGCCACTATTCCATGAGCTCAGGGAGCATTAGACCGGGGGGCCTGTTGGCACTGGCCGATGGCAACCCCGGCTCCAGAAGTCTTTCCTCTCTCCAACAAGACTGGGCTTGGAGGGTCCCGGGGTGCTGGGAGCAGGGGCTCCTCAAAGCGGCCTGGGGCTAAGAAGAGATCAGGGTCCTCCCAGAGGAGTGGAGGGGAGATCAAAGGGGAGCAGAGTAGCTGCCTCCACTCCTGAGACCCCAGGACTCTCTCTGCAGTGTCTGGCCTGGCATCAGCCAGGGGGATTTGCAGGAGTGGAGCTGGCCCTACATCCCAAATAGGCTGAACAGGAACCACGGCCCCTCCTCTTCTAGAAGTTGGAGGAAGAGTGGGAATGCAGTTTGTACTGCTCTAAATAAGAACTGGTTCCACTCCCAGCCTAACCCTCCTCCGCTGTTAGACTCATGGTGAGAGGGCCCGCTCTAGGAGTCTTCAGTCTCGGGAGTTAAATGACATTGCCCTACATCTTCTAAGAGCAGTCCCAGCCCAAGTGCTAAGGATGCACCCTCTAAGGAAGACCCTCTCAGCCCCGAGTCATGGAAAGGGCAATAGCTCTGCAATCGTGGCTGCAAATATTTCCTTGAAGGACACTGAACCATGCAGAGACATGTGCTGTGAGAGCCAGTGTATGTCTTTGTGGCAGAATGCACGCATGCCACTCTTGTAAACCTGTGTACACATGGCCAGCTGTCTGGTACATATACAGTTTATGTGTGAACACATGAGATTGTGTGTGGAGCTCCCACATTTACATGTCCTGGTATCTATGAGCACTCAGTCACTCACATGTACATTCTGTTCCTGAATCTGTGGGGATTCTGTGGCTGGACGATTGGTCCAGTGTGCAATCAGGAATGGCTGTGCTCAAGGGGACAATGAACACGTGCACACTTGCCCTTCAATGTGCCAGCACCGTGAAGGTCAAGGACTGCTTGTTACTGCTCTCATGCAGGAAATACTCAGAATGCTCAGCCTGATACCTCCAGTCTGTCCCCTTTAATCTTGGTGTGGAACATATCCAACAGAGGATACAGCTTCCTCTGCCCCGAGGTTCCCCTGGGTTCCCAGGTTCTCTCATATGGAGGGCCCTTGCTGGCCCTGTCGGAGCTCTCTGCCTGCCTCACCTGCCATACCATCTGGACCCCAGCACCCCCTTATCTAGGGTCCCAAGACACAGAGGGGGAGCCTGCCTTCCCCTGGGACAACAGGATGTAAAATAGCAGAGTCTAGACGCTGCCAGCTGTTTCCCTCCTCGATTTCCTATTCTCCTGGGGAAAGCCGAGGTGAGCTCAGGACAGCGCAGCTAAGAGTTCCCTCCTTCTCTCTCTGACAGACTCCTGCGGATGGCAGGGGTTGCCAGAGGGTACCCATGCTTGCCCAGCTCCATCTGCCCTCCTGAGAGCAGCAGCCAATGTGAGGACAGAGGTAGGGGCAGATTCAGCCCCAGGAGCCTTGGGGTAACACTCCTTCTGCAGGAGCCTCTAGGCACCAAGTCAGGCAGACACTGGACAATGCTCTCCGGGGAGGGCAGGAAGAGCCCCCGCCCCACCCCTCAGGGCCCACCACAGGGAAGGATGCAGCTCGAGTCCATCAGAATTCACACACACACACACACACACACACACACACACACACACAAACACACACAGAGTCGGGAGACAGAGGCGGCGCCACACACCCGAGAAGGGAAAGACTCAGAGAAGCGACACACTTGGGTCTGAGGAGCTCTTAAGGAGCTCCCTAAGCCTGGAGGCTGCCCTCTCAGGACCAGAATCAAACACTTTGAAGGTCTTTAACGGGAACAAAGACCACGGACTTCCCATGTGCCATTTAAAGTGAAAGCTACAAACACAGAAAATGAGCATGAAGAAACCCAACAGAGTTCTGACTGTCTGTGATTCTTACCCTGATGCTTCGAAAAACGATGTATAGATGGGCTCACCCACGTTTTTTGTGGCCCTGGTTTGCTGATACTCTAAGCACCTCCTTAAGCCCCACAGCTGGGCCGCTCTCCCCACCCTCGTGTTCTCAGAAGAAACAGAGGCTGAGTGGAAAAGAGCCCTTGGGGCTAGGGACCTCCCACTCCCACCAAGATACGGCGCGGCTGTTCCCAGAGCCCTAGCGGGGCACGGCTCACCTGGGGTGCAGGTCCACGAGCAGCACGAGCGTCTGCATGGTGATCACGTCGATGCGCTTGCAATGGAAGCGGGCCACCTTGAGCACCTTGAGGTACGTGCAGCAGAGCACGACGAAGGAGAGCAGGAAGCTGAGAGCGTGGAAGGCGCCAGTGAAGACGGCGAAGCGCAGGCGCTCGTCCGGCCGCCGGCTGCACAGCGTGCACGAGGCGTACAGCTGGTGGAAGCCGAGCCAGGACAGGGCGAGCGCAGTGGCTGGGAAGGTGAGCGCGTGCAGCCACGTGTAGGCCACCATGAGCGCCGCGTCGCGGAGGCGCATCTTGGCCCGGTAGCTCAGCGGGAAGACCACGGCCACCCAGCGGTCGATGCTGAGTGCGGCCATGCTGAGCATGGAGTTGGCCGCCAGGAAGGTGTCGAGGAAGGCAGCCAGGCGGCACAGGCGGTCGCCTGCTGGCTGCCGCTGCGCCACGACGCCGGCCAGCGTGAGCGGCATGTTGACCACGGTGCACAGCAGGTTCCCGCACGTGAGGTTCAGGGTGAAGAGCGCCGGCGCCTGGCGGCGGATGTCCGCGCTGTGCAGCAGGCAGAGCAGCACCAGCGCGTTGGACAGCAGCGAGACGCCCATCGTGCCCACCAGCAGCCCCACCAGGCCCGCGTCCCACGAGTTCATGGTGCGCGCCCCCCGCCGGCGCTCAGGGCCCGCAACCCGGCGCCGCCATAGCGCAGCCCGCGGCCGGCTCAGCCCCTCGGCGCCGCCGCCGCCCGGCGACCCCCGGCCCCAGCCGCCATGGCTCCCCGGAGGGCGAGCGGCCACCCTGGAGCCTCGGGCAGCCTCCCGAGCAGGCGTCTGGGCGCGCAGCCACCCCGGAGCCCCGCGCCGCCTCCTGGGCAGGCACCTGGCGCGCAGCAGTGAACCCCGGCCCCACTCGCTGCACCTCTGGGCCAGCGACTGAGCGCGCGGCCGAACCCGAAGCCTTTAGTGCCCCGGGATCCTGGGTTGCAGGCACCTGCGCCCCCGCTCCGCCTCTGCCTCTGCTTCCTCCCGCTCTCACCCCATCCCCGCGAGCTCTGTCTGCTTTCCGCTCCGCGCACCCTCCCGCTCTCTTGCTTTCTCTCTTCCTCCCTCTCTGCTCTCTCACTCGCGCTCTCTCTCTGCTCTCCCCTCCACCTCTCTCCCTCTTCCCGCCCCCCGCGCTGTTCTCTCCGTCTGTCTCTCCCACCCCCAATTTTCTCCCCCCTCTCGTTCTTCCCCCTCCTCTTCTCTCTGTCTCTGGAATCTGGCTGCTTCTATCACAGAAATCCCCACTGGTGCACACACAGACACACTCGCGCACACACACTCACACTTACAGGCTCGGAGGGAACCAGCCCTGAAGGCTCTGGTGCAGGGTGATTGGCTCACTGTCGCTCCCTTCCCCCATCATCCTCCATCCCCCCGTGTGTGTCAAAGACAGGCTGAGTCAAGGAAATCTCTCTGAGAAAAGGAAGGGATGCCTGGACACCTTCACGCCCCAGTGCCACCTGTCCCCGCCTGCATGCCATCCTGGCAGACCTTGACATGAGTGTCCCAGCCTGCCTGTCCCAAGAACAGCTGCTACACGACTGGGGTTACTCGATTCACAGTACCTTCTTCCCCTCGCCCTACAGCCAGAGCTTCCACTGTATCCTGAGCCTGCTGCAGGGACCCCAAGGCTCTCTGTAACATCCCTTGGGCATCTCTCCAGCCGGGAGAGACCTTTATCTGACCCTGACTGCTCCCACCTGGGCATGCCAGACTGTCCACAACCAGCCTAGATAGCAGCCCTGGTGTGGTGGATACTCTGCTGTCCTGCTCCAAGTTCCAGCAGCTGCCTTCTGCAGCCCTGAAGCCACACACCCATCTGCCCTGAGACTGGTGAGGCAGCACATTCTAGTTTATGAGGGACCTGCCTGACATAACGTGCCAGAACTCTTCAGAAAATGGGGAGGGTGCCAGCTGGCAGGCCTGGTCCAGGCCACAGAGACCCTGGACACAGGGTACCCCTGCCTATCCTCAGGAAAATGTGCAGGGACTGTGGCCCTTCTGTTCTCAACCAAGACTCTGTGGGGAAGGGGTGGAGATGGACAGACAGGGGCAGCTCTCAGAGCCCCTGCAGCCCCCTTCAACTCTGTGAGACACTGCCCTGCAGTGACCCCCTGCACCATGTCAGCAACCTCAGGTCCCTGTCCTGGACACAGACAGCCCTATCCTGGAGCCTCCCAGTGTGGCCAGTGGTGACTGGACATTCCTGGGCCTCAAGCCACTAGATAAAGTAAGCCAAGCAAGGATGTGGTTGACTCTACCCCCTGAAGGTAGGGACCTCATTATACTTAAGTATCTCCCTCACATAGTACCAAGCACATTGTAGACGCCATATTGTGCCATTTTGCTTTGCTGTAAAGGAATACCTGAGATTGGGTAATTGATGAAGAAAAGAGGTTGAACTGGCTCATGATTCTGCATGGTGTGCAATCATGGCTCCAACATCTGCTCAGCTTCTGATGAGGACCTCAGGAAGCTTCTAATCATGGCTAAAGGCAAAGTGGGAGCAGGCATGTCACATGGCAAGAGTGAAAGCAAGAAAGAGAAGGGGGAGATCCCAGGCTTTTAAACCATCAGATCCCTCATGGCCTGAGAAGTCATTCAGGATGGTGCCAACCCATTCATGAGGGATCTGCCCCCATGACCCAATCGCCTTTGCCTCCCACCAGGGCCCACCTCCAACATTGGGGATTATGTTTCAATATGAGATTTGGAGGGGACAAACATCCAAACTTTATTGAATGCTCATGAAATGAGGTGTCAGGAGGGCAGAAAGAAGATGCCCTCTCTTCTCTGTGTGTCCACAGATGACACTCATTGACAGTTATTTGAGTGACTGACAGCTGCAGACAGTGGAGTTCTGGAGCCAGCTCACACCAGCTCACAAGGGCCCGTTATGGGCATCTCTCTCCATCTCTGCTTCAGTGACAGCATGTTGGTACCTTAAAATCCACCACAATGAGAGTTTTTGCACTATAGAAATCAGCAAACTCCACAATCAGGGCTTCTCACACCACAGCCTGTGGTTAAACATTTAACAACACACTGACTTCATAGGACACTGGGCAAGTTACTCAACATCCTTGAGGCTAGGTTTTCTTATTTACCTTTCAAAGCTGTGGTGATAACTACATAAGGTAATGTGTATGTTTAGCTTTGCTTCCCAGAGAAGGAAACAGAGCAGAATGCTAGCAAGATCCTCATCCTTGGCCCCCTCATGTGGCCTACAGATTTCAGTGTTGACTACATGTCTTCATTAAATATCTGGTATATGACAGCAGAGGACGCTGTTCATCTGTGTGTCTCTCCTGCTGCCAAAGAAGTGTCCCCTACAAATAGCTCCTGGCAGGAGATAGGAGCTATTTGTGCTATAGTTTGAATGTGTCCCTCAAAGTTCATGTGTTGGAAACTTAACCCCCAATGCAACAGTATTGGGAAGTGAGGCCCAATGGGAGGTGTTTGAGTCATGGAGGCACTGCCTTCATAAGTGGATTAGTGCCTTTATCATGAGAATGGGTTCCTTATTAAAGGATGAGTTTGCCCCCCTACCGTTTCTCTCTCTCTCTCTCCCTGTGTCTCTCCCTCCCTCTGCTCTTCCACTTTCTGCCAGGGGATGATGTAGCAAGAAGGCCCTCACCATATGCCAGTCCCTCAATTTTGGACTTCCCAGCCTCCAGAACCATGAACAATACATTTCTATTCATTATAAAGTACCAAGTCTCAAGTCTCAGGTATTCTGTTTTATCAGCACAAAACAGACTAAGATAGTGCCCAAGTATTGTCTATGGAGTAAATCAACCAACATTTTGGGGTCACTATTGGATCTGTGATTCTCACACTTTCATGTGTATCAGAGTCACCTGGTAAGGCTGGGGTGCTGGTTAAAGAGTTTGATTCCTGGGTCACACCCCCTGGGGTTTCTAAATAAAAAGGTCTGGAAGTCTGCATTTTCATGAGCTCCTTAGGTAGTTCTGGTGAGGGTGGTCTGTGGTCATGCTCTCAGGAGTATGCTCTATGAGAAATGGTCAGGGTAAGCCACTGGATGCCAAACAATCACCTGGGCACATCCTCCAACCATGACCTGATGTTCTGTCCTGGAGGCACTCACTGAAGCCTCACCAGAGACTTTAGACACATGGGATCCCATTTATATTTTTATATCTTTATATAAATATTTATTTATATTTATATTGACAATATAACATGTCAATATTCTCCCAGCATATTGGAGTTTATGAAACATGTCCAAACAGTACTATGCTTTATTTAGTTCTTGCTACAAAGACAGGAAGAAAAGCTTTTATCGCTACCCCACATTTTCCAGATGAGAACCCAAAGACTCAAAGAAGTTAAGTGACAGAGTTGGTGAGGGATGAAGCCAGTACTTCTAGCTCCATGACTTGGCTCTTCCTGCATACTCCAGAGGTTCTCAACCACCTTCTCAGGAAGGTGTCCTTGGACTGTAACTTAAAAGTATCTCAATTTTGCAACACCAAACTGATGTTGGTGACTTGGTAACTAGGTCCAACATCAATAAACCAATGAACACACACACGTACGTGCACGCGCGCGTGCACACACACACACACATTCATATACCCTCTCACATCATTTTAAAGATCATTTGCTTTCTAAATTCCTAAAGGCAACACTGAAAGGTTAAAATGCCAGAAAGACACTCAGGATATATTAACTCAGTTTCCTAAAGAAACAAACTGAACTCGTTTTCCTCTAGTTTTGAGCAACATTTCCTGCCTTCAGTTGGGCCATTGGCAGGGGGTGCTGATATCCTACAGTAACTAGGCCCCCAGCCCTGTTGGCTTCAGTCAGGCTGAGCCTGCCCAAACACGGGTTCCAACATGGCCCCAGACACCAGTTGGCAGTGAGATCACACTCAGCAAGGAAAAGAGATGCACGTCCCTATCCAGGCCGTGATACAAGTCCTCACTGCACCTCCATGAAAAGCCACAATGATCCATCCCGCCTGACCAGGGGCAAAAGGCCTGGAGTGTGCCCACCGGAACACACTGTGGCTGGATCTGCATGGCATGCTCCTTCAAGCTGGAGGGAAGTCAGCAGCAATGGAATGTTCGTGACAGAGTCAACGTGAATCACTAAATGCTGTAACTGGGACCCAAGGGAGGGCTCAAAACAGAACTATGGTAGAGGCAGATGGGTGTGCACGTCATTGCCTATCTTGCAGCAACCCTGTGGCATAAATATCATGATTCCATCTTGACAAGTGAAGGAGCTGAGACTCAGAGAGATCCACATTTGTTTAAGGTCACTCCAAGTACACACCAATAGATAGAATAAAATGAATTGGTGAAGAGTCAGGATTCAAATCCACTGTTATTTCCATTGTGCTACTGTCTTTAACCCATGCATGTGCCTGAATACACATTCCAATGAGAGGTTGCAGACTGCAGTGGTCCTTTCCACAGTTATCTTTAGAAAGAGATGAAATATTGATATAAACTGAACACAAACCAGAATGTCACCAATGCCCCAAGGGAAGTTCTGTAAAAGTGCCATGGACACAGAGAGCACATCCCTTGGGGGAATCTGGAGCTCTGCAAGTGGAGTGGGGCCAGGGCCTGGCATTCCATGGGGAAGGAAGTGCCTGAGCAAATGCCTGGAACCTGAAGCCTGGCATGTGGTTGTGGCCCTTGAGCATACCACAGGTCTGTAGAAGAGCGGGAAGAAAGGACATTGGCAAACTCTGAATGCAAACTGTGGATGCCAGCCCAATGCCAGGCTGGACAGAAAGGTCAGTCCTATTCAGATGATAACTTACAGGACATGGAGCATCCAGTCATTCTGGGGATAGGCCCCTTCTAGTCTCTCCACCTTGGCCCACCAGCAGTTCTCTATTTTTAAGCGTTTACGCATCTGATTCTTCATGGGATTCTTGTAGAACCCTGGGAGTTCTAAGAATGATACACAGATAAGAATTCTGAGACCCTACAGGGGATGTTCACTGCATAAGAACATGTGGCAGATCAGGGCCTGGAACTCAGGATCCTGACTGCTGTCTAATGGTCTCTCTGCTACCACTATCAGACAGGTGGTCCCTGCCCCCCCAGGAAAGCTGTTTATGCATACCCCTGGCCCAGCCCTCAAGTGGGGTAAGCAGAATCATGAAAACGAAGTCCAACAGCACCACTGGGTCTCTGGCTCACTTGCTCATTATCAGATAAGACAAGAATTGGCTTGCTAGACAGGGCCTTTGCCACTCCTGAGTCTCTGGCTGGCCCAGGCCCCACACGCCAGGCAGAGGGCCCAGCCAGAGAGAGGAAGAAGCCTGCTGCCTGGAAGTGTCAGCTGACAATCTCTTGGAAGAGGCTGAGACCCCACTGTCTGATGGGACTCAGAATGCTGAGCAACATCTATTGAAGGTTTGCTAGGATCCCTTGCTTTATCTCACGTAAGTTTCATGGCAGCCCTTTACCAGACGTACTTTAGTTACTCCATCATACAGATGAGGAAACTGAGATTCAAAGAAGTTAAGCAGCATTCTCAGGGAGCCAGAGCTGATGAGGGAGGTGATGTGGACCCAGGCCTATGTGTAGAAACATGCTGACTCTCTTCTAATGCCCAGGTTTGGTTCTCCCAGTCTCTCCGGATGATGTCCAAATGCCCATCACTCCCATTCTTCTCTCCTCTAACTCTCTTCCCAAACCAAGTGCTTGGACTGAATGCCAGCTGAGTAGTATAGAAAGTCAGTGTCTATCTGAGGGCTCACTGTGGACTAGACCTTCTGCTAAGCACATTAAATTCATTTCACCCCTTATCATTCATGGGATAGGGATAATTACCCTGATTATGGACTGGGTGTCAGAAACTTGCAACCAAGCAGCTTGCTTAAGGTTTCACAGATGCCCTGTGGCAGATCTGAGATCAGAACACAGGTTCTCCCTCAGCCCAGGACTTCATCACCTACACCACAGTTGCCCCACAGTTGGACAAATAGAAAGAGTTGCAGTTCAGCTACAGTCTACCTGACTCAAAGCCATTCCTCTCCACTGAACTCACAGGCAAGCAGCCAGCCAGTGAGTTTGCACCTTGCTCTGAAAATCCATTAAATGTGTCTGTGGTGGCAGCAGCTTCTTTATTTGCAATGCAGGCTGACTCCAGGAGCAGAGAAGTGTGTGATTGATCTTCCTTAGTGTTAGACTGTGAGGCATTGAACCGGTTCATGAACAACAGCTTCTCTGGGTTTAAACTGACTTCTAAAGATGTCTGGCCCTGTTCATTTCCTGTCTCTGAGCTGGAGTGAGGCAGTGGAGGTTGTCTTGTATTCCCAGGACTGAAGCTTTCAGGAAAAGCTGTTTCTCCCAGTTCTTTGTCCCACTCCAGTCCCCACTCACCCACAACCACAGCCTAGAAATTTACCAGGGTGCCTGAGTGGTTGCAAGCCTGCTGGGTCCTGCCCAGGCTGGAGTTCTCAGCAGCTCAGCACTGGGACAGTGGACAGCTCCTCTCCTCCCACTCATCCTCCCGCCCTCTGATCACTTTCAAGAACACTGCGGGGCGGGCGCGGTGGCTTATGCCTGTAATCCCAGCACTTTGGGAGGCCGAGGCGGGCGGATCACCTGAGGTCAGGAGTTCGAGACCAGCCTGGTCAACCTGGTGAAACTCTGTCGCTAGTAAAAATACCAAAAGTAGCCAGGCGTGGTGGCAGGCGCCTGTAATCCCAGCTACTTGGGAGGCTGAGGCAGGAGAATCGCTTGAAGCCGAGAGGCGGAGGTTGCAGTGAGCTGAGATTGTGCCATTGCACTCCAAAAAAAAAAAAAAGAGCACTGGGCCCTGAGAAGTGGCTCATGCCTGTAACAATCCCAGCACTTTTGGACGCTGAGGCAGGAGGATTGCTTAAGCCCACCAAGAGCTTGGGCAACATAGGAAGACCCAGTCTCTCTCACTCTCTCTCTTTTTTTTTTTTTGAGGTGGAGTCTCACTCTGTTGCCCAGGCTGGAGTGCAGTGGCACGATCTCTGCTCACTGCAAGCTCCACTTCCTGGGTTCACACCATTTTCCTGCTTCAACCTCTGGAGTAGCTGGTACTACAGGCGCCCGCCACCACGCCTAGCTATTTTTTTTTTTTTTTATTATTATTATACTTTAAGTTCTAGGGTACATGTGCATAACGTGCAGGTTTGTTACATATGTATACTTGTGCCATGTTGGTGTGCTGCACCCATCAACTCGTCAGCACCCATCAACTCGTCATTTACATCAGGTATAACTCCCAATGCAATCCCTCCCCCCTCCCTCCTCCCCATGATAGGCCCCGGTGTGTGATGTTCCCCTTCCCGAGTCCAAGTGATCTCATTGTTCAGTTCCCACCTATGAGTGAGAACATGCGGTGTTTGGTTTTCTGTTCTTGTGATAGTTTGCTAAGAATGATGGTTTCCAGCTGCATCCATGTCCCTACAAAGGACACAAACTCATCCTTTTTTATGGCTGCATAGTATTCCATGGTGTATATGTGCCACATTTGCTTAATCCACTCTGTCACTGATGGACATTTGGGTTGATTCCAAGTCTTTGCTATTGTGAATAGTGCCGCAATAAACATACGTGTGCATGTGTCTTTATAGCAGCATGATTTATAATCCTTTGGGTATATACCCACTAATGGGATGGCTGGGTCATATGGTACATCTAGTTCTAGATCCTTGAGGAATCGCCATACTGTTTTCCATAATGGTTGAACTAGTTTACAATCCCACCAACAGTGTCAAAGTGTTCCTATTTCTCCACATCCTCTTCAGCACCTGTTGTTTCCTGACTTTTTAATGATCGCCATTCTAACTGGTGTGAGATGGTATCTCATTGTGATTTTGATTTGCATTTCTCTGATGGCCAGTGATGATGAGCATTTTTTCATGTGTCTGTTGGCTGTATGAATGTCTTCTTTTGAGAAATGTCTGTTCATATCCTTTGCCCACTTTTTGAGGGGGTTGTTTGTTTTTTTCTTGTACATTTGTTTGAGTTCTTTGTAGGTTCTGGATATTAGCCCTTTGTCAGATGAGTAGATTGCAAAAATTTTCTCCCATTCTGTAGGTTGCCTGTTCACTCTGATGGTAGATTCTTTTGCTGTGCAGAAGCTCTTTAGTTTAATTAGATCCCATTTGTCAATTTTGGCTTTTGCTGCCGTTGCTTTTGGTGTTTTAGACATGAAGTCTTTGCCCATGCCTATGTCCTGAATGGTACTACCTAGGGTTTTTGTTTGTTTGTTTGTTTTGTATTTTTAGTAGAGACAGGTTTCACCATGTGTTAGCCAGGATGGTCTCTATCTCTTGACCTCGTGATCCGCCCGCCTTAGCCTCCCAAAGTGCTGGGTTTACAGTCATAAGCCACTGTGCCCGGCCAAGCAAGGCCCAGTCTCTACAAAAAGAAATAAAAAAGCAACACTGGGGCCAGGCGTATAGGCTCACACCTGTAATCCCAGTTTGGGAAGCTGAGGTGGGAGGATCGCTTGGGACCAGGAGTTCAAGACAAGCTTGGATAACACTGCAAGACCCTGTCTTTACAAAAAAAAATTTTTTTTAAATTAGCCAATGTGATGATTAATATTGAGTGTTAGCTTCATCTGATTGAAGGATGCAAAGTATTGTTCCTGGGCGTGTCTGTGAGGGTGCTGACAAAGGAGATTAACATTTGAGTCAGGACTGAGAAAGGAAGACCCACCCTCAATCTGGGTGGGCACCATCTAATCAACTGCCAGCGTGGCTAGGATAAAGGCAAGCAGAGGAACATGGAAGGACTAGACTGACTGAGTCTTCGGCCTTCATCTTTCTCCCGTGCTGGATGCTTCCTGCCCTTGAATGTCAGACTCCAAGTTCTTCAGCTTTTGGATTCTTAGACTTACACCAGTGGTTTGCCAGGGGCTCTCAGGTCTTTGGACACAGACTGAAGGATGTACTATTGGCTTCCCTACTTTTGAGGTTTTGGGACTTGGACTGGCTTCCTTGCTCCTCAGACTGTAGATGGCCTATTGTGAGACTTCACCTTGTGATCGTGTTAGTCGATACTCCTTAATAAACCCTCTTTCATGTATACATCTATCCTATTAGTCCTGCCCCTCTAGAGAACCCTAACTAACACAGCCAGGTGTGGTGGTGCATGCCTGTAGTCCCGGCTAATGGAGAGGCTGAAGCAGGAGCATCTCTTGAGCTCAGCAGTTGGAGGCTGCAGTGAGCTGTGATTACCACTACACTCCAGCCTGGGCAACAGAGTGAGACTCTGACTCTACAAAAAAGAAAAGAAATAAAAAAATTATATTCCCTGGCTGTGAAGGCCCAGACCTGGCCTATGGGTGCTATGTCTCCTGAGTTCTGAAACTAGATCTTCAAAGCAAGCCATCCTCAGGTACCATTCACTGAGTAGATGCTGGGATAACTGTTCCTTTCCATTTATAGGCTCAGAAAGTGGGGTTCATGGCTACATATCCAGTGAGAGGCAACATCCAGGTCTGTTGAATTTCAAAGGCCATGCTTTTAATCACTGAACTGTATGGTCCCATCACTTTGAAATACAGAATTTTTTTTTTTTTTTTTTTTTTAGATGGAGTTTTGCTCTTGTTGCCCAGGCTGGAGCGTAATGGCATGATCGGCTCACTGCAACCTCTGCCTCCCAGGTTCAAGTGATTCTCCTGCGTCAGCCTCCCGAGTAGCTGGGATGACAAGTATGTGCCATCATACCCAGCTAATTTTGTTATTTTAGTGGAGATGAGGTTTCTCCATGTTGGTCAGGCTGGTCTCAAACTCCCGACCTCAGGTGATCTGCCCACCTCAGCCTCCCAAAGTGCTGAGTTTACAGGCATGAGCCATGGTGCCCGGCCAGAATATTTCAAAACTATGCCTTCCACTTCCTCTGTCTATCCTCCTGTAACATACACGTCACGGAGCACATACCAGGCTGCTCTCAGTGGTATGTGCAGCCTGACTTAATCTGACTCCCCTGGACTTCCTGGGGTCCATAATCTGTACCTCTGTGGCTATGTTCTCAGTGAACAGCTAAAGGGGAGACCCACTCTTTACTGGTGATTCTGAAGCTGCTTTAATTGTGCCCTCACACCAGGACTGGGAAAGCAGTCTGTTGTGGGGCCTCCAGCAGACCACTGGGGGAGCCCATAGCCTGGGTGCCACCTTCCAGTACTTTCCAATGGGAATAAGCCCCCTTCTCTGATGGAAAAGAGACTGTGGGCTGCCGGCATCGTGTAGCAAACGTCACCCTGAACTGCAAACCAGGAGTTCGGGATGCTGGTCTAGTCAGTGACCCTAGTTGATCACATGCCTTTGGGCGATTCCTTCTGCTTTTGTAACTCAGATTCTCCACCTGCGAAATGAGGTGGGTGGGTGAGGTGATTTCACTTTGCAACTTAGGTCCCTTGAAGATGCCACACAAGGAACTTGGATAAGGGGAAATGGGCTAGGAAAAGGAAACAGAGGCATCTTAGGGCCTTCCTTCCCCCATATAGCTGAAATTAAATCCCTTCCACTGCAGTGGCAGCTGAAGCCCATGTACCACTTTTGCTTCGGAGGTCTGTGTGGGTAGATGTGTGGAGGAGGATTCACTCTTCTCTGGCCGCACGGCTGGGAACAGTCACTGGGCTCAGCTTTTGGCCCTCATCACACATAAGGGGCCTATACACTTCAGGCTCCACTCTGTACATGCATTTAGGGAGAAAGCCTACTTGTAAGTCTGCTGGGGACAGGGGCAGTGCATTTGTGTGGTTGTGTCTGAGTGTGTGCAAGAAAGAGCAAAAAGCTCAAGTCTGGTTAGTAGCCTCAAAGTGATGTTTTCTTATGCAAGTTGGTGTAGGTACGCAGGGAAACCAAGGCAGGCATACACCTCTTTCACTAAGTGACTCAACTCTCCTAGGGGCTTAGCAAGATTTGGAAAGCAAAAAAGGTCATTTCTTTATTTTGCATAAATATTCAGGGCATTTTATGGAAAAACCAAACTATTTACTCATGGCAGAGAGGTTAGAGGGAGCCTGTTATAGAAAGGGGATTGCCAAGCTCATCTGGTGCCTTTCTCTGACTGTAGCCTGACTATGCATTCTCAAATATCACTTGTCGGCCTCAGAAGCTCACCCTTCCAACCAGTTGTAGTGTTGACACTTTGGAGGTTCCACCAGGAGGTGTCACAGGGCCTGGCCTAGCCAGATGGGAACAGAAGCCTTGATCCTGCCCACACCACCTCCCCTTCCTTTCTGCTCCTGGTAGCCCCACCTTCCCTGTTGGTGATGCAGTCCAGTAGTCAGATCACCTGAGTCATTCTGTTCTGGCTCTTCATGGCTCTGAGAGTAGAGGCGTATTTTCCCTCTGTGCAGATTCAAATTTTTTTCTTTATTATAAGAAATTTTTTCTTAGCAGGGTATAGTTTACATACCTTGAATGTAAAAACTCTAAGTATACTATTTGATGAGTTTTGATAAACACATCTTCTAAGTAACTCACACACCTATTAAGATACAGAATGTTTGTGTCACCCCAGAAAACCCCCTCATGCCCCTTTCCAGGCAGTCCACATCTCATCTTCCCCAGCTAGCCTTACAGAGTTCTGCTTTCTATCATCGTAGATTCATTTTGCAAGTTCTAGAACTTCATCTGAATGGAACTATGCAGTGTGTGCTCTTTTACATCAGCCTTCTTTCACTCAGCATAATATCTTTTAAGTTTGTCCATGCTGTTGGGTATTTTAGTAGTTCATTCCTTTCTCTTGTTGAGCAGAACTCTGTTGTATAAATACCACAGGGTTGTTTTTTTGTTTTTGTTTTTGTTTTTTGATTTTTAACTATTTTCCTGTTGATGAACATCTGCATTATATTCAATTTGGGGACATTCTGAATAAAGCTTTTTTGGACATTCTTCCACTACTTTTTTTTTTTTTTTTGAGACAGAGTCTCGCTGTGTCACCCAGGTTGGAATGCAATGGCGTGATCTTAGATGACTGCAGCCTCCACCTCCTGGATTCAAGCGATTCTTTTGCCTCAGCCTCCCAAGTAGCTGGGACTACAGACACCCATCACCACACCTGGCTAATTTTTGTATTTTTAGTAGAGACTGGGTTTCACTATGTTGGCCAGGCTGGTCTTGAACTTCGGACCTCGTGATCCACCCACCTTGGCCTCCCAAAGTGCTAGGATTACAGGCATGAGCTACTGTACCTGGCCTTCTTCCACTGCTTTTTAAATATACATATGTTTTAGGTTTTTTTTTGAGTAAATACCTGCATATATATTTAACCTTATAAGAAAATGCCAATTTTCCAAAATGTCTGTACAATTTTACGATGCAACTAGCATTAAAGTAGGTTATCTTTCATTTATTGAGTTTTAAAATATATTTTGGATATAAGCAATTTATTAGATATATGTGTTTTAAATACTCTCCTAATCTGTGGCTTACATATTTCTATTCTTAATGGTGTCTTTTGATGAGCAGAACTTTTTAATATTTGTGAAGTCCAACCTATATCTTTACGATTCTTGGTTCTGCTAAGAAAAATTTTCTTATCCCAAATTGGCAAAGATATGTTTTCTCCTAGAAGTTTTACAGTTTTAACTTTCATGTTTAGGTGAAGGATTCGTTCAAAGTAATTTTTGTATAGGATGGTGAGATAAGGTTAAGGTTCATTTCTTTTCCATTTGGTATCTAGTTGTTCAAGAAACTTTTGTTGAACAAATTTTTCTACATTAAATAACTTTGGGGGCTTTGTAAAAATCACTGACTATGAGAGAAATTCTATTTTTAGACTCTTTACTGTGTTTTATCTCTTTTTATATCTTGACATCAATCTATCCTGTTTTGATTACATTTTCTTGGTAGTAAGTCTTAAAATAATCACCTTAAAATAAATAGCATCAGACCCCTTAGTGGGATCTCCAAGTGCCAGAATAAGGCTACAGGAGTTCTTCAATTTTATTCTTATTTTTCAACATTGTTTTCATTATTCTAGGTTCTCTAACTTTCCATATAAATTTTATAATTGGCTTAAACATTTTAAAAACATGCTGACATTTTGACTGGATGGCACTGAATTCGTAGATACATTTGGGAAAATATACCATTTTAACAATATTGAGTTTTTTCTTTCCATGAACATGGTACATCTTTTCACTTATTTAGAGCTCCTTTAATTCTTCTCAGCAATATTTGTCATTTTCAGGCTTACACTTCTCCCTTTTATCTCTAAATATGTTTTTATGTTATTCTATGCACCATTGTTTTGTAAATTTTATTTTCTATTTGTTTATTTGTTCACTCCCTTCCCTTCCTTTCCCATCCCTCTTCTCCCCCTTCCCATCCCGCTCCCTCTCACCCTTCCCCTTCCCCTTCCACTTCCCCTTTCCTTTCCTTTTTGACAGAATTTGGCTCTGGTGAACTGATGTAATCTTGGCTCACTGCCAGCTCCGCCTCCCAGGCTCAAGTGATTCTCACACCTCAGCCTCCTGAGTAGCTGGAAGTACACGTGGCCACCTTGCTAATTTTTTTTTTTTTTGGGGGGGGGCAAGGTTTCACCATGTTGCCCAGGCTTGTCTCAAACTCTTGAACTCAAGTGATCCTCCCACCTTGGCCTCCCAAAGTGCTAGGATTACAGGCATGAACCACCGTGCCCAGCACCTAGGGCTTCTTATTGCCAAGCAGCATCCAGAACCCAAAAGAATGGCTCAGGAATGAGGCCTCCTATTGAATGAAGAGGCAGGTAGCCCACAGCTTCCAGGGACTCCTGCATTGCACTCAGGATTTTCCAAATACTGGCCTTCTAGTCTTGCATCCCTTAATAATATAAAACATTTGTAAGTATTAGTAAGACCACTGCAAGTATTGTTTTAATGCCAACTGCCTAGCAAAAGAAGACAATTTTGTATTATTATACCCATTTCACAGATGAGAAAACCAATATAGTTTAAGTGACACAGGTAGCAAGTGGCAGAGATGGGGTTTAATGCTCTGTCTACTCTTCCCACTCCACTATCATTACCTTCTGAGAAAATCTGATCTAAAGCACTAGCAACATGTAAGAAAACGTAGGTTTACCAGCCAGGTTTGGGGAGGGAGACAGGGCCGGTGGGCTCAAGAGAGTAGGGTTCTTGCCAAAGCCCTTCTGTACCCTGAGATCAGACTCGTCTTTGCAACATCTTTGCCAGCACTAAATCCTGCAGCTAAGTCAGCACAAAACCTCAAAAGAAGATTTCTGGTTTGTCAATAAAACCTTTTCTTTGTTTTTTAGCAGAACCCTTTTGTTGTAGCTTTATGTAGCAAGATCCTTCAGGTTGTTGTTGGTAACTCATTGTCTTTTCTCACATGCATGAGATCTTTCATTTCATGCCCAACTTGCTGGGGAGGCACAAGTCTGGATTTCAACCATGTCTGCAAGGCTCCCCCAGCTGTCTCCCCTCTTGATCATCTTTCACTACTAGGACCCTGAGGATAATCTACTGCAGCCCCCGAATTTTACAGGTTGGAAATCAAAAGCTCTGGGTGAAGGTGAGGGGCTGGTGAAGGTCACACAGCACTGGGACCTAGAACCCAGATCCCCACCTCCAGCTCCCCAGCCGTGTGTTATCCTTCCTTATTTCCACCTTATATAATACAGAGACAGCATAGGAAGGCAATCCATCTTCTCCCCAACCCCACGGGCCCTGAGGAATCTGGGATAAGAGCTGTATTTTGGCTGGACATGGTGTCTTACACCTGTAATCCTAGCACTTTGGGAGGCCCAGGCAGGAAGATCCCTTGAGCCCAGGAGTTCAAGACCAGCCTAGGCAACATAGTGAAATCTTGTTTCTATTTTTTAAAAGTATAAAAATAAAAACAAGAGCTCTGTTTTGCTTGTAGAGAGTGTAACTTCCCTGCCTTCAAAGAGGAGGTCAATCAGAAGTCCCACAAGTGGTATCCTTGAGGGCTGACACTGTGATTATTGAGGGAAGGGAAGTGAGCCAGGCCATGCCAGGCCGAAGTGAGGCTTCTCTTCCTTTTGAGCCCGTGTCCTCCTGGGTGGGTCAGCCTCAAGGGTTTTTGGCCGCAGTGAGGGACTCATTCCAGGATGCCCACACGCCTGCAGGGCAAGCCAGAGGGGTGGTCCCCATGATGGTACCCTGGGAGGAGCTGCAACCCAGGCAGATTCACCCCGAGATGAATTTCTGGCTTCCTGTGGGCTCCTTATCTCCTACTCCCTGCAAGACCCCTTCTTCCTAAATACCCAGCAGTCAGAGCCCCCAGCTTCCAGCTTTTTTCAGGAAACTGGGTCCTCTCAGGAGAGCACAGGCAGCTCCCCTCTCCTCCATGTCAACAAGCATCACAAGAGAGGAAAGGGTGGGGTGGCTCCCAGTTGCTGAGGCTGCTGTGTACCAGCCAGTGTATGTGGGTTCTCCTGCAATGTCGTCGTCCTTATCACGCAGCCCCATGAGGGGCCCATCATGAGCCAACCGGCCTGAGTTACAACAAGAGAGGGCAGGACTGTTAGAACCAGGGCCTGTTAGGTTTTTTGGGTTTTTTTGTTTGTTTTTGAGATGGAGTCTTGCTCTTGTCACCCAGGCTGGAGTGCAATGGCGCTATCTCAGCTCACTGCAACCTCCGCCTCCCAGGTTCAAGCAATTCTCCTGCCTCAGCCTCCCAAGTAGCTGGGATTATAGGCACCTGCCACCACACCTGGCTACTTTTTGTATTTTTAGTAGAGACGGGGTTTCGCCATGTTGGCCAGGCTGTTCTTGAACTCCTGACCTCAGGTGATCCGCCCGCCTCGGCCTCCCAAAGTGCTGGGATTACAGGCGTGAGCCACCGCGCCCAGCCTGTTAGTTCTAAAGCCCATGTCCTTGGCCACGCTAAGCAATCTCTGGGCTGGGCCACCTCTTTTGTCAATTCCAAGAGGGAATCAAATTGGCCAGCATGTGGGTTCACTGCTACTGGCTGCTGCTTCAAGCAGCTCCTGGAAGGTTCCACTCACTCCCTCCAGGTTCTGGCCAGTCATGTCCAGGTGGACTTGAAGGCAGCTTCCAGAACTTCCTGACAATGCACAGACCTCGAATCCTCATCACTGGGGGCACAGTCCTACAGCAGGAAGTCAAGGAAAGGGCCAAGAGACTTCAACACCAGGGCCCTGAAATCTTACATAACCCTCTGTGCTGACCCTATGCTGTCACTGCAGCTTCAGTTATGGGAATCCCAAAGAGTTCAAAACCCTAACAATGGGTCACAGCTGTGCTTCAGCCAAGACCCAGGGCCATGGCTCCCCTGGGCTAGGTAAGGCTTGCTGTGTAAATCCACAAGGCAATCCGGTGCTTTCTCCAGTGGAAGGAATGGAGCTTCAACAGGAAGCCCGTGCCAGCTGGGTGGGGCTTCTCTGGTTTGAAGCTTTCGGGATCCACCCAGGAAAAGAGAGGAAAACCTGGGAAAAACTTGCCCCATCAGAGTGTTTGTTGTCTCCCAAGATCTCCCAGTTAGTGTCTCATCAAATATTTGGGACATCAGCTCTGCATCCAGAAGCTTTTAATAATTCCAAGTCATCATAAAGCTCTGTCCCATTTGTTTGGCATCCCACGTGCTGTCCATTCCTTTACTCAACAGACTACGGAAGGTCTCTGGGTCTTGCAGAAAGTACAAGGACCAAGAAGCTCCAGGCCTTGCCCCCAAGGCTGGTACCTGGCAAATCGTAGGTACCTGCTTGCTAAAGATGTGTTGGCTGAAGAAAGAGAAATGTCTGAGCTATGAGCTATGCTTTGAACTTATACCATCAGGAGGGCATCTTCCATAGAGGGCAGGGTTTGGCAAATGCAGATCAAACAGTGGGAGAATCTCTAGTGCTTCGCACGAAGGGGCCAGACATCTTATTCCTCAGCCTTGCTTCATACTTGGGAGTGAGCAAAAAACATCCACAAAAATAGGTTTTGAAAGGCCCCAGCAAGGTGACAGACACCACTAACTGCAGACAAATGGTGCCAACAGCCACTCTCTGCCCCTGTTGGAAGGGAGACCATCTGTCAGGACCATGTTCAGCCGCGTGGGCAACCTGTTCCATGGTGGTGCCCTGCAGGCAGGAGCTCCTCTCCAATCAGAAGGGGGCTCCCACATCTCCCCTAGCCAGTCTTTTCCCCTGTGAAATATGGTTAGAAACATCCCGAGGAGTTGACAAACAAGTTGGATGTGAGAACACCAGTCACCCACCAACACCTGAGAAATAAAACCCTGGGCAAACACTTCCGTTTTTGAAGATTGACTATTTCTGAATATTCAGCTAGGGCAGACAGGATGCTGTTTTTGTGTTTAATCACACACACACACACACACACACACACACACACACACCCCTCTTTGTTTTCGTCCCTCGAGGAACAAGGGAGCAAACTAAAACCCATGGCAGTAGCATCAGACCACACTGTCCCTGATGTCTTTCTTGTTTATAACTCTCTCTACAGTAGGAATTATTTGTTCAATTTTCTCCTTTCCCCAGAAAAACTGTCCCAAGAGGACGGGGACTACATCCAAGTCCCAAGTACATAGCCAGTTATTTTAGTAAGGACATTTGTGTTTGTAATGGACAGAAACCCAATTTTAACTACTTCAGGCAGAAGAGAGTTCTTGGGTTTCATGCACCCTTGAGCCAGGAGCTTCTGGACCTGCAGATGTCTGGAAGCTGGTGCTGGAACACACCCTCTCTGACACCTTCTTTCCCCACCACTCACCCCTTCCTCTTACTCCATGTCAGCTTTCTTCTCCTTGCTGTTTTCATTGGTCTGATAGCCAGAGACTTGTGAATCTCAAGTCTTATTAATTTACCTTCAAAGGAAGCCCAAACCTCCTTTGTTAGAGAATCAGTGTCTGATGTTTCAAACTCCCTAGTCAGGTGCTGATATATTATGGCAGCCCTAGGAAATGAATGCACCAGCTTACAGAGGAGCAACTGGCACAGACAGGTACAAACACCTTGCCCAAAGCCACAGGACCAGGAAGTGACAGAGGTAGAATATGTCGGGGGCAGGAAGAGGGGGGCCCAGGGTCTGAAGCAGGCCAGCAGGCACAGCCTTGCCATTCAGTCCTGCATACTGAGCGACCTCTGCAATCCCAGGCAACCTGCTGAGCAGGTGGCACAGTGTCCTTGGTCCCACTCTGTGCTGTGTGGCTTTGCTTCTGGGATGGAGCTTACTATGGTCTGGCTCTTATCTTCACCTCCCTGAGGCTACTTCCCAGCCTCTGCCAAAGTCCCACTTTCCGGCCTGGGTCTTGCCTTTGGCCAGGCCTCCTTCCCCTTTGTCACTCATATGCCCTTCCTGGGAGGTGGGGGCTCCTGCCAGCTCCCAAGCATCCATAAGAATTGCTTAGCCTATTGGCACCTGCCATTTATGGCCCTGGCTAAGTTGATCTTTCTACATGTCTAAAACTTTCACAACTTTACCAAACCCCAAAAGACTTTACGGTCAGCCTTCTATTCTTTTCTACCTCCTCATTATAAAAGTAATAGGCATTTGTCAACATTTGGAAATAGAGAAATGTAATTCCACCTCCACAACCCAATGGTGTGAATGTTTCCGTGTGTTTCTTTATTGTATTTTTAAATACTTCTTTTTAACTATTCATTTTTCTCAGTTGGGACTATACTGTTAATTGTTCTTTTACTTACTTATGTTATCACGAAACTAGTCCACGTGCATCTCAACTTTCTCAGGACACACTGTCACCTCTGCCTGGTGCTGCCTTCAATGGATTTGGCACAGTCTACTTGACCATCCTCCAAATGTTGGATGGTGGGAGGAGTTGTAATTTTTTAGAATTATAAATAATGTAATGAGCATCTCATTTTCATATTATGGTTTCTTTTTCTTTAGAAGAAAGAATCCCAGAGATGGAATTGCTGAGCGCAGACAACTTGAAGGGTCTTGGTGTTCATTGCCAAGTGACCTTCCACGGCGGCGGTGCCAGTGAGTGTGCCCACCGGCGCCCCCTGTCACCATCCTCAGGGCAGGATCTTCCTTTTCTTCTCAGTGCTTGTTCATGTTTTGGGTAGAAATTTGGTTCCTC
The DNA here is from genome assembly GCF_003255815.1 of Theropithecus gelada. NCBI lineage: Eukaryota > Metazoa > Chordata > Mammalia > Primates > Cercopithecidae > Theropithecus > Theropithecus gelada. The sequence continues at coordinate 120,170,185 of NC_037677.1, read as the reverse complement.
TTTCTAGTTTGCATTTCCTTGATTACTGATGAGGCTGAGCATTTTAAGTAGACGCGTCCTTCACATTTCCTCGTTGGTGGATTTTCTAGTTGCCTCCCACACCCGCGGTTCCATTCCTGCCTTGGCTTTCTTATTAGTTTCCGGGAACACTTGCCTTGGCTTGTGAACCCTTTTCTGCCGTGCTCACTTACTAATATTGCCCAAATTCTTTGGTTTATAAATTTTAAATAATCTTTCATTGTTTCAGAAGCTCCACGTGTGCACTGTAAAAAATGGAAAATACAGTCAAACAAAAATAAAAAGGAAGATTATCACATTCCTACCACCCAGAAATTTCTACTTTTAACACCTCAGTACACATATCGTTCCCTTTTTACTTCACCAAATGAGATCATTCTGCACATAATGTTTTATAATCTGATTTTTTCGGTAATTGATATCCACTATGCTGTCTGTTTGGAACATTTTAATGCTATCTAATACCCAGACCATATTCTGATTTTCCTGATTGACCCAACAATGTCTTCTAGAGCTGACTTTCCCAAAGCAGCATTTGATGCAGGACCCCTCAGATCATGTTTTTATGCCCTTAGGTCCCTTTGAGCTCAGCAATGTCCCAATTAACTGATACAAGCTTGATGAAGAGACCAGGCCAGTGTCTACAGACAAACCCACTGGCTGGATTTGTCCAGCTACTTTCTTTCTTTCTTTTTCCTTCCTTCCTTCCTTCCTTCCTTCCTTCCTTCCTTCCTTCCTTCCTTCCTTCCTTCCTTCCTTCCTTCTCTCTCTCTCTCTCTCTCTTTCTTTCTTTCTTTCTTTCCTTTCTTTTTCTTTTTTCTTGAGACAGAGTTTCACTCTTGTTGCCTAGGCTGGAGTGCGATGGCATGATGTCAGCTCACTACAGCCTCTGCTTCCTGGGTTCAAGCAATTCTCCCACTTCAGCTGGGATCACAGGTGTGTGCCCCCACGCCTGGCTGATTTCGCATTTTTAGTAGAGATGGGATTTCACCATGTTAGTCAGGCTGGTCTCAAATTCTTGACTTCAAATGATCCACCCGCCTCGGCCTCCCAAAGTGCTGGGATTACAGGCATGAGCCACCGCACCCAGCCTTTTTCCAGCTGCTTTCTCATGGTGGCATTAACTAATTCCCCTCTCCCCTGAATTTTCTGTAACCATTTTTTCCCCTGTAACCGACGTGCATGAGTTCACTGATTTCTCCTTTAATTGTGTCTCTCTTTGGACTTGGGCGCCTCCCCCTGTGAACAGTGGAAAGCCTGTCTCTGTCTTCTGATTCCTTCCCCTGTGGGTTGGATGCTCCCATCTGGCCTTTTCTGGAATTTGGAGGAATCTCTGAATTACTCTAACATTGGAGCCACCTGTGAAGGACCTGAAACTCATTGCAAATTTCCTGGGAAGATGCTGAGCTGGGCTGAAAACTGGGGCCTGAGAGGTATACCAGTCTCTGGTAAATAATCTTCAAAGAAAATCTAAAGTATACGTTTTACACATTTCTCTAATTTTAGGGATTACTCTGCCTCAACCACCTGCCTCAAAATAAAACATATTCCAGTCCCCGAGCGTTCAGTCTGCTTTAGCTGCACAGACCCTTCCACAGGCCAGCAGGGGTCTCTTCCCAGGAGACTGTATGTTCCTAGGAACAATTACTCATGAGGTCTGTTCTGAAGGAGAGGCTTGGCATAGAATGCAGCAGAAAAGAAGCAAGAAGGCTGGATAAGAAGACAGGGAGAGAGAAACACAGATCTCATTTGTGGCTCTGACTAAGTCTGTGCACCCCGAAGATCCAGCAGCAATGCCTTGCAGGCAGGGTCGGAACCCTGGAGTCAGAGCCACCGTGCTGGGGCTCCTGGGCCTGTAGGTGCACTGCTCATCCTCCAGATTCCGGTTTTCATTGTTCAGTTGTACCATGGGAATAATAATAACTGCATCGCAGGAAGGCATGAGTGCAGGAATAACAGATGAACACATGTGCGGAAGGTGCTGAGACATCACGCACCTGAGCAGGAAGCCCCGGAATGGTTCTGTCTGTGCTCACATTCATAAGACCAGCCGACACCAGGTAGATGAGCCAGAAGGTGAGCTCTCCCAGGTCTTGTCAGTTGGATATGCTCCTGGGAGCTGGTCCTTTTAGAATGGAGGCTGAAGGGAGGTGCTCATTGTGTAACCACAATGTTGTCTCATTTCCTTACCCTGTTCCTTCCCCACCTTGTTGAGTCCCAAGTGCCATCATCACCACCACCACCCTGCCCATCATGAGTATTTCATACTTCATGGTCCCCAAACACAAGCTGTTCACAGAAAAAGTATGTGACATTCACAACCACTGAGATGCCAGTGTCTGAAGACATCCTCACCTGTGACCCCCTCTGAGATGCCAGTGTCTGAAGACATCTTCACCTGTGATCCCTCAGGGCATCTCTGATGCTCCTCCTTGGCCCCCTTCTTTTCTCTCTTCCCCTTTCATTGAGGGAAATTCAGACCTTATGGCTACGTCAACAGTAGAAATAAAATCAACTGAAGTGGCCTAGTTCTGTGCATACAGGACTGTCCTGGGATACAGGGGGTGGTCTTGAGTTTAAATGTCAGTGTTCTCAAGTTACTGGTATATCTCCAGCGTCCCAGGGGCACCAAAGGTGGAGCACAGTGTGTCTCTGGCATACATGCATGTGTTCATTCATTCCCCACATCCACACTCATTATCAGGCTGATAGCACTGGAGATGTGCTGGTAGGTGGCGGATGCAGCCTCACTCCCACGGAGCTCACAACCTGGCTTGAGAAGAGCAGGTAAGCAGGGAATCACAACAGTCTAGGACGGAAGGTCTGCGGAGGGGGCCTAAGGAGGGTTTCCTGGGTAGAATGACGGGTCAGTGGGGACCTGAGAGCTGAGTGGGAGTTGGCCCAGGGGGCAATGGCAAAAGGATGTCCCAGAACAAGACTGTGGAGAAATGGGAAGAGCTCTCCGGGAAAACGTGTGGCATGGCTGGCTCCTTCCCAGTGGATTAGGAGTTCGGGAAGCACACGACAGGGGCAGGGGGGCCCACAGGCTTCCGGGTGTGGCTCTGTGCTGAAGACAGTGGGAACCCCCGGCTGTTTTAAACAAAGAAAGGCATAGGCAGAACTGCAAGCATGGGACGACTGTGGGAGGAAGGGCCTGTGTGCAGAATTCCACATGAGGACGAGAATCGCTCCTCCGTGGGAATCCTACAATTCCCTTCTTTGTGCTCCGGAGAACAGAGCATGGATGGGGGATTCTGAACACCCAGTCTGTGGTACCACTTGGGGTAGTAGGTGACCTTTGGCAAATCCTTTCACCTTGTCTTACCTTACTTTCTTCACCTGTAAAATGAGTGTAATGCAGAATTCTACACATGTGCACAAAAATGCTTGTCTAGGGATGGTCATTGTGACATTATTGCAACCTAAAATCCATTATTAAGGACCTGGACAAAAAGAGGTCAGCCAACAATAGACCACTGAAAATCCTTTAAAAAAGTGAGGCAGCTGATTGAGAAGGCTCCTTTGGGCATAGTGGTGAGATCAAATTCGGATGATATATATTATATGGCAGCATTCATTTTAAAATATATTCACATGAATATGTATGTAAATGCTTAGAAAAGGGCTGGAAGGATGTTCCAGAACCTTCATGGAGGGAGCTGGGGTGGGGGGAAGCATGGAAGGGGTTGGGACAAAAAAGTGACCTTTCCATGTCCAGCTCTTACTTACGCATCCCTTTGCTTCTTTTACAAGAGACATTGATGTCACCTTTGTGAAAGACACTTGATACCTGAGGCTGGGAGGTGAGAGTGTGGGCGGTGGGTGGTGGGCTGTCAGCCCTGAAGCAGGGGCTGCAGGGCTGATGGAGAAGTGTGAGCTCCGCGCGACAGTGGCTCCACCAGCCGCTTCCGCCAGGGGGCAGCAGGGGACACAGACACCTGACTTAGAGCCAGTGAACCTGTGCCAGGTGGTCTAAATTCCCAAGTCTCCGTTGACTCATCAGCTGCACAGAAATAATGAGCCACATGCCCTTGGGGAAGGACCCGATAAGGTGGTGGATATGCAGATGCTCAAGTAAGGGATTCCTACTACCATGCTACAGAGTGGAACCAGCACTCCATCGTGAGTGAAAGAACAGGGAGGAAACTACAGATTGGGGCGGAGGGTGGAGGGGGTGGTGAGGATGGGGAAGGGAGTGACCATTCACTGCCACTCAGCATCTCCTTATTTATTGTCACAGTCATCGTTAGGCACTGTAAGCTCCTTTTTATGGATGGAAAACAAGGGTCAGCACTTGCCGAAGATCATGCAGTTGGTAAGGTGCAGAATGTGACCCCAGGGTGGCAGTGCAGGACCTCTCCTTTCTAAGAGTCTGTGGCAAGTGCCTAATCCCTGTTTTCAGGTTTATGGGTGGCGGTGCCTGAACACCAGGATCCTGGGCACTTGCCCACACCAGGGTCCTCTACAGGTGGGTATTCAGTCTCCCCATCACTCAGGCATGCCAGTCCATGAGTGCTGCCTCCCACCGTGGGCCAGGTCTTGAGCCAGGTGCTGGGGCAGAAGAAACTGACTTGCTGGGATAGGAAACTTTCCTCATTGCCGCTGCTCTCCACTCCCCAAGTCCCAATGAAAACTCACCCTTGAACTTCCCATTGCTCAGCATCTGCAGTTAGCACCACCTTCTGGAAGCAAAATGTAGGCCCTTATATGTACTTGATACAAAAGAGGATTTGCTCCCTGAGTCCCTGTTCAAGGATGATTTGCACTTCGCAAAGAGTGTGTTCACTCTGGAAGGCACAGGGCTAAGAGGAGTCTGTGGATTCGAATGTGGCTACACAGCATGGAAAACTCGCCAGCACCTCCCCACCATTGAGGCTGCTTAGAAAAGGGACTGACATCTCAGTCCTTACTTATCCACATTGTTCACTAGTGGCTCTAGGTTCCATTAATTGAGTCAATTTCTCTCCCTTCCATCCCCGGGAACAAAAGAAGATGTGAAGACACCCGGGCACCAGGCCTTGGCTGCAGGCCAGCCCCTCTGGCTACTCTTTGGAACAGCTCACCATTGGCAGCTTCCGAAGACTTTTTGCATCTGTGGTTTCTTCTCTTTACCTAAAAATGGCTGCAAATCCTTGTGCAGGATAGCAAAAAGACCAGGAACTGCCTCCAGGGTCTTTTAAAGGAGCAGAAGAGATTGGTGACATTTTATCATTCAAACTCTCCTCTTCAAATACAGTTTCTGGCCTTTAAAGCCTGGCCCCCTCCCACCTGTGGTGCCTCACCTTGGCCCATTGTGGTCCAAATGCTTAATTTATTGTCCCAGACCCAGTACCAACCCCTACCCACCTCGCCACCAGCACACACATCCATTTTCTCCTGTGTGGCTCATTTTTATTGCCTTCTGCCCAAAGCCTGATTCTGTAGCCTTTCAATTTGTATTTCTCAGTTCAGGCCTGAGATTTCTCTCTGACAATTGTGCACATATATGTGCATGGCAACCACACATATGCACACACACGATTTCTAGGATGACCACTGAATAATCTATTTCTAGTCTAGAATGTCAACGTCAGCTTATGTATTGACACTCACGTTTGGGTCAAGCAAACACCAATCATGTCAGTGTGTTCTGTATAGAAGGTTTGGTAGATTGGATAAGAAAAAAAGCAGGACATCATATGGCACCAGTGAAGCCATTTAACAAAGAACTGGGCTCTTTCCAGCCCTAGTGTGAGAGAATATTGCCAGTGAACCACGTGCACTCTGTGGATTTATCTCTATGTGCACCAACGTGCAGCTACAATTGTAAGTAAATCATGAAAAAAAAATGTTTTGTTTCCAATTCCAGCAATAATTGGATTAGGCACCTCTTTAATTAGGACCTAAATAATTCTGCGACACTAACTATCTTCAGTGCCATAAAGTAGCTTTTTAAAGTTATCAAGGGAAAGGACACCTCATTAAAATATTGGCATTGGCAGATTGTTTGCGGAAAGTTTCGGTTTCGTGAAGGCTGTGAATATCCAGCACAGAGCTTTGGCAGAACTGATGCCACTGGATACACTTTATTTTTTCAAACATTCTGGGCATGCATTTTATCTGCACTTTACAACTTTATTGAGATACAATTAACATATCATGCAATTCACCCATTTAAAGTATATAATTCAATTTTTTTAGTATATTCAGTACTCTGAATATACTAAATATACTGAGTGTACAACCACCACCACCTCTAATTTTGTAAGCTTTTGGATCCCCTCTACTACTGTAATTAAGAAACCCCATTTCCGTTAACAGTTAGTTATTCTCATCCCCACTCCATCTCCAACTTCCAACCCAACTAATGCCCGGCAGCCTAGGCTATCACTAATCTTTCTGTATCTATGAGTTTGCCTATTTCTGAACAGTTCATATACAGTTGACCCTTGAACAACACTGGTTTGAACTGTGTGGGTCCACCTATGAGCAGATTTTTTTCAATAAAAGTTATACCCAGTGTGCCTGCCTCTCCTTCCTCCCCTTGCACCACTTCTATCTCTTCTGCCTCTGCCACCCCTGAGACAGCAAGACCACCCCTCTTCCTCCTCCTCCTCAGCCAATAAATGTGAAGACAAAAAGGATGAAGACTTCTATGATGATGCACTTCCACTTAATGATCCACTTCTAGTTAATGACTAGGAATTACGTTTTCTCTTCCTTATGATTTTCTTAATAGCATTTTCTTTTCTCTAACTTACTTTATTACACGAAAACAGTATACAATACACATAACATACAAATATGAGTTAATCAGCTGTTTATGTTGTTGGTAAGGCTTCCAGTAAACAGCAGGCTATTAGTTACGTTTTGGGGGAGCCAAAAGTTAAGGTGGACTTTCAACTGCATGGGGGTTGGTGCTCCTAATGTTGTTCAAGGGACACTGTATATAAAATCAAACAACATGTGGTCTTTTGTGACTAACTCCTTTCACTTATAATGTTTTCAAGGTTCATTCATGATTCCTTGTGTCATGCATCTGTATTTCCTTCCTTTTTATTGCCAAGTAATATTCTATTGTATGAATACAATATATTTTGTGTATTCGTTCACCAGCTGAGGACATTTCTATGTTTTCACTACTATGACTACTGCTACTATGAACATTTGTGTACAAGTTTTTGTGTGAATGTATGTGGGCTTTCAATTATATTGGTTATATATCTAAGAGTAGAATTTCTGGGTCATATGTTGATGCTATGTTTAACACATTCAGAAACTGCCAAACTATTTTCCACAATGACCACACCATTTAAAATTCCTACCAGGAATGTATAATGGTTCTAAGTCACCATATTTTTTGCCAGCACTTGTTATCTGACTTTTGGATTATATCCATTCTATGGTTTCAGAATGATATATTATTGTGGTTTTGATTTGTGTTTGATGAATAATGATGTTGAACATCTTTTTGTGTGCTTTTTGGCCACTTGCATAGCTCCTTTGGAGAAATGTCTATTCAAATTATTTTCCTGTTTAAAAATTGTGTTATTTAACTTTTTCTTTGTGAGCTGTTAAGAGTTCATTATATATTCTAGATACAAGTCCGTTATCAGATATGATTTGCAAATATTTTCTCCCATTCTGTGTGTGCATGCATTGTATTAAAGTCAAAATTAAATGTAGAACTAGACATGAGGCAATATCTTTCTACTTTTGAATCCCAAATTCGACATTTAGTTTCAGCAAAACTGCATCATCTGTCATGTCACATTAAACTAATGTAGTAATTCGAATGTTATTGCTTTATAGTTTTAATTATTTTTTGTAAATGTGCTTTACTTCTATAGTTCTCTAGAAGCTACCTACGAAATTAGGGAATTGATATACAGTTTTATATTTGAATATATTTAAATAATATTATAATAACTTAAATCAACACTTTCCTCTAAGAGGTAACCTTTTATTTTTCCAAGACTAGCCTTAGCCTGTAAATTCCATGAGGCTACACAGCACCTTATTCATCATTGCATTACCTGAGCTGGCACATAAAAAGTGCTCATGAAATAACAGGGCTGACTAAAGGTTTTCTGCCCCAAGTGCAATGACAATATTGGGCACAAATCAGACATTTGAGGAGGCCAAACAGTGCACAAAGTCAGTGTTTCTCCCTGGCATTAAAAATACATAAGAATGGAAAACCAGGGGGGAAAGAAAGCATGTGTCTGCATTAGCAAAGAATAGAATCAAGCAGTTCAGTCGGCCACAGAAAAATGGAATAGAAAGGATGTTGGAAATAGCTTCCTTACCATCTCTGCCTACAAATATGTGTGCGCCGATTTCAGCCCTTGACCCTGAGCCCTCTGAAGCCACTCTTCCCTCATTTGGCAGCTGTCCCCACTCCCAGATTATATGGGCTTGGGCTGTCCCTATGTCCGCAGCACTTTTAGAAAAAAACCCAGTGTTGCACCCTTCATGGAGCTGGCCCAAGTTCTGACCCAGATTCTGCCAAGGAAGAATAAAATCTAACTTTAAGTAAGCTCTTCCTAGATTCTATGTACTTTGCATTTCATCCTTTCCATAACTCTGCAAGATGGTTATTAGCATCTCATTTTGCTGATGAGGAAACTAAGGCTGGGAGAGAGGAAATCTCTACCCAAGGTCACGCCACAGGTGAAGGACCAGCTGGGATTCCTTTTTAGATAAAATGACTCAAAAGCCCCAGGCTTGCCTCTTTGTCCTGCTGCTCCCAAACAGCAATGCTCTCTATTTGACCATTGGAGTTACTTGCCAATTTACAATGAGTGAATCATAGAGACTGGAATCCATCACAAAGGCCTGTCAGCCCTGACCCCTCAGCAGAGTTTGTTGCAGTCTCTGCCTCCTGCTCCTTTTAGAGAAGAGCTGATTTTCCAATAAGATCTGAGGGCAGGGGTCTTTCCAGCATCACCAGTTTCAAAGCTTGGTTCTACTTTGTACCAACCTGCATAAGCACAGCAGACACACCGGCTGAGAGGTCTCCACACAGCTCTCATTTCCCTCTTTAAGTGCAAGGCCTGCTAGTGGATTGCAATGGTATCACTTCTTCCTTTTCTTCAGAAAGCTTTGGTCTGCCACACCCAGCCACTTCAATGGCTGTTGCATTCTACGTTCCCCAAGAGAGCTTTCCACAGGCTTCCATTTCTGCAGCTTTAGAAGGCATCTGATCCAGGAGCTTCATTTAAGGAGGGTCAGTGTCAGAGCCTGATGTCAGACTAGAGATCAGGGAAAACCTTATCATAGTCAATGATGGTCCATCATGTATCCCTGCCATCAGAAGGTGGAAGAGGGTGGATGGATGGTGAACCCAAGTAAGTTTGTAGAAACTGACTGTTAAAGCAGCTGAAACTTCTCTGATTAGGGATAAAAATCCAACAACTTGATCCCTGAGTTTTGCGTGGGACCAGTCTCTTCTAAAGGAATGGGAACTCGGCTTTTGCTTCTAAGAGGAACCTGTCAGGAGAAATGAGGGAGGGATCACCTTGGATTCTGAAAATGTCAGTCTCTCCCTCTCAACTGACATGTGAAGCCCCACAGAAGGCTCAAATCACGGTGACAAAGTCTCATGCAAGGACACTGGCCTCTGCCCCGGCTGGTAACAGCATCCTAACGCAGGCTCCTTAGACAGCAAGAGGAAGGCTGCAATGCCAGGGAGCTGAGGATGCATCAGAGAACCGGGCTGCATCCCTGGAAGGTTCCCATGTGGGTGCTCGTCACACACCCTAGGGGAGGCATCCAGGCTTTGGGACTGAGAATATGCGAAATAAAGCAGGGGAAAAGACTTCTGACTTGTAGGCAAGGATGATAAGGAAACTATTTCAAACATCCTTCCTCTTCCATTTTTCTGTGGTCAACTGAACGGTCTGATTCTATTCTTTGTCTGATACAGACAAATGCTTCTTTTTCCTCCCCCAATTTTCAGTTATCATCAATTTTTAATGCCAGGGAAAAATACTGAAATACTGACTTTGTGCACCGTTTGGCCTCCTCAAATGTTTGATTGGTGCCCAATATTGCCGTTACATTGGGATGGAAAACACTTCATTAGACCTGTAAACATTTAGCCAATTACATTTTCAAATACTTGGGCAAATTCTCTGCATGCAGACAATTGATAGATAGTCTCCATTTTCATTAGGCTATTTGTTTTTGTGTTTAGAGACACAAGGCCCAGAGCATGTGGGTTGAAGTTTACACAGAGCTAGTACCAGCCCAAAGGTGTTCACAGAGACCTTTCTGCTCTATTTATTTCATTTGAGTATGTATTGTCTTTAAATGGATTTTTCATGGCATAAAAAGAAAAATTAATTTTTCATAAACTGAAAGGATATGATGCATTTGGATAATATTTTTAAAGAAACTTTTAAGCCCATGCTTGTATATAAATAATTCAGACTGTTCATGATCATATTGATAAATTCATTGTAGCTTTGGAGAGAGCTTTCCACAGGTAATACACGTCTTGAATAAAATGTTCCAGTCTCCTAAGGGATCTGAGGCATGTGTACATGGTGGGGATTTTAGAAATCATGATCCATATTTCCATAATCCTTATTGGAGCACCTTCTGTATACTTGGCACCATGCCTGGAGCTAGAGATACCAGTTAGGATAAGGTGCAGTTCATGATCTTAAGGAGCTTGTGGTGTTGATATGGGACATTTACCTAAGTCGCTGTAATACGGGCAGAGAGAGATCATCACATCGTTATAGGTACAACATGTTATAAGGGCCTCAAACGAACTTTTATTTCAACTGTGGATTAAGCGAAGACTTTATGGAAGAGGTGGCATTTCAGCAGGCCTTGAAGGAGGGGCAAGAATTCAACAGTATGAAATGGGGACGGGAGTGAGGGCTCAGTGTGAGGAAGGACACAGTATGAAGTTCTGGGTGTGTTAGGGGAAAGGGATGCACTCTGAGTATGCAGATTATTGCACAGAGAAGTTATTGAATTAGGAAATGAGAAATTGCAATGCCAAGGGAGTCAGGTGTTGGAGGCTGGGAGGTGCTAAGGGTGTAGGAGGACAGCAAGAGGCCCAGTTTGATGTGAGCAGGGGCCCTGGGAAGGAAAGAACGAAAGGCAAGATGGCTGGCCTGAATAAATCTTGACATTTCTGCTCTATCCTTAGTCATATTGCGGGGGCCAGAAAACGTGGAACCCAACACAAGCCAACCTTGCCTCCAGCACGGAGAGATCTTGATACTCGTGTCTAGGTGGTTTTCTACTCCAGTGACGCACAGCCTCTTCCATATGTGTAGAGGGAGGCATCTCCCAGTTTATCCAAGAGAACAGCCCTGACCCACATGGGACTGTGACGTTCCAGACTACTCGGGCCCCACTGGGACTTCCTTCCTCATTTTAGAAATGGATGACACATAGAGGATGTGAACAGAAGCAAGAGTCTGTCAAAAGTGACACAGAGAGAATGTGCAGGGACCTCAGCAGATTCTCCCTCTGCCCAGCATCTCCTTCTGCGGAGTGATTGTAGGTCACCTCCTTGAGCTCCTGTAGCTTAGAAAGATACTTCAGTAAGATGAGTCACCAGCAGCACTGGTTTTCACTTGGAATCTTTTCATGTGCAGTCACAGCACACAGACCCAACTGGATTTAGAAACCCAACTCTGCCATATAGCTGTAAGTTAGTCTTTGGAGCATGAACCCATTAAAGACAGGGTTCTCCTTTGCCCATCTGTCTGGACATTAGAATCATAGACTATTGGACGTTAGTGAAGTTTTAAAATTCATCCAGTCAGTGTCACACTGTGAGAAAAACTCTCAAGTATTCCTCAAATTGCCAGTTATCATTTTTTCTCAAACCCTTTCAGCAATGAGTAACCGGCTCAATTAGTCACCCATTATGGGGCCAACCTGCTGCAAAGTCAACCCACAGTTCAAGTTTCTGCACTTCCAAAGCTGCTCATTCATCTAAGTAAATGATTGCAATTTTGATATTTTAAGTTAATGTAGTTTGAGGTCAAGCTGACCCAGCCTAAGTCTGTAGTTAAAGAGGCCAAGGGAGTCGGAGAGCTGAGTGTCACCCTTCAGTGTGGCCTCTTGGCCATAGCTGACCAGAACACCTTTTCGGCCAGCCTAGCATCACTGCCCTGGTTCAGAACTTCATAGTCACAAGCCTGGATGTGTGTGACAGTGTCCTGATCACCCTCCTTTATGCTGCTTCCTCCTATTCCTGACTGCTGCCCACTCCACCATTGGATTGAGTCCTCCTCCTCTATAGCCTTAAATCTTTACTACTTTTCTTCCTCCCCCTACCCATTTTCCAAACTCCACCCAATAGCCCAAGACCCGACCTCATCTCCCCATCCAGCCCCATCAACTGCAACCTCGGCACCCTGTGTTCTGCTCCCATGAAATCACTTGATCACTAGCTAGCATTCTTATATCTCCATAACTCTGCAAGGCTTGTCCTTCCTGGCCTTGGCCATCTTTCCAGACCCAACCCCAATGCTACTTTGATTTTAAAGCCTCCTGCAGCCCCTCAGCCTTGGACTGTCCTCCCAGAACCCCTTTTCTGGGCTGCATCACACTGAGCATCCCGCTCTGGAAGCTGTGACGCTTGTACCTAAGATGTTTGTGTATACCTCCACATCCTTTGCTGAGCTGCGCACCTCGAAGACTAAGTTATGGCATGTTCATTTTTACATCCTCAGTGCCTGGAACAGAGCAGATGGTCAGTTTACAGTAATGGAATCCATGAATAAATGAATGAATAAATGAAGTCAATGCCTGTGTGCCTACATGGAACTGCCAAGCAGAGGTTGGTGAATGCCACTCAGTTACCAACAACTATGGCAGGTCCTGCTTGGTACCAATAGACTGTATAGAAAACACGCACAGCCTCTTCTCTCAAGGAGTCTAATTGGGCAGACAAGATATAAACGTTTAAAGAGTGATGGTCTTCACCAAGGCTATCCTCTGCCCTGCACATCTTTTGAAATTAATTCAATCTAGAGGTGCTCTGAAAACACACAAAACTCAGCCCAGCTTATTCACCTGGCAGGTATTAATGCCAAGTCTGGGAATCTCCTGTTGGGGGCTATGCTACTGGTAGACGTCACCTGGAGCCAGCATATCTGCTGGGTGACTAATCTTGAAGAGCCTGAACAGTGACAATACTTTCTTCTTTTTCTTCTTCTTCTTTTTTTTTTTGGTCTCCTTTGGGTCACAAAGATCAGAAACATGGTAGTATTATTATTATTATTTCCACTTTGCAAAGAAGCCACAAATCATTATAGTAAAGGCCTTCTCAGTCAATTAAATGGGAGTGCTTCCCTTCCCCCAAGACATTTGTACGTTCCCTACTTCACCTGATGCCCCCTGAACACCTGCTCTGTGCCAGGCACTATAAATGGGTGCCAGGAACACAGACACATATGGGAGCTGATCCCTAGCCTGGAGGGAAACCTAGCTAAGCATGACAAATACAGGAGTAGCACTGGCCTTCCCTAACTGCCATCTACCCCTCCCTAAATACTGAGGTGGGCACCATGTCTATCCCTTAACCCTTCTCCCATGCAATTTTATGCGGGGACTTGGATGCACCATAACATGCAATTGCGATTACTTCTCTTCTAAGATGTGCTGTAAGCCCCTTTGAGGGTGGCCGGCATGGGCACTTCCTTGCACTCATCACTAGATTGATGCAACATCCACTTTGTATGTGATGTAGGTGCTGCCAGTAGGGGTAGAAAGAGCTTTGGATTTCAATCCACAAGGATGTGAAAGCAGCTCCACTACTCACTTACTGTGTGACTTTGGCCAAGCCATACCAACTCTCTGGACCACAGTGTGTTCATCTGTAAAATGGAGATAATTGTCTTATCTCAATGGGGGGAGGATACGCAGAGAAAACCCACGGTTCAAGGGCAAGGAGTGTCCATTCCCTCGTAGCTTCACTTGCAAAAGCAAGGTTGCAGTAAGAGGGCTTTAGGGCAGTGATGACCCACCAGAATGTGCCCCTCCTCCCTGTTCACTCTCCCCATCCCCCTCCAATCCCCATCTCCTCCCTGTTGAGAGGGACTGTCACCATGAGTAGTTAGTACTGTCATTCTGGCCTGAGGAGCATTGGTGGGTCGGTGGTGGACTGCAAGCTTGAGACCCATGGATCAAGGAAGAAACTATTGAATGCCTTCCTGTTTGGGGAAATACCAGGGCTGAGCTGTCATAACTGACCTTTTTTGTGGCTCTGAAGAATCTACCAAGAAGCCCCCATCAGTTACACATTTACTCTCGGAAACTCTGGTCCATTTGGCACATCAGACCGTCAGCTCACTGAAACTCCAGTTAAATGTCAACAGTGGGGAACCAACTTAGTTCTTGGGCTTCTTAGCGGAAGGGCAGAGTCAGCCCATTCGGATCCCACCCAGGCCTGACAGGGTTGACACAGAGCGGGGTTTAGTGGATGGGGTTCAGCCAAATGTCATCATGACTGAGCCAGGGACAACTGAGTCAAGCCCTGTTGGTCAATGGCCCCTGGAATTCCTAAGGTCCAGAGAAACCGTGGGTACTTCTGAGACAAAACCGTGTGGCATTTGCTTCCTCTGAGATTTTCCTGTCATGTTCTTCCAGATTCTGCCATCTGAGGTGAAAATATCTCTTCAGGTGCCCCTTGCCAGCCCGGCACCTTCCTGTGATCCCTCAGGGAGACCTCAGTTTCTGCTGCTTGATCAGTCTGGGTTTGAAACTCCTTCCTTGAGTGGGTGGTAGGCGACACAGACTCCTCACCCTGAGCTGTGTTTTCAGCTTGTTTGTCTGACCCCCACGAGCCCCACTCCAGTGGAACTCCACCATTTCAGCAAGGTCCCCTGGCTGTCATACCCAGAGCTGTGGGATCAAAAAAGGGGTGAGCTGTGGGAGGGCCTGGATCACAGATGTCCCTGCCCCATTGACAATCAGGGATCAGACTCCCCACCCCCTTCCAAACTCTAGGGAGGCAAAGGCACACCCAGGACCCTCTCTGCCCACTATGACTTCGTGAGGGGACAGTGATGGGACACCAAGGTCCTGACTCTGCTGACCTTCCTCGGCCTCCTCCTTATGTCTTCATCTCGAGATGGATGTGCAGACAGCTTCCTGCCTCCAGGTCATGCTCGTCTGGTTCCCTCTACCTGGCACGATGCTCCCTCCTCTTCCTCCTCTGCCTTCCTCTCCTGACAAACTCCTTAGCTCAAGGGTGCCCTATCTTCTGGACTCTTTGCTGAATACCCCAGCCCCATGGTAAGGAGAGAACTCACCCCCAGCTCCTTACCCTGCAGAGACAGCTGTCACTTTGCTGACTTTGCCTTGTTTACAGTAAGGAGCTCCTCCGCTCACAGGGCACAGAATACGTCACAGAACTTGACCACCTTGCCTGGTGATGAGCATCCGTACGTGCTGCTCACAGACCTGACAACACACAAACTTGGATGCTAGGAGGTCCTTCTCCTCCCCAAGCCTTCATTTCTCTGCCTGCAGAACACAGGTGGTAGCTCCGGGTAATTAAAACTCTCTTCCGGAGGCTTCTCTATGAGTCTCCTAAGGGGAATTTCTCCATGAAATTTCTTCTCCCCCAGAAGTGCCCACTTCCCAGGCTGCTGTGTTCACTTCACTCCTAAGAGAGTGGGCACACTGCTGGGTGGCATCCTGTCTCCAAGGGACACACTGGTAAGATGCAGTAAGATTGGACGTGCAGCCACATGCCTGGGCCCTGAGTCACACCACCTAGAAGCCAAGCATCTTTGTGCCATCAGCCGAAGGAAACGTTATCCGGAAATGTTATTTGTTAAAGTGGCATAATAAATAATTATAGCTTTTGGTTGCTGTTCAACATTACATTTTTGAGATTCATCCATATCCTGACATGCAACGCCATTCATTTTAGCTGCTGTGTGTGATCCAGTCATATGAATATTCCATAGCTGATATGCTCTCCCATCAAGGCACGCTTAGTTCTTCTTGTAGAGACCTTCCCTTGTTAGCTGTGTTCCTCCTCGTTTTATTCTTTTTGTGGCAATTGTGGATGAAAGTTTGTTTGTGATTCGGCTCTAGGCTTGAATACTGTTGGTGTATGGGGATGCTAGCAATTTTTGCGCCTTGATTTTGTATCCTGTGACTTTGCTGAAGTTGCTTATCAGCTTAAGAAGCTTTGGGGTTGAGTCTATGGGGTTTTCTAGATATAGGATTATGTCATCTGCAAACAGGGATAATTTGACTTCCACTTTTCCTATTTGAATGCCCTTTATTTCTTTCTCTTGCCTGATTACCCTGCCCAGAACTTCCAATATTATGTTGAATAGGAGTGGTGAGAGAGGGCATCCTTGTCGTGTGCCAGTTTTCAAGAGGAATACTTCCAGCTTTTGCCCATTCAGTATGATATTGACTGTGGGTTTGTCATATATGGCTCTTATTATTTTGAAGTATGTTCCTTCAATACCTAGTTTATTGCAATTCCTCGACCCACCAATCACATTACTGGGTATATATACCCAAATGAATATAAATGGTTCTATTATAAAGACACACACACAGGTATGTTCATTGCAGCACAATTCACAATAGCAAAGACATGGAATCAACCTAAATGCCCATCAATGATAAACTGGATAAAGAGAATGTGGTACATATATACCATGGAATACTATGTAGCCATAAAAAGGAATGAGATCATGTTCCTTGCAGAGACGTGGGTGGAGCTGGACACCATTATCCTTAGCAAACTAATGCAGGAACAGAAAACCAAATACCACATGTTCTCACTTAGAAGTGGGAACTAAATGATGAGAACACATGGACACATGGAGAGAACAGCACACACTGGGGCCTACTGGAGGGTGGGGGATGGGGGGAGGGAGAGGATCAGGAAAAATAACTAGTGGGTACTAGACTTAGTATCCTGATCCATTAGGATCAGGAAAAATAACTAATGGATACTAGGCTTAACACCTGGGTGATGAAATAACCTGTACAACAAACTTCCATGACACACACTTACCTATGTAACCAACCTGCACATGGACCCCTGAACTTAAAAGTTTTTTTAAAAAGTGACACTGAGGCATTTTTTCATGTTTCTTTGTATCAAGCACCCTTGTCCTTGCCCCTGCACAAAGGTGGATAGTGTCTTTGCAGTGACTCCAGGCATGGGAATAAAGCATAAAGGGTTTGCTTTCATCAGCTTTATTAAATAATACCAAGTTCTTTTCCAAAGTTATTGCAACTTGTACCTCCTTCAGCCAAGCCCACGCATTTAAAACAAATAAAACTTTTGCCACACTGATGGATGCTGTCTTATTCTTTCCAGTTTTGTTTTATTATACGTGTTGAGGCTTTATGACTGAGTCCATATAAGTTTAGAATTGTTATTTCTTCTCAGGGAAGTTTTTATCTGACCATTACGCATTGATCTTCTTTATCCCTAATATCTTTCTTTGTCTTAAAGTTAATTTTGTTTAAAACTAATATAGCTACCAAGCTCTTTTTGTGAGTATTTTCCTGATATATCTTTTTTCCCCTTTCTTATTACTTTCAGCTTTTTTGTAACCTTATGTTTTATTTCCCACTGAAGATTCCTAATAGTTAAAAAAAAAGAAAGAAAAGAAAAGCTTTTAGAAATCTCATTTCACTCAGTCACAACATTCAACTGATATGGAGGAAAAATCTTATATATTATTTTTTCCATTTAGCTTATATAAGCAGCTTGGCTACACAATTCTTTCCTAAAGTAATTTTTCAATAACCACAAGAAACAGCTTTATAAGAAATCCAATCTCTTAAAAATTGAGGTTATTCTTAAAAAGCACCCAGTAAAAAACAGAGAAAGATATGGGACAAAGTAAAACTTAATTATATGAACACAAAACCCACAAAATTATAGAAATTTAAGTAGAACAATTATAAACTATAAATAAGTGCCTGTAATCAAAGTATCTTTTTTATTTTGATAACTAATGTTTTTAGGGATAAAAACTAAATCAAGCACTTCTACACATATAAATTTCATGTTTATATTTATTTAAAGATATAAATTTTGTTTATATTATCATATATTATAATATAAATATTTGAAATTATGAAAACATTTGGTGAACAGATTTAAATTACTCAATATTTTGAACTTTTAAGTAATTCAACTTTTTATCAACTATTTTTTTAGAACAATGTTGTGTGTGTTTAACTCTTAGAATTCAGATCAGTGTGTTGATTCTTTTTTTAAGTTTAAAGTTAGCCAATGTGCAACCATTTTTTTAAATACATGAATATAAGATGCTGGAGAATAAGAGCAATGTGTAGGGGATGCAACTACACCACTGAAAATGTAATCTGTTTTATTTTGAGTAAATGAATATTGAAAACTAAATATTCTAACTTAAAAAGTAACTTCTAGAAATGTAAAGTTTAAATGTAAAAGTAAAAGACATTTTTGCTTTCCTAATACAAATCTTTTCTATATATTGGTAAAGCAGCAGTATCAGCATCTCTTTAAAAACAAAAACAAAAACAAAACTGCAGCATATACATGGAAAGATAAGCATTACTCTATACATGCATTTTCCCTTTTCATTACATGTTTCATAATGTAATTTAAAACATACAACTCCAAGAGCTCTTGATACAAATGGAAAAATATGAGGTTAATGTCACCAACTTACATGGAAGCACCTGAATCTTGTTACTTAGATATTCCCCCACACCTAGGAGAATTCTTAAATGAGTTCGCCACAAATGACAATTACTGCAATGAAACATATATGAACCATTTAATGCAGATCAACCATCACAATTCTCTGAAAATGACAATGATATTCTCTACTGTTATCACAAAATAAACATGACTACTTTTTCTGTAGAAATATTTTGCCAGCTTCAGTGCTCATCATTGGCCTCATCAGCCCCTTACCTCTTTCTTTACAATACACTCCCCCTCACTTCCAGAGGTTTTGGTTAAATGACCAATGGTTCAAGCAGGTGAAATGCTGAGGGTGAGGAGGGCAGGCAAAAGATGACCTTGTCATCCAGAGCCACAGATCTCTGAGACCCTACCTGCCTGTGGGCCTAGTCCATTCAGACTGCCATAGCAAAATTCCTTAGACTGGGTAATTTTTAAACAATAGAATTTGTTGCTCACAGTTTTGGAGCAACAAATTCTTTGATCTTTGGAAAGTCCAAGATCAAGCCTCCAGCAGCTTTGGTGTCTGGTGAGGGCCTGTTCCTCACAGATAGCATCTTCTTGCTGCATCCTCACATGGCAGAAGGAGGAAGGGTAGGAATGCCCCCTCCAAAATCTTTTATAAAGGCACTAATCCCATTTATGAGGGCCGCATGACTTCCTAAGGGCTCCATCTCTTCACACTATGGCACTGGGCATTAGTTTCCAATGTATGAATTGGGGGTGTTGTACACCAATGTCAAGACCCCAGCACATGCCATCTACTCCCCTACCTGTGCTCAATATGGAGCTGGAACTGTATGGAAAGAAAAAGGGGAAGGCTCACATGAGATGCAGCACTGGCACCAGGCTTTGAAAGGCGAATGAGGATGTTCTGAGTGGAGAAGAAAGGACTTGGAAAGGCATCTGAAGTTGCGGGATCGGCAGGTGCAAAGTTGGGAGTGTGGAAAGTGTGTTTCATGTAACAGATGTAAAGCAGTGGCTGGAGAAGAATAGTCCATAAAGGATGAATTTCAGTTATTTGTTCAGTGAATATATGTTGACTAAGCACAGTGCTGGACAGTGGCGGAAAATGGCAAGAGGATTAGGAAGGCTGTTAAGGGTCAAATCATAGAGGTGCATGTGTGAGGAGCAGGATAAAGTCAAGTTGGTGCCAGGAGAAGAGCAATGCAGAAACAATTTAAGTAAGGATGTGACTTGATTTTGAAAATATGACAGCTGGGTCCACAGAACTGTGTCCAGATGGGGCTGCTGGGGTAACTATTTTGGCAAGTTAATTTCACAATGTGAGTAATATGATTCTTGAACCATGCAGATTCTGCTCCTTCAATAAATCCGTGGTTTTGACATTGTGTAGATGCAAGCTGGGGGTGGGCATGATGAACAGAAGCAGGTTTGAGAAAGAACAGTCTTTGAGCTTATTTGATTGTGTTTTGTAATCTTAAAGTTTTAAATATCACATAATATTTTATTTTTTAAACAGGTGATACACACACATGTTTAACAAGCCCAAACAGCATATAAAGGTATTCAGCGGAAAGAATCCCTCTCCCATCTCCCTTGCAAGGAATTCCACTGAAAAGGTACACACCGCAGGGCCTTTAAGTGGGCCCCCTATTCCACAGGCATTTGGGCTTTTTCTGGTTTTGTATTTCTTGTGCATCATAGCTGTAACATTTTTATATGTGGGGCATGGTGGTGGTGTTTTCTTAACTTTTCTTGCTTATCAATCCCAGTGACTAAAGCAATTGTGTTTACAGCCCAAAAGAGACACGGAACCACCTGGGCAGTAAGTGGCTGAGCAAGAAAGGATGGCAGTTGTGCTTGCTTCCAAGTTTGTGCCTCTCAGCCACCATCCACTTCCGCCTTTGATGTTTTCCTGCAGCCTCGACTCTGTGCACACCCTCAGACCAGCGCTTATTCTCATCTCTACCAGCTGCAACCTCAACTGTGCTCTAGCCACCAGCCCCATCTCTGACATAGGAGGGCACCCACTGCCTTCTCAGGAGTTTTCTAGAGTCAATCTGCCGGGACTGGCTCCAGATTCACGGGAAGAAGCCCAGGCAGAAGCCGTGCCTCTGGCTCCTTGGCTTTTCTCCCAACTGCTCGGAATCTTCCACTGTGTACATTGTTAGCCAACATAAACCACCTTTCCCAGCAGTGCTGGCCTTCAGGGCAGAACTGGGTGGTGAGAATTCTGATCCTTTCCCCCTGCATCTTACCTGTAGGGCAAAAATAATATAAAAATGCCCTGGTGGGCCTCCTGTAACATTTTGCCAAGGCTCAGCGTGGAGTTCGTTTGGATTTGGTAATTTGACATTTGCATTTTCTTCTGCTGCCTCATCTTAAATTGATAAGCCGGATGAAACTCAAGATCGCCTGTCCTGTTTCAATATTTAATCATTTGGCTAGTCTGGAATGTCATTAAGCTAAAAATAGGAAACTTATTTTCAAAGAGCACTTTGAAAAGAACCTGCTACTTTGCTAAGGCTGTCTGTCTCATGATACAAAAATATACATTTTCCTTCTCTTTCTCTTTATTTTCTAACCTTTGTAACTTACACATTAGGTAGAAGCTTAAATGTGATTTCCTCACAACACCCAGCTGCCAAGTTCACTCACATGCCTTGGAGATGTAGGGATGGGCTTTCTGACATCTGCCTCTGGTTGGTGAGGCTGAAACAGGCCAGATAAATAGAACTGCTAAGAGAAGCAGCAACAATACACCAGCAGCAGAATGCATGGAGCACTGATGGAGTGTCTGACAGTGGAGAAGGGCTTCACACACATCATCTTACCCAGTGTGGGTCAAGTATTTTCTGATAAGAAAACTGAGGTGTCAGACAATTAACATGTCAAGATCTGTATGGTATAGGGGTGGGAGAGTCCCATGGCCCAGGTGGGGCAAGAGTGCATTAACCAGGGCACACAGCTGGTGCCCTCTTGCATCAGAGACAGCCCTGGTGGCTGGAGGGCAGTTAAGATTGCAGCTGGTGGAGCAAGAGTGACCACTGAGCTGCAGGTGGAGGCAGAGCTGAGGATGCAGAAAAATATCAATGGAGGAAGTGGATGGTGGCTGGGAGTCATGAGCCTGGGAGTAGCCACTTCTGCCATCCATTCTTGCTCAGTCACTTACTGCCCAGGTGACTCCCGGCATGCACGGCCCATGTCTCCTGAGTGTCAGATTCTGATCTTTAACATGAAAATGATCATCTGACCTACAGGTAGTCATGAAACTTCGATGATGAGCCAAAATGAGAAAAGCCTAAGCAAGGACCCAGCACTGAATCTGACAAATAGTCCCCTCGTAAGAAACCTTAGGCATCTCTGTTGTCCTTGGAGTGCACAGCACTCCTCAGAGAAGTCACCCTGTTGCAGCTGAGGTCAGTCCTCAGTCCCTCTCTGGTCCCTCCCTCTAGCAAAAATGGTTAGGTCACTGGAGTTGCAAGGACCCCTTCTGCTTGTCCTAAGCAACTTGAATAGCACCTCCTTTCCTCTGGGCCACCAGCCAGTCCCTTCCTGGCTTTCTGAGGAAGAAGTGGGCTCTGCTTCTAAACCAAAGGAGGCCCTGGAGATAAAAGACAATCTAGAATGGGGGGATGGTTCTAAGAGATGAAATGCTTCCAGGTGAGCTTACACCGGGGGCGGGGGGTCTGAATACTTTGTCCTCATGCTGTAGCCTCTGACCCCCAGTACCCTGGTCCAGCAGACCTCTTTGTCTTGACTAGTGGCTTTGGCCTTTCTGAATAGAGAATGGGGACACGATGAATTCAGACAGAGGTAGGGAAAGATCTCCCTTTTCCTCACCTTAGCAGGCCCTCTCCAAGGGTCCACTATCACCATTCATCCTTTTTTTTCCAGAAGAGATAAGCCAGTTTTAATTTATCCAAACTGCCAAATATCTGAGAGCTCTCACGCCTCTCTGCACCCCTCATCTGTGTAATGAGAACATAATTTCCTCCTTCTCAGTATCAATTGAAATGATGGATGTGCTGGGATGCAAAAAGCCTGGCTGGCCCCCAAGTGTGTGAACACCGTGTAACAGCACGTGTTTCTTCTGTTATTAGGAGAGGTCACAGCGACTACAGGTCAGAGGACAGCAGCAGCACAGGGAGTGTGGCTCTTTTAGGGCTCCCCGGCCCCTTCTCCCCTCCTCCCTTTTCTCTCATTCTCTTCTAAAAAGTAGAGTAGTGCTCCCACCTCAGCATTTTGGGAGCAACTTCAGAGGCCATTTGAGCACTCTAGCAATTTACATTACAATTTCCTATAACTGCCTGAGGAGGAAGCAGGGCTGGTCCTGTGTTGCAAATGAAAAACTGAGGCAGAAGCTGCTGTCATGAACCATTGCCAAGTTTTGTGGTCAACAAGGACCCTTTGAACAGTCTTCCTATGTTTGGGTAACTTTCCGCCTCTGAGTCTTGCTTCCCACCAGCTCCAGTTTCCGCTCCCCCTGTAGCTGGGTACAGGCTTAGACCTGGGCTTCATCTATTGAGTATATTGGACTCAGGAAAGTGGCTCCTTGCAAGATGCATTGTGAGGATGGGGAAAGTGGCAGAGGCTTAAGGGAATGACTGTGTGGACAAGTCAGTGCTTTGCAATAGAACAGCAAGAAAATGCCAGCCGCAGATGTGGTTTCTCATCAGGCCAGTTCTTCAGTGTCATTTTCAGCACTGCTCCTAGAAGCCAGTTCTCTTCCCTCAAAAATTATGTGAAATTCCAAATGTCCATTCAATAAACTCCTTTCAGCTTCATTCTCTTGTCTAAAACCCCTGCCTGAAGGAACAGACCACACACAAAATGGCAGGCCTAGGATTGACTCCATGTCTCCTCTTTCGAAGACCCATAAACTCTCCTCCTTCAGTGACTTTGTAACACACCTTCCCCTGGTCACAAGATCATGGAATTTAACTTTATTCAATTCATTTGTTCAACAAACAATGGATACCCACCACGTTCCGGGCACTGGGGACACAGCCTTGAACAAGTCAGCTGCAGCCCCTTGGGTGAACCTCACTATAAACAGGAAACAAATACATAAACAAGTTGATCACATATATTCAATGTAGGAGGGATATAAACAGGGTGATGTCACTAAAACTCTGAGTGAGGGCTACTAAAGATAGGGTGGTTGGAGAAGAGATGGGCAAGGCAATGACTTGTGTGCATAACTAAGTGTGACCTGCTGACCCCTGACTGTTTTCATATGTTCTGCTTTGAACATACGTAAACTGTGGTGGCCCCTGCTGGCTGCTGGGTCCTTAAACAGCATCAGGGGAGCACAGTGCATTATTTAGCTGTATGTGTCCTGGTCACTCTCCCAGCATCACTTCTTGGTCCGGAGATAGGCAGCCCCAGGGTGTCCTAGCCTTTCCAGGGGGAGCCTGCCAAGGTCACATCTTGCTTCTCTTCCATGTTAATATCTACAAGAAATGACTTGCCCAAGTTTTTTCTTCAGGAAGCTCACAGGACCAGTTAAGGCAGTGGAAAAATCCAAAATGCCTATAGTTGCAGTCATTCGGGTCTGTCTGAAAATGCCTGGCCTCAGAAGCCAATCTCATCTAACTTTAATCTGCATGCTCAGAACACCTGTCAGTGTGCAGCTCAGTCAACAGGAGAAATTATGGGGAAGACGGCTTTGCTTCCAGCTGGAGTTCTGGCTAAATATTGAATGGGAAATTAACTTGCCACATTAAGATTTTAAACTGGATGAATTTGCTCTGTAATAATTGTAAGTGATGCCATGACCTAAATATGCCTCTCTAAAGCCCTCTCCCCACTGTGTGAGTCTGTATGTGGTGGTGGGGAGGAGGTGGTGTGTGTGTTTGGTAGAGGGCAGTGGGATATTGCCAGCCTAGTATCTATTCTTATTCTCCTACTAAATAATGGTGAATATTGTAACAAGTGGGCTTTTTTCCTTCTTATGTAAAAGGAGAGATAAACTTTAAGACCCTCTTCTTCTTCCAAATCCTAATCTATATGTGCACATACGTGTACATCTCTGAGATCCCATATTGAAATTCCTCTGTAGGGTGAATTATACCCTAAATGCAATTCCGAAGTTGACATTGGGGCCCTTGCTCCCCCTGCTACTTCAGTACAGAACTAAGGAGGAGGATGAGATTCACTGTGGAGATCATCTGAAAAAAATTGCCACCAGGCCAGGCACATGGTCCATGCCTGTAATCCCAGCACCTTGGGAAGCTGAGGCAGGTGGATCACCTGAGGTCAGGAGTTCAAGACGAGCCTGGCCAACATAGTGAAACCCCGTCTGTACTAAAAATACAAAAAATTTGCTGGGCATGGTGGCAGGTGTCTGTAATCCCAGCTACTTGGGATGCTGAGGCAGGGGAAGCACTTGAATCCAGGAGGCGGAGGTTGCAGTGAGCTGAGATGTGCCATTGCACTCTAGCCTGGGCAACAAGAGCAAAACTCTGTCTCAAAAAAAAAAAAAAAAGAAAGAAAAAAATTGCCACCAACAATTCCTCCCCTCCAGGTGTGCGACTCCTCCTAGCCAGCGGTCTAGTCTTTCCTGCTTCTCACCTTGAATTTCAGCTCTTGTAACTTGCTTTGACTAAAAGGATGTAAAAGGAGTGACAATATGCCAGTCGAGGTCCTACACTTTAAGAGGACTGGCAGCTTCTACTTTTGCCCTTTTAAAGCCAGTTTTTGTATTAAAAAGTTCAGGTTAGACTGTTGAGTAATGAGAGCCCATGAATAGAGAGAGATCACATGAAAAAGAACCACAGCCTTCTGTCTGAAAGCCAGACAAAGCCCTGCACATGTGAGTGAGGTCAGCTTGGATTCTCTGGTGGCAGGTGAGCTGCCCTGTTAGTACCAAGTGCAGGAGAGAGGAAACTTCCCCGCAAGTCCTGTACAAACAGAATCACAAACAATAAAACGGTTGCTTTTTAAGCCATGAAAATTTGTCTTGTTACACAGCGAAAACCAATTGAAGGATTCCTTTTTTTTTTTTTGCTTTTATTTAAATTTTTTGTAGTTTTAAATTGTGATCAAATATACACAACATAAAATCTACCACTCTCTTAGTCTGTTCAGGCTTCTATAACAAAATGTCATAAACTAGGTGGCTTAAAAACAACAGAAATTGGCTGGGCATGGTGACTCATGCGTGTAATCCCAACACTTTGGGAAGCTAAGGTGGCGGATCACCTGAGGTCAGGAGTTTGAGACCAGCCTGGACAACATGGTGAAACCCCATCTCTACTAAAAATACAAAAATTAGCCGGGTGTGGTGGCACACCCCTGTAATCCCAGCTATTTGGGAGGCTGAGGCAGGAGAAGTGTTTGAACCCGGGAGGCAGAGGTTGCAGTGAGCTGAGATCATGCCATTGCACTCCAGCCTGGGGAATAATAGCAAGACTTCATCTCAAAAAACAAACAAACAAACAAACAAACAAAAATTATTTCACACAGTTCTAAAGGCTGGGAAGTCAAAGATTAAGGTGTCAGTGAATTTGGAGTCTGAGGAGGTCTCTCTTCTGGTTCATGGATGGCACTTTCTCACTGTGTCTGCACATGGTGGAAGAGACATAGCAGCTCTCTGGGGCCTCTTTTATAAGGGCATTAATCCCACTCATGAGGGACCCCCAGAGGCCCCGCCTCCTAATACCATCACATTGGTGGTTAGGTTTCAACATTCTAGTTTGGGGGAGACACAAGCATTCAGACCATAGCACAATCTTAACTATTCTTAAGTGTACATTTTTAGGTTCTGTGGCATTAAGTACATTCATATTGTTATGCAACTGAAGAACTCTTACATACGCTCTAAATGTGTCTTCATGGAGCTACTACAAAAAAATGCATGGGGCACAGATGCCTGAAAATGTGTTTTAACACATAATCAGGGATAAATGTGCACCGATTTTGCTTGATGTAAGGGTTTCTTCCCTAGTTCTGTATTTTGGGAGGAAAGTGGAAGAGGATGGGAAGCTTCCTGGAAACGAGCAACCCAGGGCTGCACACTGAGCCACCAGCCTCCTTCCAGGTGAGCCTGGGAAGTGCCAGAGATTTGCTTTCCTGCTGGACAAAGCCTGGTTAGGTTTTACTGTTTAAGCTTCATATCCCTTATAAATACTGGCAGATTTTGGCCTTAGCTCACATAACATCAATCTTAGTTCTCAATATTATTGTGCTGGGTTGTTTCTTTTCCAGGCTTTGTGAGCATTTGAAGCAGAGATTTAGAAATGTTGTTTAAAGAGCTGTAGCCAGATGACATTTTTCCATCTGGGGAATTTAAAGATTCTTTTGTTACTCATCCCACCTTTTCTACCAATGTTAAACATTTTCGAGGAGCTCCTGACACTATGTGTGCTTATATCTTGGCGAAGTGGCTCTCAGTTGGATCTTTGCCTGAGTCCAGGGGTGATCTAGGCCCTAGGCAAAGTGGACACTAGTGAGGAAAAGCACAGAGGCCTGAGGGAACATCTCCATCATCAGCCTGCAGAAACCCGAATCGCCCAGGCAAGCCCCACATCCACTGCCAGCCCTTCACTACAGACATCACCAGTCTTTTTGGTGATGCACGATCAGTTCTTGCCCCAGGAAGGCTGGAGTTGGGTTTCTAGACAACTTTCTAAGCCAATTCAATCTGGAGGGACGGGAGCTAACCAGGATCCGGAGATAGCGGCGCTTTCATATTTCTTAATATGAAGCACTACGGGAGCTGTCCATGGTGCTGACCACAACCCCTCCATTACTACATCTGCGTCATCTGGATCCTGCCTGCACAGCGAGCTTGCTGCCTGCTTATTTAAGCAAGTCTTGGTCCTTATTTCTGTTCCAATCTCTGCCTGGCCCACCCCTGCTGTGAACTGTGGGTCAGCGAATCAGGCGGCTAATACCGCACTTATCAATGACACAGGGCCCCATGCTAAGGTAGAGCTGGGTCATCAGAGTCACCTCCATGGCTATCAAATGCTGGTCTGCATCGGACAAATGGCTTAGATTTCCGAAGCTGTACTTTCTTTGTCTGAAAAGTGGTAACAATAACATGGTTTTGAAGAGTAGAATTAGATAATAAATGTGAAAAAAACTGGCACATATAATGCTTAAAACAGTAGAAAACCAATCAATACGAGCTTCATTTCTATTTCCTGATCTTTTCCAAATTCTTAAGAATTACTTTGGGTCACTGTTCAAGTATTTCCCAGGGAAAAAGTAGAGGCAAAATCGCATCAAAAGCTTTTTAAAAATTATTTTATTTTATTTTGTTTTTTAAGAGTCATGATCTCACTTGTTGCTCAGGCTGGAGTGCAGTGGTATGACTGTAGCTCATTGCAGTCTTGAAATTTCTGGGCAGGAGGATCACTTGATGTGGCCTGGACTCAGGTCACTATCGACCTGGTCAGTCTTCAACATTGGGCAGTGGCCTGCATTGCACCCCAAGCCTCTCCTCTGGAGGTCTCTCCTCCAAGACAGTCAACCTGCTGGGGGCAATCAATCAAAGCCTCCGCCCTGGTAAAGTACTGAGTGGAGAATGTTGCCTGACTCACCTGACAGATTTCAGAGCAGGGAACAAGTCAGCTACTTCTAGCAAACAGTTGAATGGGTTTCATCTAATGATGCCAGTAAACTAACAGTTGCTTAGATTTTTAAATCTTCCACTTCGAATAGACTTGGTAAAATTATTCAAGCAAAGCCTCAAATCTTTCTCAATCCCAGGAGCAGAGCCTCATTCAGACTAGAAACTTTCTTTCTCCATTTACATGGAGGTGATTTAAGGCAATTACCACTTTGGGGTTTTACTTGGCTGTTAAAAATATATATAGTTCAACAGCAAATAAACAAAACCTTGTCAAGCGATTTTAGTGTTTTTTACCTGCCAAGATTCATCTTATTCAATGAAGCAGAACTTGAGATCCTTCTGAGTGGGTCACATTTTTCAAACATTTAAAGACAGAGGACTTAATGAGGTTACCTTTCCCACTCTTGTTGTCAAAGGCCCACAGGTAATCAAATGTAATATTTTGGGTTACTAATAAAACTCACAGTTAGAGGTAGGTTTGTGAAAAATAGGGCTGACCTCCTTCCCAAGTCCCGGGATGCCAGTGGAGCAGCCTTTCTGCAGATTTCCTGCTTCCTGCTGGAGGCCTGTTCTAGCCTCTGAAGCTGAGTCATCTGCCTGATGTCAGATGCCAGGCTAGGGATGCATGGGAGGAAACATTAGCAGTGACCCATGATGTCTCACAGGACCATTCTTGGCCAAAGTCAGAGGTGTTGCCTGCATGCTGTTCTCACTGCTCCTCAGGTGTGCTTTGATGGCTGGGGGGACAATGCCAGGGCTTCCTGAGGCTTCTACCAGGAGGTGATGTAGTCAAGAGGAATCTTGTCTGACAAGGGCCTGCTATGTCTGGTGGCTATGTGACACTGGCTGTGGACACCTACAGAGTCTGTTCCCTGGGATAACTCCATTTTACATGTCAGTCACACCCATTGCTGCCTTTTCTGACCTGGAACCTTTACTATGTATTTGCCAAACCAACAGTGAAATGAAGACGGAAAAGTACATTGAGACACATCTATTCATCTAGAATTTCTCAGTCTGAGGTTTCAATTCAGAAGGTGCAGGCTGAAGTCTTGGGCTCTGCATGATAAGAAAATTGCTCCCAGGTAATTCCTATGCAGGGTGTCTTCTCACTAAGTCAGCACACCTGAGAAAGGACCTGCAGGGCTGCAAATCAAGTTATTGCTTACCTCAGTAAAGTGAAACCAGTGTGTCCAGGAGTCCATCGGCAGGTGTGCAGGACCAAGCTTTGAAAGCCCGAGTTTTCTGACTATGAGGTCTGGAGACGGGCAGCTCAGGGCGGGAGACTGAACAGTTAGAAGCAGAGCTGATGCTTTTGCCAAATGGGCAGAGGCCATTGGTGGGCTCTCAAATGGGTGGATATTCTCCTGAGTCCAAGGATGGCAAGTTTATTTTCTTCAACATTTTGAAAAATTAAAACACCTACGGAAAAGTCGAGAGAATGGTACAAAAATAGTACAAGAAACATCTGTAACACATACACACGTTGTTCTTCATCTCTATTTACAATTGGTAGTATGTTCTTCATTTCCTTTTTCTCTCTCCCCGCCCTCCACATATATGCCTTTCATTAAATGTATCTTTCAGTATACATATATTTTACCATACATGCATATACATATACGTGTACTTTAAAATATAAGTCATTTATGTCACTTTTTTTTTTAGACAGAGTTTCACTCTTGTCACCCAGGCTGAAGTGCAATGGCACCGTCTTGGCTCACTGCAACCTCTGCCTCCTAGGTTCAAGTAATTCTTCTGCCTCAGCCTCCCGAAGTAGCTGGGATTACAGGCGCCCGCCACCATGCCCAGCTAATATTTTTGTATTTTTAGTTGAGACAGGGTTTCACCATGTTTGCCAGGCTGGTCTTGAACTCCTGACCTCAGGTGATCTACCTGCCTCGGCCTCCCAAAGTGCTGGAATTACAGGTGTGAGCCACTGCGCCAGGCCTATGTCACTGTTTTTTAAACAGCTTTAAGATATAATTCACATACTATAAAATTCATCCATTAAAAATGTACAGTTCAGTAGTTTTTAATACATTCAGAGCTGTGCACCCATCAATACATCTAACTTAAGAATATTTCGTCACTCCCCAAAAAGATGCCATATATCCGTTTGTTGCCTGTCATGCCCCACTCCATGGAAGGGGGGAAGCAGCAGGAACTGATGTGCCTGACTCCGGCTTCCTAAGAATAAAGACTCCCCTGCCCTCTGGGGAGTATTATTTAACTCTCAGGAAGCCCCCACAATATGACCTTCCTGTCCAAATTTGAAGTGAAGGTCCATCAGGTATGAATCAAGCTTGGCACATTGAGAATGAGAGCCATGCAGACCTGAGGTTTCAAATGGGGCTCCAACAAGCTCAGAGCTCCACAAGGCTGCCAGCAAAGGTGCCCAGCACACAGACCCAGGGCCCACCACATCTAGAAGGAGGCAGGGGTGGCAGAGGGTTGAGGTCTGTGTACCCATTTGTGTGGGATATAGGAACTCAGCCAGGACCACCCAGCTGGTGAACTGAAAAGCTAGGATCAGAGTTCAGGTTCTTCCCCTACAGTGTCCTTGCTCCTCCACTCATCTCTCTGCCTTGTTCAGTCAGAGCTGCTGAGACAGCAGGGGCTGTCTGAGACAGCTGGGAGCTTCTGATCCCTGGATATATAAAAGCAGAGATGAGAAAACCACAATGGGAGAGGGTTCAGCCTGGCATGAGGCTTAGACAAGATGGTCTCTAAGGTCCCTGCAAGCCCAAGTTTCTATTTAGTGGAGTACAAAAGATAGACCCAGGGTGCATCTAGGGTGAACAACCAGCCCAGATTGCTCAAGACTGAGGAGTTTTCTGGAATTTGGGACTTTAAGTACTAGAACCTGGAAGGTCCTGAGCCAACCAGGATGAATTGGTCATGTAGCTGCACCAGAAGCTGCTCTGGTGTTAATGCTATAATTTTCTTCTGCCAGGTGACAAGTTGCTTGTGGAGTCTTAGGGAAAGCAGCAGATGTGCAACCAAGATTCTGTTAACTACTGCCATCCCTGGCCACGGACTCTGCTGAACACATAGTGGCTGCTCAGTGAATGCCTAGAAACTCCCTTAGCAGCAGCCCCAGATGCCCCCGGAAACCATGTGTCCCACCTGTTGCAGGCATGATTATTTTGCCTCCAGAGCTGCCTGACCTGAACTCTGGACTGGTAGAAACACGTGTATTCCCCAGAAGCTCTATTTGGCTTCAGCCATCAGCTCAAATAGAGTCGCCTGGTAGCCTGGTTTGCTGAGGGTCTGGTTCCTTGTGCTTTCAACAGTGAGCATCACAGAGTCTCCGTTCAGGGCTCTGATTGGGCTTCAAAGAGTGGGCAGGCGACTGTGGCATAGAACGAGACCCAAAGTGCCTTGTTTTCTGGAGCTCTGGGTGCCCTGTCCGTGGGGGTGGTAAAACTGCACTTGTGTTTGGTGAGAGCCTTCAGAATACACAAGCTCATGGCTATCTATTCTAAAGACAAAGGGCAGCAGGCCAATGTTGCAGGGGTGTCTTTGATATTGGTAACAATGTAGTAATTCTGAAACTATGTTATTTGTACCATAGAACAGAGAAAATTAACATATTGACTATTGAGAACAAGGGTTCTCACTGGGAGAAGAGAGTCAAATTCAGAAGAGGGAAAGGTGAGGAAGAGGCCTGTGGCACTGGCTTTGAATTGAAGACATCAGGATTAAGATATGGCCCAGCAGCAACACCCAGGAGGGGTAGGAGACCACACGGACTCCGAACTGGGGAGACAAGGCTGGTTTCCCCACAGCTTTCTGCTGCTTCCAGTTTGTGAGAGGTCTGGCTGTACTTGGTTTTCTGTTCTTGGAGCTGCAGTATCTTAACGGTACCATCCCCCCTACCCGCGTTACCTCTTTTTACTCAAACTTGTGGATCTCTTTCTTTGTAACCTAAAAATCCTAACTAGAATTCTCTGTAAATCTCGCTTTGCTGAACCAGGTGCGTTTTCTGCTCCAGTTGGCTAGAACAATGCCAGGAGTTCTGCTAGATGGAGGCCCTGAGCCACAGAGGTCTAGGGTTGGGGGCAGGGGTGGGCAGTGCTGGAACAGATGCTATAGGCCTACAAGCTCAAAGCATTTGAGTTTAATTGTATGATCTCTGGGAAAGCTGGCAGAATCTCGGAGACAGAGTTTCTCTGAGAGTTTGAACTTAAGTTCCCTTTCATAAGAAGGGGCATCTCTGCTCTGTCCTAACTAGCGCTTCTGCTGAAGAAGGCCTGGGTCCCTGGGGTATTGGGGCTGGGCATAGGAGTGGGGAATGGGCTAAAGATAGGCAGGGCCCACTGGCATATATCACAGAATGCATGCCAGAGGGTGCCCCAAATCCAGCCAGAGCCTTTCCTGGGTCTAAAGCCCCACATCTAACCTATAGGGAGATTCCTGTTTTAGCTCCATACAGAGACACCTTATGTGGAGCGAAGAGGAAGAGGAGGAGGAAGGACTTGTAAGGTAATGTTCTTCAATGGTCCCTTTCCTCTTCACTCCTACCTCCCCCCAACCCTGAGACTCCAATGACAATCATGATGATGGGGGTGATGACAATGCCAGTAACGATGGTAATGATGAAGGTGATGGTGTGAAGATGATGGTGGCAGTGATGGCGATGGAGATAGTGACAGTGATGAAACACTGTCATGCCGATAATCCTGTTGATGATGATGATGATGTGAAGATAATGATCATGGTAGTGGTGGTGATGATGTTGATGGTGATAATTATTTACTAAGCACTTAGTTTACAGCAGGCACCATGCAAACCCATTTTAATGCATTATCTCATTTGATCCTCACACCATTGTGAGGCAGATATTTCATTATCTCTATTTTATAGAGAAGGAAACAGAGGCTTAAAAATTTTAAATAACATGCCCAAGGTAGTACAGCTAGCAGAGGGTGAATCAGGCAGTCTCACTCACTTACCTCTGTTTGTTTGTTTGTTTGTTTAGTATATGTGGCTTCCAGGTGTGAAATGTCTGTTGAAATGCGATTGAATTTAAAATTCCAGCTTAAGTTCCAGCTTAGTTTTTTACTGATGCTGTTAAAACTTAACACAAATTTAGTGTCTCAAAGAGTACAGACTTATTATCTTAAAGTTCTGGAGGTCAGAAGCCCAACACAGTCTCAGTGGGCTAACATCATGGTGCTGCAGGGCTGCATTCCTTCTGCAGACTCGAGGAGAGAATCTGTGCCCTGGCCTTTCCCAGCTTCCAGGGGCCACCCATGCCTTGCTCATGGCCCCTTCCTTCATCTTCAAAGCCAGCAATGGCAAGCCAAACTCTTCTCTAGTCACCACCCCTCTAGATTTTTCTTTCCTGCCTTTATCTTCCACTCACAAAGACCCTTGTGATAACACTGGACCAACTTGACGAATCCAGGACAATCTTACCCTCTCAAAGTCTGCTGATTAACACCTTAATTACATCCTCAATCTGAGTGACCCTTTGCCTTGCAACATAACATATTCACAGATTCCAGGAAATAGGACATGGATATCTTTGGGGGGCCATTTTTCCACCTGCCACCATAGTAACTTTAGTAAAGACAAACCTGAGTTTGACTCTTGATCTAGGTATGCCGTTTACCCTCTTTAAACCTCCTCAGCTTGGTAATGACATCCGTTTTGCAGAGATGTTACAGGGATTGGATGGAGTGTTGGACGAGAAGCCCTTCTACCACTCTCTGGCACACCATTGGTGCCCCAGCTGTGAACTTCCTTTGCAACTCCTGACTTTCCCAGCTGACCACCTATCTCATCCTCCCCATTCTACTCCATACAGACCACATTTTGTACCTTCCACCCCTGGCACTTGGTCATGTCTGATTTTCCCCTCCTAGCATTCCAGGTACTCCATGATGGAGCCCTGCCATCCACCATACTGTGTCCCTCCAGCACCTGGCAGGCACCTGGCATAAAGTAAGCCCTCAAAACAAGCCATTAGGAGCCCTGAAACTTGAGTGTTAAACCTGGGCAGAACATACAAAATTATCTTTTTAATTCAGACTCTCTCCTCTCTCTCTCTCTCTCTCTCTCTCTCTGTGTATGTGTGTGTGTGTGTGTGTGTGTGTGTGTGTGTATCCTCTTACCCATGACTGTTTCTGGCTGAACACAAAAAATATACAGAATAAATGTCTTATTGGAAAAAGTTGGACCTGATCCCTCTCCACGAACAATGCATTTCAGAGAGGACTGTTTAGGAATTTGCTTTCTGGTGCTACTACAAGCCAAAGAGGCCTTTGTGGGACAAAGTATCCATAATCACCTCTTATACATTGAATGAGTGTGTGTGACTTTTCTCCAGAGGGAAAATGGACCCTTTTTGAGCATGAAATCACACCAATCTTACTGCTGAAATATTTGCCTGAAGAGGATCACAAGCTGGGAACAGTGGGTGTTGGAGAAAGAGAGTGGGAAAGAAAAGTCATCTTTTGTGCCTTGGGGGCCTCTTTGATGCAGTTCAATGGGAGAGTAAAAGACAATATCCTCTTCATCAAACTTCAGAAGATATGATGTTCCTGTCAGTTTCCCCAGCAGTGAAAGTCTCTTCCCACAGCATAAGATGCGAACTTGCCTTGTAATCATGGCTGAGATGCCAGTTGCAGAAAACGGTCACATTTTTGTTACAAGGTGTTGGATATTTATTGGAGAAGTGGGTTTATTACTGTTTTGTACTTTCTTGTATCCCTTTGTTGCACGTACCTTTATCTTTTGGACTAACGAACACTTTAAAGAAGCTCAGAAGGTCCCATCTAGATCTTCAAAGGTATCCGCTGATATTTACCTTGTCAACTTACCCAAGCAGCAAAGTCAATCCTTCCACCAACAGGTATTTTTGAGTATTCTGTATACCAGTTAATACACAGGCTCAGAGAATATAAAATTTAGAACACATGATTCCTGTTGTTGAGAATTAGGGGCATCTCTACACCTTCTTGTAACTGTCCAACATCCTCAACAGACACAAGGTTGGGTTCCCTCACTGGCTCCTGTCTCCCACTTCATGTTCCATTTTAAGTCAACCACCACGCTATGGTTTGGATATTTGACCTCTCCAAAGCTCATGTTGAAATTTGATCTCACTGTTGGAGGTGGGGGCTGAATCAGAGGTGCCTGGGTCGTGGGGGTGGATCTTTCATGAATAGAATAGAGTGAGTTCTTACTCTATTAGTTTCCATGATAGCTGGTTGTTAAAAAGAGCCTGGCACCTCCTCTCTCTCTCTCTCTCTCTCTCTCTCTCTCTCGCTTTCACTCTTGCCATGTGATCTCTAAACACGCTGGCTGTCTTCCCCCTTCTTCCATGAGTGGAAGCAGCCTGAGGCCTTCAACAGAAGCAGATGCTGGCTTCTTGCTTCCTGTAAATTACCCAGTCTCAGGTATTCTTTATTGTAACACAAACGGACTAAGGCACTCCACTTGTGTCCATTCTGCCTCTGAGGCATCCCCTGAATTCATCCTCTTCTTTCTCTAGCCCCTGTGCTATGGTCTGACTGTGTCCCCCAAAATTCATATGTTGAAACTTAATCTATAATGGGATAGTACTAAGAGGTGGGGCCGTTAGGAGGTGATTGAGTCACGAGAGTTGTGAAATTAGGGGCCTTATAAAAGGGCTGGAGGGAACTAACTAGGCCCTTTTCACCCTTCTATCCCTTCTACCATGTGAGGACACAGCGGTTGTTTCCTCTGGAAGATGACACAGCAAAAACGCACCTTCCTGGAAACAAAAGAGCAGCCCTCACCAGAACCCTAAATCTGCTGGTGTCTTGATCTTGGACTTCCCAGCCGCCGAAACTGAGAAAAAAAAATTCATTCTTTATAAGTCACCCAGTCTGAGGTATTTGGTTATAACAGCACAAACGTACTAAGCCCCCCTGCCCCCTTGACTCAGGCCCCCATCATCTCAGACCCTCAAATCGCTGATCTCCTTTCATCTCAACCAACAACCTGTTCTACAGTCAGCTAACTTTCTAAAGCAAATCTAATCCTATCACTCTTCCACTTAAAACCTTCCAATGGCTTCCCAACTCCTTCAGGACCTTGTCCATAATCATCACTATGGCTCCCAGGACCCCTCATGGTCTTCTCCCTGTTTAACCACAGCTGAACCTTACGTGGCCTCGCTATGGACAGGCCCTGCACCAAGTGCCTTCTGTATTGCAACTCATTAAACCCCCCACAGATACATGAGGTAGGCACTACTACATCTTTATTTCACACATGAGAATACTGTGGAACAGAGAAGTTATGTAATTTGTCTGAGGTCACCCAGAGGCTCAGGAGCAGGGACAAAACTCAATCCAGCTGGCTCCAGAGGCCACACATTTGATCCCTTCATGAATATACCTGCTTAGGACCCCAGACCCATCTCTTTTCAACCTACTGGCACCCTGAGCCCACTGCTTCTGCTGTGTGAAGGATCTCCCCAGCTACCCACCCACTCCCCCTCCCCTGGCCATCTCACACAGGCCTCAGGTGCTGCTTTCTCTGGAAAGCTGTCCTAGTCCCCCCTTCCCCAAGGGCCTATATTCCTTGCTCACCCTGTGCTCCCCTAATAGGGCCTTCAATACTTTGTTTGACAAATACCTGTGAGTCAGTCTCCATGGTAGATTGCAAGCTCCTTGGGAACAAGTAACCTCCCTTAATTCACTATTCACACTCCAGCACCTCACTCAGCTCTTGGCCCAAAGAGGTTTAATAAAAACTGAGTGAATGATTAAGTGACAAAGCAATCTTCCAGCAGATCTCACCTGTTCTTATCTGAATACCCTGAGATAGAGGACAATACTCTTTCATTTTGTGTAATAATAAACCAGGGTTCAAAAGTCCACATACTTAAAATTTCACCTGCAGGACTCCTGGTTTCCACATGGGATGCAGAGAGCTGGGAAGATCATTGTTCCTAACCTTATAACAACAACAACAACAAACACAGACAGCCTGCAAACTCACACCTTTTCCTGACCCATCACAGCTGAAGTCACAGGGCAACCAACCAACCAGAAGTCTAAGGAAAGACTGGCACGTCCAAGTACAGATTTGCCTGCATGCACATAGCTGGGGCAGATGCTGTTGACACCACTAAGGAGAATTCAGCTACAATTTTAACAAATTTCTGAGGGCTTCACGTGGGCCAATGAGAGACTATTGAGGCCCTGGGGTCACAGACAGAAGAGGGAAGTTGCACCCACACGGGTGCTTGGTCCTCTCCACAGGCAATGCTGGGTACTCACACAAAAGCCTGAGGGACAGTGGGAGGCCCTCAAAAGCCCTCCAGTAGTGCCCAGCTGAGGGGAAGGAATAGCAGCTGCTAGGGGCGGGGTGGAAAGTCCTGCCCTGACCTTTCTCCCCCAGTTTCCTACAGAACAAAGGCTTTAAGCCCTGGAAAAACAGGGTAGCCCCTTTCTTACAGAGTTAAATATACACTTACCATATGCCTTGGCACTCCTACTCCTAGGTACTTACCCAAGTGATTTGAAAAGTTATGTTCACACAAAAATCTATACACTAATATTTATAGGGTTTTTTTTTTTTTTTTGTAATCACCCAAACGTGAAAACAATCCACATGTTCTTTAACCGGTGAGTGGGTAAACAATGGATGTGTTACCTCCACACAGAGGAATCTACCCAGCAATGAAAACAATGAGCCACTGATAGCCTCAGCGACATGGATTCACATGATTCCACCTCTGTGATATTCCAGAAAAGGCGAAACTATACGGACAGAAAGCAGCTCAGCAGTTGCCAGGGGCAAGGGGTGAGGGAAAGGGTTGGCTGTAAAGGGACACAAAGGAATTGGGGGGTTTGATGGAACCGTTCTATATCCTGATTATGATGGTGGTTACACAACTGGAGACATTTGTTGCAATAGCAAAAAGTGAACACTAAACGGGAGAAATTTTGCTGTATGCAGATTTTACCTTAAAATAAAGTGGAAAAAAACATAAATGCACAGAATGGAAGGAAAAGCAATTTCACCAGCCCTTATATATTGGACCCAAATTTATCTGCCTGAAGGCCCATGGCGAGAAAAACCACAGACATGCTGTTTGGGATCCTTTTCTTGGGGTCTGGATTGGGACCCCTTTCCTGTAACTCTTCTATGTGGACATTTTGGTCCTGGGAAGACAACTGAGAAGGGGATGCTTGTTTGAGACACAGCACATACCATGTACCAACTCTTATCTTGATTAGATCCCACTTATATTTGGTCCTTGTTATTTGCATTGGAACCTAACATGAACTAATTATAAGCATTTTCAGCCCACCTATCACTCAGACCACAAACCCCTAGATCCAGTCATCTCAGCCTATTAGTTCTATGTAGGCTCCCAAAGATCTCTCTATTCTGTCGCCTTCTTTCGATCTCCAATTTCTTGATTTGGGGCTCCTACCGCTCACAGACTACAGAGCCACTTTAGTGATCTCTTTTCCTCTGATCACCACCCCAGGCCATACAATGGCTCCCCAGTACACAGTTGGAGTGACGCACCCAAACGAGGCAAACCCAGCATGTCACTGCCCATTCAGAATTCTTCAGCAGCTTCGATTGCTGCAGGGAACATCCAAATCTATGACATATCATGATGTTTATGATTCCCCTTAATCACAAAATAACTGTACATTCAACATTTTGTTTTAACTTAAAACCTATGTCATTCATTCACCAATAATTTCATGGACTGCCAAGAGCTTTTCTTTGAGAATGAGTCCTTTGTTTGGAATTTCCAGTTTTCTTTCTTACATAAACCCCACCCCAACCATATTGTCTATAACTTCCGATTTTGGTTTCTTTAAAATAAGTGAGAACTTAAGAAAGTGCAGGCGTTTTTAGATGCATACAATTCTCCCCAAGCTTTTAAAGTTATCTCGCCCACACCTAATTTAATTGCAATTATTTTTAGTGACTTCCCTTTATAGAAAGAGCCTTTCTGAACAACTAAACTTAGTTTTTATGGAAACAACCCTTTTTCTTTTGGCACTCTTATTTCATCAGTTTTTGTAAACTGTTTAATTACAATAACAAGCACAGCTGATCCTGGGAGGCTTTCAGCTCCAGCCAGAGCAGAAGGGGCCAGGTCTGTTAGGCAGCAGCCCGGCTCTCAGCATTCAGGAGCTGGGAGCTTCCCTGTGAAGGCAGCCACATGCTGTGAGAGCTGTTATTTGGGAATTCTCAAATGGAATGGTTGCTCTTTTAACTGACTCCTACTTGACCCATCCCCCAGGTAAACCTACAGTTCTCTCTCTCTTTTTAAAATATATCCCTGATACCACCCTAAACCCTACGCAGCCTGTTGATGAACCCGTCACCTACCATCCCAGCTCCAGGAACTAAGCTGCTTCTACTTCTTCGAGAGATTGAGTTTCATGATTACTTTTATATTTCTGACTCTCCCTGTGTAATCGAAATATTAAGATTTACTGATCACATGTTTCAAAAATATTGACGGAGGGTCAGGGGGACTCAGTAATGCAGCATCCCTGGGTTGAATTGCTTTGTGGTGCACCAAAGCAACTGGATCACCACCCTCGCCTGACACCTTTCCCAGGGTGAGGGCTGCTTAGCCCCTGGAGTTGAGATGGGCCCTGCCTCTAGGATGGCTGCAGCTGTGCTCTTTGTTTTTCTAGAAACTGCCTGGAAGGCAATACCCTGCCTTGACAGGTGTTAAAATCTCTTCCTCTAAATCTCCCTCCTCACACCCCATACTCTCACACACCACAGAACTTCGGCTTACATAGCATTTATTTCCAAAATTAAAGTGCTCCCTGGATATGCAAGTAAAAAGAGGCAAGAAGAAGAAAGGAGACAGGAGGCAGGGGAGGGGAGAGAAGAGGAGGAGAGAGGAGAGGAAAAGGGGGAAAAATGAAAGAAGGGGGCCGGGTGCGGTGGCTCACGCCTGTAATCCCAGCACTTTGGGAGGCCGAGGCAGGCAAATCATGAGGTCAGGGGATCGAGACTATCCTGTCTAACATGGTGAAACCCCGTCTCTACTAAAAATACAAAAAATTAGCTGGGCATGGTGGCAGACGCCTGTAGTCCCAGCTACAGGGACTGAGAGGCTGGGAGGCTAAGGCAGGAGAATGGTGTGAACCCAGGAAGTAGAACTTGGAGTGAGCCGAGATTGCGCCGCTGCACTCCAGCCTTGGGGACAGAGCAAGACTCCATCTTAAAAATTAAAAGAAGGAAATAAGCAAACTAGGTAGCTTCCCAAGTCCAGGCACTGCACTTTTCTGTATAGATTTTTCTAAACATCAGTCTTGCATTAGCTAATTCTTAGTAGCAAGTGCTCTTAGCGGCACATCGGTATTAAAATTGGATTTGGGAATGGACATTCCCTGAAGCACTTAACTGTGCATATTCGCTTCAGAGGCTCCGGAGTGAGAGCTGCTTGGAAGTAGAGACCAGCTCTGGTTTCTGGTGAGGGAGGGACATTAAAAGCAGAAGCCAGGGCCATACAGCGCCAGAGGCCCCAGCCCACTGCAGAAGCCAGGGTGTGGCTCTATTAGCCCCAATGGCTAATTGTCCCTTGCAAATTCTCCTGGTGTCAAAAATGGCCTATCTTGGTGACTTTCAAATGCACTGGATCTTAGATCCCCCTGCCCCCAGAGCTTTCGGTAGAAATAAAATGGGTGGATCCCATTTCAAACTTACTACACCAGAATGGAGGGGGAGGCCTATGCCTGCATTTTTAACAGGTCCCATGCAGTGGCTTCAAAAGCTATGTTAGTCCATTTTTGTCATTTATATCATAGTACCTGAAACTAAGCAATTTATAAAGAAAAGGAAGTTATTTCTTACAGTTACTGGGGTTGAGAAGCCAGGGGTTGAGGGACAACATCTGGTGAGAGCCTTCTTGCTGGTGGAGACTCAGTGCAAAGGCATCACATGGCAAAGGGGCCGAGGATGCGAATGTGCCCCTCAGTTCTCTCTTCCTTTTCTTACAAAGCCACCAGTTCCCCTCCCATGAAAACCTATCGTCAACCTAAAATCATCGAAAGGGTTGGAATCCAATTTAAAGAGAACATATTCAAGGGCGAAGTGTGAGGGTGAGCCGCCTGGAAACACCAATTCCAAAGGAATGGAACGAGTGTTCTGAAGTAGGACAGTTACGACTTCATTAATGTAGGCAGAGACAAAGGAGTTTTTAGCAGGATTGCAACAATATTCATACAAGGTTACATATACGGCAATTTGATTGGTTATAAGCAGTGTTTCTTTTTGGGAAGGGTACATTTAGCATTTTTTACAGAGGATGTAACACTCTGGGGTTTTCTGTCACCCGATCTAAGCAAAGCAGGATAACAACGGGGAAGTTAATCTATCAGAAGGATCATGAACAGGAGGCAGGAGGTTTTTGTCCTTGACGTCATTTAATTCTCTCTAGTCATTGTACAGAACAAGGAAAGAAATCAAGTTCATCTGAGAAGCATAAATTGTAACCATATGTGATTCAATTCACAGTGACATGCCTTTCAAGGCTTAAAGTGTTTGGGGATTCCAGCAGCTTTTAAATTATATTCTTTTTTTTTTTTTTTTCTTGGAAATAGTGTCTCACTCTGTTGCCCAGACTGGAGTGCAGTGGCACAATCTCAGCTCACTGTAACCTCTGCCTCCTGGGTTCAAGCAATTCTCCTGCCTCATCCTTCCAAGTAGCTGGGATTACAGGCACATGACACACCCAGATAATTTTTGTATTTTTTAGTACAGATGGGGTTTCACCATGTCGGCCAAGCTGGTCTCGAACTCCTGACCTCAAGTGATCCACCTGCCTCGGTCTCCCAAAGTGCTGGGATTACAGGTGTGACCACCACACCCAGCCTATATTCATTTTTAAAAATAAATATATATTTATTTTCATACTATTCATCCATTAACCCATTCATCCATTAATCCATCAATAGATGAATTCATTCATGAGGGCAGGACCTTCATGACCCAGTCACCTCTTAAAGACCCCACCTCTCAATACTGCCACGTTGAGAGTGAAGGCTCAACATGAGTTTTGGAGGAAACATTCAGACCATAGAAAAGGCCTTGCTCAAGGTCACTTTCTGCAAGTTCCTCATTGTCCAGACAAGGAAACCAAGGCTCTTCTTTCTTCTGGCTGCCTAATGCAGAGTGGAGACCTGCAGTTCCAGTGGCTTCCAGGACAGTGACATTTCGACATCTGACTCTGAAGCCAGTGAAGTTGTTGAAGGCTGCCAGGGGCAGACAGGCAGTGAGGAAGGCTTTCCTTCCTTAAGATTCCAATGGGACCCCAGGACCCGTGGGCCCTTTCAATACCATGAGGGCTATTGCCACCTGCTCACAACAGGGCTTCCACTGTGGAAGACAGCAAAGTGCAAGGAGAGGGGATTTTAATAAAGAAATGATTGATCCATCAATTGATAGATTGGATCAATAGACAGACAGATAAATGATAGATAATTTGGTAATAGAACATCTAGTCTAGACCATTCAGGTTTATCTCCACGGAGCTGTGGGTCTTGATGTGATGCGAGATGATGTGGGTCTCTGGGTC
The DNA here is from genome assembly GCF_003255815.1 of Theropithecus gelada. Taxonomy (NCBI): domain Eukaryota; kingdom Metazoa; phylum Chordata; class Mammalia; order Primates; family Cercopithecidae; genus Theropithecus; species Theropithecus gelada. The sequence goes on along the minus strand of NC_037677.1, from coordinate 120,127,387 downwards.
TCATTGCTTCTCTGAGCCGTGCATTGGTTATCTGCAAAAGAAGGAGCTGAGTCAGTCCCTGAGTTCAGAGCCCCCTCTGCCTGTAGTGCCCTGGACAGCTGGGAAAGAAGGAGGTCACTTTCTACTGCACGCACCATGTCCACACCATGGAGGTGGTATGGGTAAAAAGAGGAAGAGGTGCAGGAATAAACTCCACACGCCGTGGAGGTTGGAATGAGAAGGGGAAAGATTTCCATTGAAAGACAGTGGGCAGAATAGAGCTGGCTTCACTTAAGGAAGACGTGTCAGGACTAGGGGTGGAGGCAGCTTTAAGTGGGTGTGGCCGTTGGCTTCTGATTGGACATTGCTAAGCTGAGCCTTCCTGGGAGGAGATGAAAGGGGTGGGGTAGGGTCGGGTGGGAGAGGACCATATAATCAAATTTCCCTAAGCTCTTTTCCCTCATATCAGAGCTCTGCCACTTTGAGAGACACAGCCAAGGTGGGGGTGGGTCCTGCCCCTGAGGGGAGGGATAGATGCTGAGAAAGAAGAAATTCTCCAATAGTTGTCCTTTTTCAGGAAGCGTAGACTTTCCAAGAAGCATAGACTTTCCAATATGATTGCATTGACTTCCAGCCTCTCTGAGAACAAGCTTTTCAGAATGAGCTCTGGGCATCCCCCACAGCTGCAGAAGGCTTTGCTCCAGAGGGAGCTCCCAGGGTCTGAACCTGGGGCTGGCAGAGCTTGGTGGCTTCCAGGCACCTTTCTTCTCAGGGAAATGGCATCAGCCAGTTCCCAGCAGTGACAGAGATGAACTGAGGTGGCTGGGGGGATTGATGAATCCCAGGATTGGAGAACGGCCTCGTGTAGAAATCAGTAGGCTGCCCTCCTGCAGGCCTGGCCTTGTGCCTAGCTCATTCTGGGATTCTGAGCAAGAGGCTGCTCCTCTCTGCGCCTTTCGTGTGCATGTGAATCACCTGCGAATCTTGTTAAAATGATTCCACAGGTCTGGGGTGGGGCCTGAGAGTTTGCATTTCTCATAAGCTCTCAGCTGATGTTGATGCTGCAGGTCCACTGGCCACACTTCAGCAGCAAGGATTTAAGTAACTTGCCTGCAGTTATGGGGTGATTAGGGCACAGAGGATACATTCAACCATTTTTCTGTCTGTCATCTTTACCCGTGCCATCACAGAGCAGCAGTAACAATCACACAGGATGGTGGATGTTTGCATCTCTAGCTCCCCTGTTAGGCTGCATGTGGACATCGTTTATCTTTGCATCCCAGCAACCTACATAAAGCTAGGCACAAAGGAGGTGTTCCAAAAATTTTTGTTAGACTGAAAGAAGTAATAGAGTAGTGAGGAAATACACAAAGGTAAAATAGAAGGAAAAGGAGATTGAGTCAAGGATCACCCCTAAGTGGGGCCATCCCAAGGGGAGATTCAGATCAGGCCAACCACACCTTGCCCCACCTTAGCACCCTGGTCTGAGCACATGGCCAGAGTCATTGGGGGAGGAAGTATCATTAATACAACCCTATTTATTCCTCAAGATTCTTCTGATTAAAAACAAAAGGAAACAAAATGCAAAACAAAGAAAGGCACTACCTACCTATTGGAATGACTAAATTTAAAAACCGAATAATGCCAATTGATAACAAGGATACAGAACGGCAAAACCTTTTACTTGTTGCTGATGACAATGTGAAATAACAGACGGTTTGGCAATTTTTTACAAAGACAAACATTATTTTATCATGTAGTCTAGCAATCCTGCTGCTAGGTATTTACCCAACTGATTTGAAAAATTATGTTCACACAAAAACCTGCACAGTAAATGTTTTTGTTGTTGTTGTTGTTTGTTTGAGACAGGGTCTCGCTCTGTCACCCAGGCTGGAGTGCAGTGGCTTAATCTCAGCTCACTGCAACCTCCACTTCCTGAGTTCAAGCAATCCTCCTACCTCAGCCTCCCTTGTAGCTGGGATTACAGGCATGTGCCATCACGCCTGGCTAATTTTTGTATTTTTAGTAGAGACAGGGTTTTGTCATGTTGGCCAGGCTAGTCTTGAACTCCTGACCTCAAGTGATCTGCTCTCCTCAGCCTCCCAAAGTGCTGGGATTACAGGTGTGAACCACCCAGCCAAATGCTATGGCACATTTATTTACAAACATCAAAACCTGGAAGAAACCAAGATGTCTTTGAGTAGATTAACAGATAAATAGTGGTACATCTGTATAATGAAATGCTATGCAGCAATAAAAAAGAATGAGCTATGAAGCTACAAAAAAACATGGAAGAACCTTAAATGCACATTTCTGAGTGACAGTAGCCAGTCTGAAGAAGTTACGTGTTGTATTGTTCCATTTATATGACATTCTGGGAAATGAAAAACCATGATGATAGTAAACAGGGGGTTCAGAGTGAGAGGGGGGTGAGTAACTGAAGCACTGGGGACTTTTTAGGACAGTGGAACTATTTTGTAGGGTACTGTAATAGGAGATACAAATTACATTATGCCTGTGTCAAAACCCACAGAACTTTACAGCAGGGTGAACCTTAACTTGCAAACTTTAAAAAATCATTTTGGAAATTAGGGGGTCCCAGGATAGAATACAGAATGTTAAAAAAGAATCTAACTAAATTGCAGATGTATGAAACAACCTCACTGAGACGGATAAGGCAAAAGGTTCTGACCTAAGCAACTTTGGGAAGAGTGGTGACTATAAGACTAAAGGCAAAGGAACTGCACAAAAGCACTATGCTCTAGTTGATAAACTGTTTCCCTCAGGGGTATGGTTTAACAACGATGAAGCCACTGTCCATGGATCCTGGAAATGAACAATTAAGTAAATGGATGGCAGAAGGTGGGAGCCAGGTTTCTCTCTGTTGGAATGGAAAGTTGTAGATAAGCAAGGAGAGAAGTCTAGAATAATCCTCATGGTGACAGATGGAGACATCAGTATGAGTTCATGTTGAATTTAATACAGATGCAGATGGATATATGTATATGCATATATTTATAGCCATGTGTATATATATATGGTTTAGTATACATACACATGGCTACAAATTCCTTGCTCTGTCAGCTAAGAGGACCTAGAAGCAATGACATCCCAGTAGCAATGAGCACACCTAGCAACCAGTCTAGGTTTCTATCACCATTATCATCATTCCCCAGTAGAAGGAACCAGTGCTTTTTGGAGAAATGACTGATTCTAGGGCTGAGGCAGGAAATATACAAAATACGCTTGGAGCATCTCGCAGTGTCAGAAAGTAAGGAAGTACTATAACACATTCACACGCACAGTGATAGAAGCATGTCAAAGGCACACATAAACCAATGGAAAGAGCTCCCAAGTTGAGCAATAAAGTAAATATAATAGTATCAGATTATAACCTAGAGTAGAAAATAATCTCCATGAGTCCATACTACTATAAGTAAATGACTGAATAAATAAATGGAGGAGAGGAGGAAATCTCCTACATGGAAGAATTCCAAGTAATTAAGGTGGATACTTCATCCTCAAGGAGACAGAGCATAACTTCCCTCTCCTTAACATTCTGCCTTCACACTGTGACTTTCTTTCAAAGAGGGCAGTATGGAAAGGGGTTTTAAAGAAGAGTAACCTTACAGTGGAGAAATCTGACAGACACACCTGAGCCAGGTGATTAACATCAACAGTGATAAGTCATGCTGATAGTATGTACCCTTGACATAATGTGATGAAGGACGCTTTAACCTGTGGTCTTCTTCACTAAAACCCATATTACCAATCGAATCATGAGAAAACTATCAGACAAATTCCAGTAGAGACGCAGACTGCAAAACACCTGAGCAGAACCCCTCAAAACTGTCAAGGTCATCAAAACCCAGCAAAGTCTAAGAGACTATTGGAACCAGAAGAAGCCTAAGGAGATATGATAACAAATGGAATGTGAGATCCTGGGTGGGATCCTGAGACAGAAAAAGGACATTAGCTAAAGACTAAGAAAATCTGAATAAATTACGGATTTTAGTCCATAACACTTTTCATTAAGTGTGGCAAATATACCACGCTAGTGTAAGACATTAATAAGAGCGGAAGCTGCATTTGGGGTATATGTGAAGACTTGACTATCTTTGTAACTTTTGCGTAAATCTACATCTATCCTAAGATTTAAATTTTTATGAAAACAACAACAACAATGAAAGGAGGAGAGGGATAGCTCCATTAATATATTCCCAGAGTGACTTCGACATGTGCTGTAGGAGCTATGTTCACTTACGTCTCTCGGGGCTTTGGTAATTAATCATGCATAATGAATAGATTTAAAATTAGCCCAAGCGTTTTGGTAACAGCTGGTCCCCCCAACCCCCCAGTATCCGTAATACACAATTTATTTTGACAAGCTGTTCCTGCAAGTGCTGGTGGGAACACGAGAGCTTTGCCTGTGCTTGGGAAATGGTCCTCGGGGTCCCCAGTTGAGGTTCAGCCAGGAGAGCGGGGAGCTTGGGTCCACACCCCACAACTCTCTCAGCCTTGGCTGGATCCATCGCCTCCTCCCAGTGGGGAGGTATGTGGCTGCCCCTGCGGAGCGAGGGAAGTGTGTGCTGAAGCTGACCAAGTACAGTTAGGCCCTGCCTCTGCCAGAGGACATGCCACCCTCCTCCTCCCACAGCTTGTGAGAGGTCTACCAGGTAGGAGGGCCGGTGCTGAGACTGATCCATGGGCAGCCGACAGCAGAGCTGGGCTGGGGCCCGGGCTGGGGCCCGGGCTGGACTGGGAGTGGAGCAGGATAGTGTGGCTCTGAATTAGGAGTTAGAGAGGCTCAGCTTGCTCTGGGTTGTAACTCTAAGAGGCTGAAGGTCTTTGAGAAAATAACTTCCTCTCTTTCAGCCTTAGTTTTCCATCTGAAAAAAAGAAAAAAAGAAAAGAGAAGAGAAGAGAAGAGAAAGGAAAAGGAAAAGAAAATAAAAGAAGGAAGGGGAGAGAGAGAGAGAAAGAAAGAAAAAGAAAGGAGTGAAAGAGAAAGAAAGAAAAAGGAAGAGAGAAAGAAAGAAAGAGAAAGAAAGAAATGGAAAGAAAGGAAGGAAGGAAGGAAAGAAGGAAGGAAGGAAAGAGGGAGGGAAGGAAGGAGGGAGGGAAGGACGGAGGGAGGGAAGGACGGAGGGAGGGAGGAAGGAAGACAGATTTTAAAAATCTAATCTTAGCGCCTTTTAGAAGCTAAGAGGGCATAATGAAACAGTACCTTTTAAAAGTATAAAGTGGGGGTGGGACGCAGTGGCTCACGCCTGTAATCCCAGCACTTTGGGAGGCCGAGGCAGGCAGATCAGGAGTTACAGACCAGCCTTGAGGTCAGGAGTTAGAGACCAGCCTGGCCAACATGGTGAAACCCCATCTTTACTAAAAATACAAAACATTAGCTGGGTGTGGTGGTGGGCACCTGTAATCCCAGCTACTCGGGAGGTTGAGGCAGGAGAATTGCTTGAACCTGGGAAGCAGAGGTTGTGGTGGGCTGAGATCATACCACTGCACTCCAGCCTGGGCAACAAGAGCGAAACTCCATCTCAAAAAAAACCAATCACAATAACAAAAGTATAAAGTAGGGCTTTGAAGAGCTGTGGCCATGCACCGAGGGAGCCCGCCTGAGCCTCAGTGTCTGCTCCTATGTGGTGTGGACAATCAGCGTGCCTGTGAATCAATTAGTAATTGTACTCAGATGAGCAACACAAGACCTGACAAATAGTGGCTTAAACAAATATAGCGTTTCTATTTCTCATGAAATGGGGTTCCATAGGAACTGACTTCTGCCAACACCCCAAATGGGCCTGGAGGAGGACCCTGAGTTCCAAATAAGGACACAGCTGGCCCACAGGTGGTTTTAGCTTGTGAAACCCTAAGCAGAGAAGCACCCCCCATGCCAGGTCTGGACTTCTAACCTATAGAACTGTGAGTTCATACATGGTGTTGTTGTAAGTTGCTAAGTTTGTACTTACACACTGTGATAGATAGTGAATACACCCACCAAGACCAATGGAGTCGTGGCTAGGACTGTAGGGAGGCCCAGCAGGAGTGGGCAGGCAGCCTCCTGGGGCTCCAGAGGCAGGAGCAGCTCTCAGGAGGAGCAGGAATAGAAGTGAGGATCTGAAGGCCAGCGAGTAGCTCACCTTCTGGTCTACTTCTTACCTCCCACACTCGTGGGCCAGTAGCCTCCATGCCTGAGGCTCGATCCCTCTGTCTGTAAATTAGAGATCATTAAAATTAGGGCTCTTCTGAGCATCTGCAGAGACACTGTGCATAAGAGCATTTCATGAGTCATCAGGCAGCATGTCCTATCCACGACCACCATTGCTGTTTGGTGGGCAATAGAAGAGACAGCTGCTGGGCTTTGGGAAGTGAGGCGACATAGAAGATGTCAAGGGTATCTCCTCAGTGTCAGGTTCCCTTGTCCCATTCACAGTGCCTAGATGTTGCTTTGGAGAGTCACGTGGGTTGGGAGAAAATAGCCCACCCCTCTGGCTATGCAAGTGGTTCCAAGGTGGCCAGGCCCACAGCAGTGGGACAGGGAGGGGCCATTGACCTACCTAGGGAGAGAAGTTCCCCCTCTTCCTTTCAATGATGTGGGATGAGAGTGGGGGACTTGGGGCTGCCGTGGCCTTCCTGTTAACTGTGAGATGAGGTGTCTGAGGCTGTATCTAATACCAGGAAACAGCCAGGAGAACAAATCCTGGGGTGGACAACCAGTTGTGTTGCACTGAGTACACATACATGTGTGTGCACACACCTGGTGGCTGCCAGTCTGCAGGTCCTAGACACTTGTTTACTCATTGATTGCTTTACATCGCTTCCAACAGATTCCACATCTGCACCAAATCCACTTAGAAATGGGGCCGTGACTTCCTTTTCATCCTACCAGAGAGAAAGGCAAGTGCATCAAAGGCAACCCAGCCACCGTTCATTTCCTCCCCACTGGTTTTTTTATTTTTAAAAAGCAAACAAATAAACCCTCCCCAAAGATGTAGATCCACCCTGCAAAGAATATAAATAATAATCAGATAATTTTAGATGATAAAGGACATTTTTTAGAACTTTTGCATCCCAAATCTTACAGAGTAGAACGCGCTCTGGGGAGGTCCTGGCAATTGTTGAGGCTGAATGTGGACACAGAGACCCTACTTCCCATCTATGCGGTGAACCCTAGCTGCACAGTTACTCAGGGAGACCCTAGCTGAATTTACGCCAGGTGACAATCCTAGTAACTCACACTTCTCAAGCTATACAAGCACACTTTTGTTAAAATCAAACTTCCCCAGTCTGATGCTAGAGGAAAGTGGAGTGCTCAGGGCCCCAGGAGCAAGTGATTTGAGAACAAAGACCTGGTGTTTCAGGAGTGGAGAGCTCCTGCCCTCCCCAGAGACAATGGTCAGTCCCTGGGCCATGCCTCCTCATTCATCACCCTCAGCTGCAGCAAGCACACTGTGTGTTTTCTGCCTCCCCTACTCCATTCTTAGGCACAGAGTGGGGATGTCCTGGGAAACCTCCTCATAGCTCTCCTTGGTCGCAAAGCCTGCAGAGGACAGACACAGAGACAGTGCCACTTGTTGAGATCTGAGGGTGAGACATGTGCCATCTTTTCAATTTGACATTGGAGGTGCTAGGGTTGAAGGAAATAGAGTAGTTTTGGGAATTCTTCCTCAGCTGAGTTTCTGGGATAGAGTGAACCTGTAGGGCAGAGCAGCCATAGTGCCATCTGGCCAAAAGATACAGGTTGGAATTTGCCATGCCTGGACCCATGGAGCTCATTGGGAGGCTTACAGGTGAAGTTCAGAGACCACAAAGGAGGTTCTGAACACCCAATCTATGGTTAGAGTAAGATCAGAGCAGTTGTGGGGCCCTCAGACAAGTGACCTTGGGCCTTGTCCAGGTGTTTGTCATTGAAGTAGCCCAATTCCAAAGATCTCTGTGTGTCTCTTGGCACCAGGTTTCAAATAGTTGGATCAGGGAATGCGATTGGTCTGGCTTGGGTCAAATGTCTCTGCTTGGACCAACCAGCTATGACCATGGGGACAAGATCACATAGCCCAGAAAGCCCCTGCGGGCTACCCCTGTGAGTAGGGGCCACTTCTAAATGAGGAAAATGCCTGGGAGGTGGGCAGCCAGCCCCACTGTCCTCTCCCTCAACATGTGTACCTGCAAATATTTTCGTATTTATATCTGCTTTTTTGAGGGAATTTTTTGAAAGCAACTTTTCCTTCTGCTCCTCACATACCTATGAGGAAGCAAACTGAGCATTTCCCTCCAAAGAAGCAGCATTATTCTGCCCCTCTCATAACTTTCTTATAGTTAAGAGGGGTTCCAAGGAATCGCACTTCATAGATAAGAGCTGTTTTGCTATTGAAAGCTTTGTGGAAGCAGAATGCCTCCAGTGAGCAACTACTGATGTGCCTGCCCAGGTCCCAGGGCCTCTGGAGACACATGGGGTGATAAGTGTGCTGAGCAGGGTGTGGCTGGGCCCCTACTGGGTGCTCAGTGTCCATCACTGACCACAGGGGGTGACAGCACCTTCCCACCTTGATCCTCAGAGCCCATCACCAGACCCAGCTGTGCCCAGCCTCCTACCTGGCAACCTGTTACTTCACTGAAGGAGAAAGAAGACAAGCTTGCCCAAGGTCAGGTTGAAAGTAAAATCTGACCTTTGGCTTCCTTCCTCAGCTGTCCATTCTCAATAGGCAATGTTGCCCAGAAGGTGGCAAAAATTGGTTCTTTGGGGGAGAATAAAATCTTGCTATTTTTATGTATGAAGCATAGATATGCATACAGAACATAAATAGATGTACAGTACATCTGTATTACAATGTCATGGGGGTGGCTCCATTACAAAAACAGGTCTCAAAACTCTCTTTAGGGGGCAATGATGAACAAAAATGTGTAGCGGTGCCTTCAGCCCTCTCCCTGAGTGGATGCTACTTTTACAGACATTGAACGTCTTCCAGGGATGCTGTCCCTCCCAGCACCGCAGATACACAGAGCAAAGATGCTGGTCCTCCCCTAGCTTCTCTCTTTTCAGGGATTGGAGACCCAGAGAGTGCAGAAGGCAGGTACTGTGGAGACCAGATACTATCAGCCTATCATTAATCTTTGTCAGCTCTATTGAGGTAAAATTTGCATACAATCAGATTTGCCAATTTTAAGTGTACAATTCAATGAGTTTGACAAATGTATACACTAGTGGGATAGTGTATACTACAATCGTGATAGAGACTATTGCACTTCACTGAAAATGTCCCCAATGCCCCTTTGCAGTCAATCCCTTGCTACTCACCAGGCCCTGGCAACCATTGATCTGATTTCCATTACTATAATTTCCTTTTAAAGCATTCCATATAAATGGAACCATATAATACGTTGTTTTGTGTCTAGCTTTTTCACTTGGCATAATACTTATGAGATGCACCCATGTCATTTAGTATATTGGCAGTTTGTTCTTTTTTATAGCTAAGTGATATTTCACTGTATGGGTATGCTACAATGTGTTCATCTATTCACTAGTTGATGGACTTTGGGTTGTTTCTGGGTTTTGGATATTGTGAATAAAGTTGTTATAAACATTAGTAGACAGGGCCTTTGTGTGGACATATGTTTTCATTTGGTAAAGAGTGGAATGCCAGGGTCATATACTACATGATTGTTTACTTTTCCAAGAAATGTCAAAAATGCTGTCTTTTCTTTTCTTTTCCTTTTTTTTGAGACGGAGTCTCGCTCTGTTGCCCAGGCTGGAGTGCAGTGGCGCGATCTCAGCTCACTGCAAGCTTCACCTCCCAGGTGCACGCCATTCTCCTGCCTCAGCCTCCTGAGTAGCTGGGACTACAGGTGCCCGCCACCACGCCCGGCTAATTTTTTGTATTTATTTAGTAGAGATGGGTTTCCCCGTGTTAGCCAGGATGGTCTCGATTTCCTGACCTTGTGACCCACCCGGCTCGGCCTCCCAAAGGGCTGGGATTACAGGCATGAGTCACCGCGCCTGGCCTCAAAATGCTTTCTAAAGTGGTTGTACCATGAACGATGTATTAAAAATTCAACTGTTTCTCATCTTCACCAATATTTGGTGTTGTCCATCTCTTTAATTATAGTCATTTGTGTGTATGTGTGTGTGTGTGTGGGGGTGTAGCATTTCATTTTTGTTTTAATTTCATCTCCCTAATGACTGATAATGTTGAGCATATTTTTGTTTCCTTACTTGCCATCTGAAGAATGTTTTAGGTAAAGGGCCTGTCCAAATGTTTTGACCATTTTTAAAAGGTGGGCAGATCACCTGAAGTCAGGAGTTCAAGACTAGCTTGGCCAATATGGTGAAACCCCATCTCTACTAAAATTACAAAAATTAGCTGGGTGTGGTGGCGGACGCCTGTAATCCCAGCTACTCGAGGGGCTTAGGCAGGAGGATCGCTTGAACTCAGGAGGCAAAGGTTGCAGTGAACCGAGATCACGCCATTGCACTCCAGCCTGGGTAACATGAGCAAAACTCCATCTTAAAAAAAAAAAAAAAAAATTGGGCTGTATTTTCTGGATGCAAGACTTTTGATTGGATCTATATTTTGTAAGTACTTTCTCCCAGGCGGTAGCTTAGCTTACCTTTTCATCTTTTTAACATTATCTTTGAAAGAGCAGAAGTCTATAATGTTGGTGAAGTTCCATATTTATGTGTTTTCTTAAAATTTGTGCTTTCTGTGTCCTATTTAAATATATTGACCTAATCCAAGGTCAAAAAGGTTTTCTGCTCTTTTTTTTCTTCCAGAAGCACAATAGTTTTAGCTCTTGGATTTAGGTTTATGATACTATTTAATTTTTTATTCAGTGTACAGTAAGGTTTTGGAATTTTTTTCTGTGTAGATATCCAGGTATTCCATTAACATTCACACATTGAGTTGCCTTGGAGCCTTGTAAAAAACCAATTGACTATATATGTGTGAGTCTGTTTCTGGACTCTCTATTCTCTTTCATATATATATATACAGATATATATATAGCCAAAATCCACACTGGCTTGACTTCTGAAGCTTTTTAGTAAGCCTTGAAATCAGTTAGTATAAATTCTCCAATTTTGTTCATTTTCAGAATTGTTTTGGCTAGTCTACATCCTTTGTATTTTTACACAAATTTTAAATTGTTTTGTTGATGTCTACAAAGGACCTTGCTGAGATTTTTATTGAGATAATATTTTAACTATAGGCCAATTTAGGAGAATTTATATCTTAGAAATAATGAGATTCTTTTTTTTTTTTTTTTTTTTTGAGACGGAGTCTCGCTCTGTTGCCCAGGCTGGAGTGCAGTGGCCGGATCTCAGCTCACTGCAAGCTCTGCCTCCCGGGTTTATGCCATTCTCCTGCCTCAGCCTCCCGAGTAGCTGGGACTACAGGCGCCCGCCACCTCGCCCGGCTAGTTTTTTGTATTTTTTTAGTAGAGACAGGGTTTCACCGGGTTAGCCAGGATGGTCTCGATCTCCTGACCTCGTGATCCGCCCGTCTCGGCCTCCCAAAGTGCTGGGATTACAGGCTTGAGCCACCGCGCCCAGCCAGAAATAATGAGATTCTTATCCATGAGCATGGTATATCTCTGTTTACTTAGATCTTCTTTAATTTCTCTCAGAACAGCTTTGTAGTATACATGTCTTGTATATCTTTTGTTAAATTTATTCCTAGGTATTCATAATTTGGGTGTTATCTTAAATGTTTGAATGTGTCCTTTAAAAAGCACATGTTGGAAACCTAATCCCCAATGCAAAAGTGATGGGAGGTGTTTAGGTTATGAGGTCTCCACCCTCATTAATGGATTAATTGATTAAATATTATTTAACTACAATTTCCAATTATTTGTGGTTAATATGGAGAAATACTGCTGACTTTGTATAACAACTTTGTACTCTATGATCTTGCTAAACTCATTTATTATTGCTAATAAATTTGAAAATATTTCTGCTGTGGTTTGAATGTGCTCCCTAAAAAGCATGTGTTGGAAACCTAATTCCCAATGCAACGGTGATGGGAGGTGTTTAGGTTATAAGGTGTCCACCCTTATGAATGGATTAATGCATTTATAAAAGGTCTAAAATTAAGGCTGAAAGTTAAATATCTTGCTCTCTCTCACCCTTTCTTTACCTTTCTGCCATGGGATGCTATAGCAAGCAAGGAAGTCATTGCCAGATGCCTGCACCTTGATCTTGGACTTCTCAGTCTCCAGAATCATGAACCAAAACATTCCTGTTCTTTATAAATTACTCAGTCTGTGGTATTCTGTTATAGCAGCACAAAATGAATGAAGAGACTGTCAGTATTTTCTACATAGACAATCAGGTTGTCTGTGAATAAAGACAGTTTTAAGTTCCCCATTTCATTCTGTGTTTTATTACATTTTCTTCTGCTAATAAACTGACTATGACCTCCAGTACGATGTTGAACAAAAATGTTAAGAACCTGGTATACAGAGGGGATTGGTTCCAGGACCTCTGCATATACTAAAATCCACCGACACTTAAGACCTGAAGTCAGCCCTCTGGAGCTTGTGTATATGAAAAGTTGGCCCTCCATATATGTGGATTTCACATCCCACAAATCCTGTGTTTTCAATCCATGCTTGGTTGGGGAAAAAAAAAATCCATGTATAAATGAGCCCAAGCAATTCAAACCCATGTTGCTCAAAAAAAGGCTAACTGCATTTCCTTCCTTCTGGCTATTTTGGGTTTAATTTGATCTTCTTTTTTGTAGTGTCTTTAGATGGCAACTCAAACCATTAATTTGAGACCTTTTTATTCTCTAATACAAGTATTAAAAGCAGTGAGTTTCCTTAAAGCACAGCGTTAACTTCATCCCACAAATTTTGATATATGTTCATTTTTCATCAATTTGGAATATTTTGTAATTTTCCTTATTATTAACTATTTGACCATAGGTTATTTTAAAGTGTGTTTTTCAATTTCTAAATACTTGACGTTTCCCAAATATCTTTTATTGATTTTTAATTTAATTCCCTGCAGTTAATCTTCTACTTCTAGCCAAGATATGAAATCACAGGCACCAGATTTACACTCCAATGTGCAGCAACTAAAAATACAGACACAGTATATAGAATGCAATTTTAGGACATTGGCTTTCAAGACATTGAATATTGGGGGAGAAAGAGAGCGATTTCTGAGAGACAGGAAACAAATGAGATATGCCCTATAATTGCCCCAGCTTGCAGTCTGGAGAATGTTTCCAGCTTCAACATGGAAATACAAAACCCAGACAGAAGTTAGTGAACTCCTTTTGTTGAGGAGATGGAACTGAAAGCTTCAAGAAACCAAGGAAGCTTGAATTTACAGGACAGAGTACTGGAGGGAGGAGGTGTGAACAGAGAATTCCAGAAATTACAAAGGTCTTCCATGAGTATTCAACTGAGTAATGATCAGTTTACGTATTTGAAGAAAACTACCTGAGGCCTGGAAATGAACCACCTAGAAGCAACATAGGTATTAGAGTGAGAAATACTCAGAGATCACACAGAGTCAAGAATAGTGTTCCTACTAGTCAGGCTGGAACACCTCATACATAATTCATAGGCCAATGGATATTCAATCACATTTTCCCTCAGTAGTGAGTAATAACTAGTCACAGTCTAAATGCTTCTCTCATCTTACCTAACAAATCTTAAAAGCAGTACCCAAAAGGATCAAACTGATTTCAAGTAACTTTCCCAGAGCAAAACACTGAGTATTTATAGGAATTCAAAAATATCCAGCACTAAAATTCACAATATCTGACATCCAATCAAAAATTAACAGGCATGCAAAAAAGAAGAAAAATAAGGCCCGAAATGAAGATAAAACTTAGTCAATAAAAAAACTAAACATGACACCAATATCGGAAATAGTGGATAAAGACATTTAAAGTTATACCTGTGTTCCATGTGTTCAAAAATGTAGTGAAAAGACTGAACATGTTAAGAAGAGACATGGATAGACATATTTTTTTAAATATCAGATCGAAATTCTAGGGATGAAAACTATAAAACGTGAGATAAAAACATACATTGGTCAAGATTAATGCCAATTAGGCATTGCCGAAGAAATTACTGTGATCTTGAAAACATGGCAGTAGAAACTACCCTAAGCTAAACACACAGAGACACAGAATTTTTTTTTTTTTTTTTTTTTTTTGAGACGGAGTCTTGCTCTGTTACCAGGCTGGAGTGCAGTGGCGTGATCTCAGCTCACTGCAATCTCCGCCTCCCAGGTTCAAGTGATTCTCCTGCGTCAGCCTCTCGAGTAGCTGGGACTACAGGCATGCACCACCACTCCCAGGTAATTTTTGTATTTTTAGTAGAGACGGGGTTTCCCCATGTTGGCCAGGATGGTCTCGATCTCTTGACCTTGTGATCCGCCCACCCCAGTCTCCCAAAGTGCTGGGATTATAGGCATGAGCCACTGTGCCCGGCCAAGAATTTTTAAATAAACAGAGCATCATTGAGCTATGGGACAACTTCAAGAAACTGAATACACATGTAACTGGAGTCCTTAAAGAAGAGGGAAAATGTGGGAGACACTTTTAACAGTTTTGTTCCAGAAAATAAATAAGTGCTCATAGGGTAGAATACTGATCCTCTCTGGAACAAGCAAAAGGAAGAAGTCCCTTTTCAGTGTTCTTGCCTTTGAGCAACACTCTCAAGCCAGGAAAACTATGCAGTAACAAATGACTGCAGGACATGAAAAGAGCTGTTGAAGTCCAAAGCCAAGCAAGAGCTCAGTCTTAGACTGCGTGGGTGTTTGTTGATTTGAGTGATTCCTTTGCTCCAGGTTGGTCAAGACTGGTGCAGCCTAGGTATTTTTCTGTAGTCTCAGCCATATACTTCCAACAGTGAAAGCATGTGTTTTAAGTCATCCTATGTTTTAGGTCTGAATGGAGAGTTTGCATGTTGGAATGCAAGGGCCTCAGTGCTCCACTGATGGTTTGGCTGGTGTAGCAGAGGTAAGAGTCTCAAAAGTCTTCTGTGCCCTGCAGCACTCATCCCCATCTGCTTCCTGACCACATGGGCTTCTGAAGGCAAATGTAGCCATGTTAACAACGTGTACTGTGCCTGAGAGGCAGCCCAAGGGATGTCCTCACCTGCTGAAGTCTTAGAGCCATCCCTAGCACTTTGGGAGCCTTCGGATGAGTTAGAAGCAGATGCCCCTGCAGGCAGATGAAGCGCATGAGTCTCAGCTTCTGTGAACTAACAGAGCCCCTGCCCAGTTACATAGCTGCACATGTGGACTTCTGTCTGGCATCTAACCCCGACTGCACTCCTTGGGCAAAGTGCCTATGGTCAGGGTACAATGTGCACCATCTTAAGCAATAGCTCCTTAGCCGGCTCCACTTGTCCTATTTCCCATGGCATGTGCACACTGCCTGGCCTGTCCAGCAGCTCTCACAGAGTGGTGGGGTTGCCTCTGTAAAGGATCCTCGTGGCCTCGAAAGCTCCTCCCCCACTGATACAAGGAACCTGTTCTCTTTCCTCTTTCTCGCTCTGACTTTGCCTTGGGTCGTCAGAGAACTTGGTAATTTTCCATTCATTTCTGTCTGTTCATTCAACAAAGAGCCATTTCACATGGGAGGAAATATGTATGGTTGATTTTGATAAAATGCACATTAAAACAATAATGAAAGATTATTTTCATGCATCATATAGTTAAGAATTTAAAAGAGGGATAATATCAAGTGTTTGCACATATGCAGGGAAATAGGCAGGCTTATACATTGTCATAGGAGCGCAACTGGATGATGAGTTTCAGAAAATAATTTGATAGTGTGTATACATATATATATACACACATATATATATGCTCTAGCTCTAATAATTCCACTTCTAGAAATCATCACATTTTCAACTACTTCACATGTCTTCAAAGATATATGTAACAAAAATGTTCATTGCTTCATTTTCTTCAACTGTGAGAAAATGGAAAGTACCTAAATGTTCATGAATAAGGGGTTGGTTAAATAAAATATGCTCCAACTATCCTATGGAATATTGTGTGGCCATTAGTGAATGGAGCAGTCCGTGTGAACAGCTGGAAAGGCCTCCAAGACAAAATGTTAAATGAAGAAAGCAACTTACAGAATAACACGCATATAACACAAACCTATTCATCCGTGATGAAGGTAGACTGTGCATGCGCGTCTGTGTGTGCGTGTGTGTAAATGCATATGCACAGTTGACCAAAAGGATGGCATGTTGCCTCTGGGAGGGGTATAGGTTCAAATCAGCCTAGCTGTGTGAACTCCGATCGGGGCTGAGAGATTTCATGATGGCTCAGTGGCCAATTCAGTGCTTTTGAATTCTTAGTTTATCATGAGGCTGTCACACACCAACAGTCACACAAATGTCTTCAGCCCACACACAGGCAGTGAGAAGAGAGAAGAAGACTGAACCACTGAGAGTAGCTTGGGAGCACTCTGACAGATGATCCTGACTGGTCCGAATTCCCCTCAAAACACCGACCAGCTTGCGGGTGGGAGGGCCACAGCTCTTCTCCCAGCAAAGCATCCAGCACCACTGCCCATGCAGAAGACGTCTGAGTTGTCACCGGCACAGCCTCTGCGTCTTAGCCATGGTCAGTTTCTTTGCTGTTTTTATGGCATCTGCAGGAATGCCCATGGCCATTATCTCAGTCGCCTTTTGGCTTCACTTTCTTGTCAGGTCTCGGTGGTGCCTGGCACATGTTCTCACCACAATCCACCATACCTAATGTTGATGACTTTGCGGGGGTCTGCAGTTTCTTTTCTTTTCTTTTTCTTTTCTTTTCTTTTTTTTTTTTTTTTTTTTTTTTTTTTGAGACGGAGTTTTGTTCTTGTTGCCCAGGCTGGAGTGCAGTGGCACAATCTCGGCTCGCCGCAACCTCTGCCTCTCAGATTCAAGCGATTATCCTGCCCCAGCCTCCCGAGTAGCTGGAATTACAGGCATGTGCCAACACACCTGGTTAATTTTATATTTTTAGTAGAGACGCAGTTTCTCCATGTTGATCGGGCTGGTCTTGAACTCCCGACCTCAGGAGATCCACCTGCCTTGGACTCCCAAAGTGCTGGGATTACAGGCTTAAGCCACCGTGCCTGGCCCTTGAGGGGCCTTCAGTTTCATTGTGGTCTAAGTCACTTGTCATAAGGGACTCCATCTTGAGACGTTTGGGATCACAAAACATTATTTATATCAAGGCGGGGAGAGAATGAAGAGTGGGATAAGTCAAAGACATAAATAGCCAATGGTAAAAAGGGGTGCACAAAACGGTGGAGTTCATTCATTTTCATTCATTTGTGATCTGATGAAAGCAAAGAAGTATCTAGATTCACTCCTCAAACACAATCTTCAAAAGTTAAAGTGTAAAGTGTAAAAATGAATTATAGAAAAAGCCCAAATGAAGTATTTATGACTTCTTCAGAAAAGTAAAATTTTTTTCTAAACATTGTGGCTCTGGAAGAAATCACCAAGGGAAATGCTGACACATTCCCGTACATCACAATTGGAAACTTCCATACAAAATGCCCTAACAAACTCAAGGGAGACCAACAGGCCGATTGTTGCTCTGTTGATTGTGCAATAAATACAAAGTTTCTAAAATCAAGGCTCAAGAACCCCAACTGACAGATAAATTAGAACACACACATTTGCATTTGAAATGAACTCACCATGTGCTTCTTTTGAATGGGAAGATCTACTAGAGGACTTAAAATATAACTCTATTTTTCTCCAAATTCCTCCACCCTAGACTTTCCAGTTCAAACCACTGCATAAATTAAGAAGCCGTCTCCAGCTCCTTGGCTGTGTTGGCTTCCAAGGTGCAGCAGTCTGTGGTCTGGTCCACACATGGTAGGTGTTAACGTGGGCTGGACTTTTCCAGGCGTGGGGAGGTTTCAGGACTATTGAAGCACTGTTCAGATGCCCCACAACTCGCACAGCGACTCAGGTGTGCAGCGGGAGGTGGTGACGAGGAATCTACATTGCCACTCCCTGCGGTGAGGCCTGGGGCAGTCACTCAACTTCTCTGGGCTTCCCTCTCTTCATTGTCTCTGCCCTGCCTTCTCAGATGACCCAATGGGTTAATACACAGAGGAGGCTTTGCAAAGGGGCAGGCTCTGCTTCCTGTTGTTTCCCAGGACCTAGAGTCCCCCGGGAGGTCATCTAGCTCTTGTAGGATGCTAAATGCCCTGCCAGTGCTTGGGCCTGTGAATCAGGGTCTCTTCTCTTTTCTGGCTGTATAATGCGGCAGGCTCTGTGGCATTTTTGCGGCAGGCTGGAGGATGCCTGGGAATCTTAGCTTTTTCCAAACCCCGTGCAGGAAGAAGGCAGCCTCTCTATCCAGGCCAGGAGACTCAAAAGTCCTGGGGCCTCTCAGCTGCTTCCCACATAGGCATATCCTGGAAGCTCCTGCATGCAGCTGGTTCTGGGGGAATCTGGGGAGGCTTCACAGAGAAGGTGATACTGGAGGAAGAGCTGGAGCTCCTGGAGTGATGACGGGAAGGGTCAGCAGGTGCTAAGGGCATGGCAGACTCCCTTGCAGCGGACTAGGGAGTGAGGGGAGAATGGGGATAGAGTTGCAAACAGGAACAAGGCAGGGGTCAAGGGAGGGATTTGAACAGAATCCTGGTGGGGTCCGATGAGGAAGCTTACTCTCCCTGTCCCATGGAGATGGGTTTGCTGGGTTGAGGCTGGAGGCAGGGGCAGGGGCTAGGAGGCTGTTGCAAGTCGTGGAATAATCCACATCATGTGATCCTATTTATGTAGGATAAAAACACATGGAGAGGCTCATATGCCTGTGTGTGTAAGGGTACAGCCGTCACTGTGGGGTGGAGGGCACACAGCTCTCATCTCCTAATTCGATTATGATTCCAGGGCATTTATTCTGGGTTTCATTCAGGCCCTGGGGCTCTGGAGAACTCATACTTGGTGGCTAACCGCAAGAAACAGTGTTAATGCGGGAGGCTTGTGATCAGACCTCCGCCACTGAGCGTGTAGACAGAGTGCTATGATAAAGGAGGGGCAAAAGAAGCAAGGGAGTCAGAGCAGGCTTCCTGGAGGAGGTGACGTTTGCATAGGGTGACATGAAGTCCATCCAGGTTATGGGTGAGACCAAAGCAGACTCCATGAGGATCATCCAAACTCACATCTGTTGAAGGTGCCCTCTACTGCCGTGCCCTCGTCCTGAGTGGGACCCGAGTTGCTGGTGACTGGGAGGTCTCCGCCGCCAGGAACTGGGCCTCGGGAGGAGCGAAGCCTGCGGGAGATGGGCGGCCGCCTCTGAATGAGACCTTGCTCCTCGGGGAGTCACATTCTGTATGGGACCCAGGGGCTGGAAGTGGCCCGGGACAGAGCTGAAGTCTGCCTCGCACGCCCCTGGAGACACCCACAGCCTCTCACCTGGAATTCTGGGACCGTGCCCTGCTTATCTGGGGTGTGTGGCCAAGGGGAAGGTCCCCCTTCCTTCTTCCCCAAGTGGAAGGGCCTCGGGGACTCGATCCAGCTGTGTGAAGCACGTTCAGGTGCTCTGCTGAGCTGACCTCTGCCGGAGGGAATGCACCCTCCACAGGAGCCGGCTCCGCCTGACTTCCAAGCTCCGTGGCCATGTTGAAGAGCAGGAGAGGAACATCCCACTATGCCCAGAGGCAAAAACAGAGCCACCCCTGGGCAACTGGGGAGGAGGACAGAAATAAACTCCTCTGTGGGGGATGATGTTGGCAATTACATTTGAGACTTGGGTCCACCCAAAGAGAGAGCTAGACCACCTCTCCCAAAAAGTGATTCATGCTTTGCAGGCGGCAGGCACTTCCTTTGTGTGCCAAAGAGAAATGTGTGCCAGATTGCTGGAAGTGAGCAGCAGATAAAAATACAACTCAAGTCCCCGGAGCCACACCTCCTGGCTGCTTTGCAAATAGCCTGCTCTGGAAAAACCCGACTTGGAGAGTCCTCCGGAGTCAAAACTTGCCGCAGTCTGGTGGAGGCACGGCCTGCCCCCTGGTGGTCTGGGTTCTGCAGAGCGACACCACTTCCCACCCTTGGGACGCTGCAAGTTCGGCTCAAAGTCCAAGTGAGCATTTATTTGAAAATAAGCCAGTGCTCTTCCTCACCTTCGGGACTTTTTGATGGCATGTCTAACAAAGAAATAGTTCATCTCCATTCCCGATACAGGCTGTGCTTTCTTTAACATTTACTGACTTCTCTCCTATTCCGCAAAAACAAGCAAGTTTTCCTGTAAGGATGAACTCTACAGACAGAAAAGTGGTTTTGACGTTAAACCATAAAGAGAAGAAAGGTTTAGAAAAGCAGAGAGACTCCAAGCTGATGTGCGTGCGTTCTGTTTGGTTCATTCCCTGGGTATCAAGTGTTACTGAAGATGCCGAAATTTAACGTCCGACATGGCCCCATAACACACGCTTGAAAGGACCATTCCCGCTCTACCCCTTACCAACTGCGTGACCTTAAGCCAGGCATTTAAACTCTCCATGCCTCAGTTTTCTCACCTATAAAGGGGGGATGATAATAGAATCTATTTCATGGAATCTGTGTGGGGATTAAATGGGTAGATATACATAAGCTATTTGAATGATGCCCTGTGTGTGGCGTGTGCTATACCTGCATTTGAGATTGCTGTTGCTGCTACTGCTGTTATTTTAAGGTGCAACAGCAACAATCCAACAATCAGATCTTGATATACAAATAAGAAGTGTGGCAAATATCTGTCACTTTTAGCCACTAGTCTCCAAAATCTGTTCCATATGGGGGCTGGTCCCTTTCTGCACTGTGGACATAAAGAGGTCCAAAATCTCCTTTTCCATCCTTGGGTAGGTGGATTGTGGCCAGGTAGCCTCCATGCAGGGCGGGAACCATGCAGAAAGGGCACACAAATGCAGGGACAGCCAGGTTAATCCAGGGTGGCAGAGGGGTGCCAGAGTCCCTCAGCAGGGCTGGGAGTAGTCAGTGCAGGGAGGAGGGACAGAGGTGGCCCCGCAGGCCAACCAGTGCCAGGTGACCTTGCTGGGCCCTGTGGTGACAGCACCCTTGTTTCTTTTTTCACCAGTTCTCTGCCCCTCCTCTGAATTCTGTGAGCTGCCCAGTGGCTTCACTTAGTCATAGTTCTGTCACTTCTACCCAAGAATCCCGACTGTCACAGCAGACTAGGGCCCAGAGAAGGCAAGTGGCTTACTCAGGGTCACACAGCAATTCCATGGCAGAGCCAGGCTGTACCTGCTTAAGTTGGCCACCCCTGTCCTAGTGAGCTAGTATGTCCTTCCCAGCTCTGCCATATCCAAAGTCAAGGACACAAGTGGCTCTCTTGGGAGCCACAGCAGATTTGGAAGAGTAGTGACAAATTCTTTGCTGCTGTGGGACATGAGAAAAGCTCAAACCGGTACCTACTAAGGCACCTCGTTTCTTCCCCTGCTGCTGACTTTCTTCTTAGTTACAGATCCTTCTGTCCAGGCAACATCTGTGGTTGATGGCTCACGGGCTCCCCCGAGTGGTCACTGGCTGGCAGCAGAAACCCTGGAGGCTTTGACTAGGAGCTTCCAGAACTGAAGACAGAGACCCTGAAAAAGTAAGAGGAGGGCAACTGTGCTTTGGCCTCTGACTCTCACGCATGGTCAGGTAAGGTCAGGCCCCTGGGAGCAGAGGGGGCTCAGACCCAAGCAGTGTTTCAGAGAGTGAATGTGTTCCTGGGACTGGGTTCTCCCTGAGGCACTCACCTGTAGGGTTCGGTCCCTGGAGGCCCCTGCCACGCTGGTCTTGGTTGTTCTCTGGATCTGTAAGCCAGGCTCCCCATGTTCTGAGTCCAGTGACATGCATGGGGCTCATCTCCACTTTACGGACTCCAAAAGTAGCTCACAAACCGCTGAGCACCACGCAGAAAGAGAGACGCATGTGCTGCAGGGCGGGGGTGTGCCTGAGCATGCCTCACGTGTGCACACACGCGCACACACACGTATGCACATATGCACATGCATGCAGGCACATGCACATACACCTGCACACATGCATATATGGATACACGTGCACAGGCACGGCCACAACCCACTTTGTCAACGTATCATTAGCTGAGCTTCATTTTTCTTTTCCACTTTTTCCTCAGCTGCTCTGGTAGAGCACACAATAAAAAACATAGAACTGGCTGGGCGCGGTGGCTCACGCCTGTAATCCTAGCACTTTGGGAGGCCGAGGCGGGTGGATCACGAGATCAGGAAATCGAGACCATCCTGGCTAACACAGTGAAACCCCGTCTCTACTAAAAAATACCAAAAAATCATCCGGGCATGGTGGCGGGCGCCTGTAGTCCCAGCTACTCAGGAGGCTGAGGCAGGAGAATGGCGTGAACCCAGGAGGCGGAGCTTGCAGTGAGCCGAGATCTCGCCACTGCAGTCTAGACTGGGCGACAGAGCGAGACTTCATCTCAAAAAACAAACAAACAAACAAACAAACAAAAACATAGAACTTTAGAGTCATCCAGAATCAAATTAAAATGGAAGTGCTTATTTTTCTTGCACAATTAATTTAACCTCCTGAGCCTTAGTTTCCTCCTCTGTGAAATGGGGCTTAGAATGGTATTTACCTCTCAAGGTGCTGTGAAGTTAAAGAAGATACACTGTTCAGTTTGGGGAACAGAGGAAGGCTCAGTGGATGAGTGGGGCTTTCTGCCCTCCAAGCTCCAAAGAAGAGGTAGAGGGACCAGGTGTCATCATGGCACCAAGTCCTGCTCTGACATTCAATTCTGTAAATAGGCAAACCTCCCCTAAATGCCTGTGATGAGCCAGGTCTGAAGGTGATGAGTAAGACAGCATTCTCCAGTCAAGGAGAGTACAGCTGTGCAGGAGAGGCAGACACAGACAATTACAGGTCAGATGTGTGTCCTGACAGAAGTCCAGAGAAGGGGCAGAGGGGAGGGAGACATAAAGTCACATAGGGGTGGAGGGAGGGAAGAGAAGTGAGTCTATTAGCTGAGAGTGAAGAAGCATTACAGAGACAGAGACAGAGAGAGAGAGAGAGAGAGAGAGAGAGTGATCGAATACATATATGCCATGTAGATATCATTTGGCGTGTGCCTGTATGTGTGTGTGCATATGTGCCTGTGTGTGTGCATGTGGGTCTGTGTGTGTGCTTGTGTGCCTGTCTGTGTATTTGCACGTGTGCCTGTGTGTGTGTGCATGTGTGCCTGTCTGTGTGTGCATATGTGCATGTGTGTGTGTACATGTGGGCCTGTCTGTGTGTGTGTGTGGGATGAGAGGATGGATGCTCTAAATGGAGAGACTTGGAGAGAAGTCAATGATGGAAAAGTCTTTATGAGAAACTCGAGAAAACATGGGCTCCTTGGAGAAGGAGGTTCAAGAAGGAGGAAGTGGTCCAGGTGAGGCTGGAAGGGCAGGTCGGGGAGAAGAGCCATGGAGTTGTCACTGAGGGGCACATTGAAAAATGCAGAAAGGAGGCTGTGCTAGGGAGAAATGAGAAAGGAGGCTCGGCTAGGAAGCCACTGTGAGTGGAGAAGCACATGAGTGGGTGTGAGAACTGCATAGGGCATAGAATCAGCAGGACCTGGTGAAGGCTGGGGTGAGGACATAGAGGAAGGAGGTCAAGGCTGACTCCCCGGCTTCTGGATTGGGTACCTGGGCAGCTGGAGGGGGCAGCCACGGTAAGGAGCACAGGATGGGAGCCAGCCTGCTGGGGCACTGGGAGGAAGCTATAAAGGCAAATGTACTCGAACGTGAAATTGAGATACCTGTGAGAGAAGAGGAGGAAGGCAAGGGGTAATCAATGGAACCCTGGCTCAGGTAGAATTTCTTGTAAGGTGAGAAAGTCCTGGATGGACTTTTCATCCTCGGGGAGTAAAGGGCCACTGAGTGGGGAGAGGGTCGGGGAGGTGGACAGGGCTTCTGATATAGGGTCACATTCTAGAGGAGGTGGGGTGGAGAATGATTCAGAGCTCCCATTTAAGGAGCTCCTCCCCATCCTTCTACATACAGGAGGGAAAGGGGAAAAGACAGCCAGAAAAAAAAATGTCTATATCCTGGTTTCTACGTGCAGGGGTCAAGATTATGGTTTTGTAGAATCCAGAAAACCTTGGAGGAGCTATGCAATTCTTGATCTCTTTTATCTACCAGCGTCCAAAACCCTTCCTACTGGGCACTGGTTCCTTTTCACTGTGGAAATAAGAGACAGAAATTCCTTCTCCTCACCCCTGTGCAGATGGAGGGCAGCTATGTGACCTCAGCACTTGAGCAAGTTGCTTACCCTTGGAGTCTCTGTGAGATGCATGATGGCAGAACCCATCTTTACTGATTTGTAGTGAAGATTAAACATGAGAAGCAGGGAAAGGAAGGAAGGCAGGAAGCCCCGCCCCCCCGAGTCCAGTTCTCCCCAGATGTTGGCTGTTATTGTTGTGCTGTCTAAGTCCCTTTTGCTGTGCAGGTTTGCGTGTGTGCAGGTTATATTTTCCAGGTGTCTTCTGACATGGTCCAGAGAAAGAGGGACACTGAGGAGCACTGCCTGCAATGACACACTCTGGGACCTTGGCACAGAGCCTGGCAGCTTATGAGTATGCTGAAACAGCTTCCCATCGGGCGAAGCAGCCAGACTCAAGAGAAGCAAGGAAGTTGCATTGAATGTCTAACAATCATCTGTAGTTTTTTGGTAAAAATAACCTATATTCACTATGAGAAATAACCATCACCCACTGTGGTAGGCAGGATATGGATCCTCCACTTCTCAGAAAATGTCCTCACTCGAATCCCAGAAACCTGTGAATATGTTACTTTATGTGACAAAGGGGGCCTTGTAGGTTTGATTCTATTAAAGATCTGGTGGTGGGGACATTATTCTGGTGGGCCCAGGATAATCACATGAGCCCTTTAAAGTGGAGAACTTTCCTTGGTTTGGGAAGTGAGATGAGATAGATGGTGTTCTGTTGTTGTCTTCAGAAACACAATATTGTGTGTGTGGGTCTTCTTGGTTTTTCATGTCTACTGTCTTCTCTAAATTTCCTTTCATGCCATATTAGTCTGTTTTGCATTGCTGTAAAGGAATATCTGAGACTGGGTAATTTATAAAGAAAAGAGGTTTATTGAGCTCACCATTCTGCAGGCTGTGCAAGCATGGTACCAGCATCTGCTTGACTTCTGGTGAGGCCTCAGGAAACTTTTACCCATGGCAGAAGGTGGAGAAAGAGCGTGCATGTCACACAGTGAAAGAAGGAGCAAGAGAGACGCCAGGCCTTTTTAAACAACCAGGTCTCATGTGAACTCATTGCTGTGGGGCGGCACCAAATCATTCATGAGGCATCCACCCCCAGGACCCAATCACCTCCCATCAGGCCCCACATCCAACCCTGGGATCACATGTCAACATGAGATTTGGAGGGGACAGACACCCCAACTCTGTGGCATGCTTTTGTTCTTTTCCATTTGTTCCATGTGTCCTCTGTTACTCCTGGGTGACACTAGTTGTTAATTCTGTTCTTTGTTGTTTCCAATATGGCTTTCAATGCCTGAGAAGGGTGGGGAGGAGGGTGCTGAGGTGGCCTGGGAGAGACTGTGGCTTCAGCTAAGTTGCATCTGGACACCCCTTCACCAAATGCTTTCTCTTTCTGCTGCAGAAGCCTGCCTTCGCTCAGCATTCCGACTTTCAAAAATGGTGTGGCTCACAGTTCGTCTCACTGCAATGTGGCCCATCTATGCTGCAATTCTGTGCTCTCAGCCTCCCTCCCTTCTCATACCCTCAGCTCTTCTCTTAGGAAAAGGGTAGATCAGCAGGGGCCTTCTCTTGTCTCCGCCCTCTCTGGGTCTCCACTACTGCATAACCAATGCAGCAGTCTTAGTGGCTTCAAACAGTCATCATTTGATCATATCTTATGATTTTGTGGATCAGGAATTTGGGGCAGGCTCTGCTGGGTGCATCTTCTGTCCCACATGGCAATGGCTGGAGCCATCAGTGACATTCAGCTGGTGACTAGTCTGGTCTTGGAGGATCCCAGATGGCTTCAGATTCCTGGGGCCATGGTGGGGACAACTGGAAGGATAGGCTGTCTGGGGTGCCCCCTTTCTCCATGGGGTCTCGGTGTCTCTTGACATGGTTTCTCCAGCAGGGCAGTTAAACTTTTCTCATGGTGGCTCAGGGCTCCAAGAGACAGGAAACACAGATTTGAAATAGTCTCTGTAAAGCCCAGGCCAGAACTGACAGAGCATCACTTCTGTTGTCCTGGAGCCAAGGGGAGGAAAATAACTTCTCAATGAGAGGACTGCTGAAGAATTCATGGCCACCTTGGATCCACGCCATAGAGACTCTGAGGGGAGGAGGCAGTAAGCATTTTTCTTGAAGGCAGGAAGTATTTCAGGCTTTGAGGACCATACAGTCTCGTTGCACCTACTGCACTCTGCAGTTGTGATGTGGTAACAGCCATAGACCGCAGGCCAGTGAAGGAGCCTAGCTGTGTTCCAATAAAACTTTACTCATAAAAACAGCTCGCAGGCCATCGTTTGCCAACCTCTGTTCTAAAGGAACACAGTGAGTCTCTTTGGGGCATTTCCCCTGTCACCTCTAAGTCTTATTCCAATCTACAGATCATTTGATAGGCCTCATAGGACCACATAACTTTCTTTCAGGACTCTGCGTCCTACCTGTGGTCTCGGGAAGTTGTGTGGACACCAGTCTGCTTTGCTTTGGCCCAGATGTCACAGAACGTGTGGTCCATGCACGTCGCAGGCTGTAGTTTGGGGCCATGGCCATTTCCTTGTTTGATTGATGGGGTTGGGTTGGGCTTTTTCCGTCTCCTGTGTGTGTGTGTGTGTTTTGAGGAATGCCATTTTTATCTGGAAGTGAAAATTGCTTTTGAATGTGGCTGGGGGAAGTTTTCAAATGTGGTTGGGAGTTCACAAACAGCCCACCGGTCCTCTCCTCTGTCCGCTCTCTTCTAACCCGCCCTCCTTTTCCACTGTTTCTTAAAATCCCTCCCACTGTGGAGCCACATTATTTTTTTGAGTGGGTGTAAGACACAGACACAGACGCGGAGTTAGGACCTGGCATGGCAGCTGCAGGCAGCACGTTCTTACCTACCCATTTCCCTGCAACTACCAGCATCAAGATGCAGGCACCTCCTCCCTGCCTGGGCTCCCCACACTCCAGCTTTCAGTTGCCACCTCAGGGATATTGCAGAGAGTAACGACAGCAGGTAAGGGAATGGAGCAAGTGGGCTCTGCAGGTCCTGCTGGCACCCAAATTCCTTATCATTAGGGTGACAGCACAGCACAGCTCTCTCTTGCCCTCATGATAGGGCAAGAAGGCTCAGAAGGGTGGTCAATGTGCCCGGCAGAAGAGGTGGGAACTTTTGCCTTTGGAGAACTTGGATTTCCCAAAGCACAGCTTACAAGGTGCTCTGAGCTAGAACGCCTGCCTGCCTCGCCAGTGTCACCTTGACCAATCCCCTCTCATTCTGTTCACTCTGCCAGGCTGAGTGAACCCATTTTCAACTCATCAAGTGGGCCACCCTCCATCTTGCTTCTGGGACTCTGCTTCTCTGGTCTCTGTCTGGGAGGGACTGTCCTTTCTGTGCTCTGTCTGGCTAACTCTGAACTTGTCCTTAGAGCTTAGCTCATGCATCACTTTGAAGGGCACCACCACCCCTGCCCCCAGGCCATCCTCAACCCAATCTCTATGATCCCCTTTCCTGGGATTTCTTAGCCCTCCCATTGCCTTCTCACCTTTTCTATCTATTTTTTCTACCCATGAGGCGGTAGGATTTCCAGAGGTGAGGACATTCTATGCTGTGTCCCTGTGATTGGCACGGTGCCTGTCATACAAAAGTCACCCAATAAATATCAGTTAAGGAAATACATAAATGAGACATGGTGATATGCACAGGCAGGTAGAGCTAGAAGAACTCATTTTTGAGTTAAGCCTTCCCAACAAATGATCTAATTTTAAAATGCAAACCTGGAGGCAGAGAGAGCAGAGGTCTTTGCAAGCGGGCAGGTTTACACATCACTTGGAAAGCAGGACAACTTTGTGCTTTTCATGTGCCTTTGTTGTCTTTGGGCTTCCCAACACCATGCCCTCTCCTCTTGGGGTATTTCTCCTCCACCACTGCATGCCACCTGGGAACTATCAGTGTAGGAGCCCTGCCCTCCCTTAGGCCAAGGGGTGGATGTGAGATCAAGCAGGACCAATTGGACTTTCTCCTAGGATTCAAAATCTGGGGCAGAGAGACTTAAGGATGAAATTGTATTGATTGGTGGTAACTCATTTACTGCAGTAGTCAAACCTCAGCCAAGTTCTGAATAGTTCCCATTGCCTGTGGCAGAAATAACCAGTACTGTCCAGGGTTCCACCTCTACTTCTTCCTGGGAACAGACTTAGACTACATTTCCCAGGCTTCCTTGCACTTAGTGGGATGTGAATGGAAGTGATAAGTCCATTTCCCAAAGTGGCCCATTACAAAACTCCCATACATGGGCCTCACTCTGTCTCATCTTATATTGGCTGAATGGAGAGGATTCCATTCAGCCAATATAAGATGAGGCAGAGTAAGGACCTAGAACAGAGAGGAGCCACAAGATGGAAAGAACCTGGGTGGCTAAATGACTGTAGAGCAAAGAGCCACCCTCCCACCCACCCCTGGTCTGATAAGGCTATGACACATTGAAGTGTATTAAGCTACTGAAATGTTGGGCTCCTTATTACAGAAATTACTCTACCTCCATTAATTCTGGTTGTGCCCATTTCTGAGCCCCTAGCCGTCCCATAGATTCTTTCCAATAAATTTCTTTTATACTCAAGGTTTTCTACCCATGGCCACATTTTGTTGTTTCCAATCAAAGGACCCTCATGATATGACTTGGCGGTGGCTATAGAGACCATTTTCCAAAAGCAAGGTCCAGAGGGGTGAAGTAAATAGCCCATGAACAAACACATGTAAATGGCAGATCTGAGCCCGGAACCCAGACCTCCTGACTCCTCATCAACCCCCTTTCCACTGCCCTGGGATCTATCTTGCCCAGAACATAAATCTGGATTCCTGTGATGGCAGCAAAATGCACAGTGTCACCTGCATGCATCGATTTTGCCCAGAGGACCCTGTGCCTGCACTGGGGGCTCGGAGGAAGGATCGATGTGGGGCCCAGATCTTTGGCTGTAAATCACAGCAGAGAGAGCACAGCAGAGCTGTTTTCTGGCAATAAATTCACCTCCAGCCAGCAGCCCAGCTTTTCTCCTTTCATGATTCTACCTTGTAGATCAGACACTGTTTGAAAGAGAGAGTGGGACCATTCCTTGTCTCGTTTATTTTCCCCTAATACTTTTAAAGAAACTTGATTTTAAAAAAGAATTTGGATTCACGGAAGAGTTGCAAAGATAATACAGAGAGGTCCAGTATACCCCTTGCTCAGCTTCCCCGCATGTTAACATCTTCTATAATACAATCATTAAAACTAAGAAATTAGTATCAGCACTGGTAATAATTCAGCTACAGGCTTGATTTGGGTTTCCCCAATGTTTCCACTGATGCCCTTTTCTGTTCCAGGGTCCGATCCAGGATATGATGGTCATCCTATCTCCTTCACATCTGCCAACCTGTTAGCGATTTCCAACCTTTCCTTGTTTTTCCTAACATTGAGAGATTTGAAGAGTATTAGTCTGGTGTTTCGTAGACTGTCCTTCAGGTTGCGTTTGTCTGATATTTTCTCATTAAGAGAGTGTTGTTTTGGGTTTGGGAGAAGAATCACACGAAGACGGAGCACCCTTCCCTTTGCACCATGGGAAGCTGCACATGATATCAACATGATTGATTAGAAGTGATGAGAACTTTGGTCACTCAGTTGAGGTGACGTCTGCCAGGTTCCACCACCATGCGGTTTACTGCTTTCCCCTCTCCATACTTGATTTGTCGTGAGTGAGTCACTAGGTCTAGCCCACTCTCCAGGAGAGAATTTCCCCTCAACACCTTTGAGACATGAACAATGCCCCCTGGGGTCTGATGACCTCCTGCTCAGCCCTAGGGAAAGGGGAGGGCCAAGCCAGTGGACCCGGCTCAGCTGCAACTGAGTCCTATCTTCTACAACTCTGCTCAGCTGCCCACTTGCCGCTCAAGGACAGGAAAGAGGCTGGCTGAGAACTGGCCTCTTGCTAAGAGCCTGGTGAAGGCTGGCAGGTTGGGGCCAGGTGGGGATGCTGAGGAGGTTTGGGGGTGCTGGGGCCGCCCCTTCTTCCTCTCGTGGTTCCTCCCTACCTGCAGCAGAGAGCCCCAGCCTCGCCCTTTGGGAAGCTGAGAGGCTCAGAGAGCACACAGACTTGGGGTTCTAGTCTTTCAGGGGTCTGGGATGTTGGTGCTCCTCCATCTGGCAGATCTCTGGATGATGGAGCCAACACAAAAAGAAAAATGGCCACATGGGAAATAAAGAGCTGTTTTGTCTGGTCAGATGCCCAGAACCTCCAGTGTGAACCTTTGGTTAAAACAAACAAACAAACAAACTCCACTGAAGAGAACAGCTTCCAATCAAGGGCAACTCATTTGTGGAATGTGGAGTCTCAGGCGTGCCCTGGGAGAAGAGGAGGCAGAGGCTGGATCTGTCAGGCACAATCTGGGCACACTTACCTAGATCAACCCACTACCTGCCTGGTCACAGGTGGGCAGAGAGAGGCAGGCCTGCTTCTAGAACAGTAGTTCTCAACTTGAGTTGCATGTTAGAATCTCCCGCAGAGCACCAAAAATTATTCATTTCCCAGGTTCTGCCTCTAAAATGACTATAATTTCATATTTCTGAGTGGGGTTTGGAAATCAGCATTTTAAAAATAATCCTCAGGTGATTGTTTCCCCAGGTGTTGAGCTATGATTGTAGCCCATTGCTTTGCTCCTCAAAGTGTGGTCCTCTGACCAGCATCAGCTGGGAGACTTAGACTAGCCCAGCCCTGGACGCCCTGGCACAGCTGAGTCAGAAGCTGACTGTTAACAAGATCCTGGGGAAGTTTGGGAGGCGCTGGATTAGCAGGTAGGGTGTGCCTTCTGCATGGGAGCAGGGGAGCGGCTGTCCCCCCATGGAGGAAGCACAGAGCAGGGCTAGAACGTGGGCATCCACCTTTGAAACAGTCACCATGCCTTCCAGCAAATGCTGCGGACGCCGACCAAACAGCTTAGCAACCCTCCTCCCATGACAGGGACAAGCATCAGGCAGGTGCTGGGAGAAGCTGCCAGTGTTTCTCAACATGTCTGCCTCCCCGGGAGGGGCAGCATGGGTGGAATCCCCCAGCTTCCCATGGACGGGACAGAAACGTCAAGAGGGACAAACACCTTCTCATCAGTGGGTCCGGCCTCCTTTACCTCCTGCTGCAGGCCTTCCTTGGGCAAGCCCCGTTTAAACCCCTCTGGGACTCAGCTGCCTTCTCTGTAAAGTGGAAACAATAATGATTTTCTTGTGGGTTGGTCACTGATGAGATG
This sequence comes from Theropithecus gelada, assembly GCF_003255815.1. Lineage (NCBI taxonomy): Eukaryota > Metazoa > Chordata > Mammalia > Primates > Cercopithecidae > Theropithecus > Theropithecus gelada. The sequence continues at coordinate 120,095,964 of NC_037677.1, read as the reverse complement.
GCACAGGTGAAAAGCTGGGCCTGGTGTTCAGTACTGGTGAAGGCACGGTCAAGGCCTGCTTGGAACAATGTATTCGAGCCAGGGGCACTTCTTTGGGCCTAAATGAGTCAATTCCTCCTGCCTCCTAAGCAGTACCTCTCTCCCCTCCCCTCCCCTCCCCTCCCCTCTCTTCCCCTCCCCCCCCCCCCCCCTACCTTCTCCTTCCCCTTCCCCTCCTTGTCTCCTCTCCTCTTCTCTCCCTCCTCCTCCTCCCCCCTTCTCCTCGCCTCTCCTCTCCTCTTCTCTCCTCTCCCTCCTTCTCCCCTCCCCTCCCTCCTTCTCCCCTCCCATCTCCTCCTCCTCCTCTCTTCTCTCTCCCCACTCCTCTCCTCTCCTCTCCTCTCTTCTCTCCTCTCTTCTCTCCTCTCCCCTCCCCTCTCTCTTCCTCCTCTCCTCTCCTCCCTCCTCCTCCTCTCTCCTCTCCTCCCTCCTCCTCCTCTCTCCTCTCCTCCCTCCTCCTCCTCTCTCCTCTCCTCTCTCCTCCTCCTCTCCTGTCTCCTCCTCCTCTCTCTACTCTCCTTCCTCCTCCTCCTCCTCCTCTTCCTCTCCTCTCCAGATGTCATCTCCGATGAAGTTTTGACCTTACTTTTGAGGGTTCCAACTCTGCCAAGACAGCACAGCCCACCTCTCATTAGGAGGCAGAGCGACTGTCACTGAGGTTCATATCATGCTGGTTTCATCAACATCTCTACTTTTGATGTGTTTGGCAAAGTGGCTCCTGAGAGGTATATAGGAACAAATGCAAGCACCTGCTCTGTGCCACCACCTTGAAACCCACTATTTCCTGTAATCTTCCTGAGAACACTGTGATGTGTGGATTATCATCCCCTGGGCAGATGTGTGAGGAGCTGCAGATCAGAGAGGGGAAGTAACCTGCCCATACTCACACAGCACTGGAGCCCACTGTGAAGCTGGGGTTCGGATCCCGTCCTCGTTCTGTGAGACTCCGAAGCCTGCTCCTTTCGCGAACCCTGCCGCTTTCCCTTTTCCCTTTCTCCCTTCCCTCCATCTGTGTTTTTGGTTAAACAAAACAATTAATTTTTACTCAAAGTGAAAAATAACAGAATAGGAAGATACAATTCCATAAAGAACTATAAATCAATGCAACTGCTAGAAATTAGCTGCTGCTTGACCCAGCCCTGGGGGTGCTACTCCCCTGCCTGTCATTTGCAGCAGAGCCTGTGATATAAAAAAAAGTTCTGAATCCCGTAACGAAGCATCAGAGATGAGAAGGGTTGAAAGTTCTGTGCTCCCGTCCAGCTTCCCTCATCCCAGCCTCCACCACCCTGACAGGTCTGTCCCCAGCAGAAAAGCCAAAATCAGGGGTAGGGGAACTCAGGGGAAGGCGGTCCCCACCCCACCCCACCCCTTAGCATCAGTTTCTGCTGGATCTTGATGTTTGGAAATTTGAGGAGCATGAAGTCCATGTTTATCTGGGTCAATGGGAACAAAATTCAGAATTTGTTTTAGAAATGTCACCTAAAATAAGCTTTTCAGACCAACCCGTCCCACTTCCTAAACTACTTCCTAGCCCTGCTCTCCCATGATGCTCCCGACGCTGCATGCCAGAGCGTGCCCCTTCTTGGTTGAAACTGTGGTTTTGTTGAGGGATCTTAAGTCCGAACTTGAGCTAGGAAACCGAGGAGTGCTCCCCGGGACCACACACCCTCCTCCCTGTCAGGTCCCCAAGGAACAGACGTGCATGAAGGAGGCAAAGGAGGCGGAGACACAGCGTGCCATGGCTGAGATTGGGCCTCAACTCCAGTGGGCGGTTTGTGTAAAATACAACAAACCTGGTTAGCTGGAGCTACCGCCCCCGGGACCGCTTAGTGCACTTCCCCAGAAACCCTCCCTGTTTCTCCTACCCACTCCAGTGGGAAGAAAAGCCCCATGGGCCATGGAAGCAGAGCAGAGGGGCCCCCAGGAAGGCTTCCAGAGGGAGAGGTGAAGGGGGGAGCTTCATGGCCTCAGGCTCTGGCCTTTGCTACCCTGGGAAAGCCTGAGAGCTGCTGCTAGCTGAGCACGGGGACCCGTTTTATAGCCCAGCCTGGTGGAATCTGGGCATTTGTGATAGGAGGGGTTGTTCTGAGGGTCCCGAACAGGTCCTCATGAGGTCAGCCATCCTGGGTCTTGGGGGTCCCAGTGTGTGTGCAGCCACCAAACACACCTTGGGCCGGAGTCTCCTGCATGATTAGGTTGTTGCGTCTATGACACAAGAGAGGACGCTGGAACCATTGTGAAACACGGCCCCATAGACAAATACGTGGATTTTCAGATCTTAAGGAAGTTGATCACTTGGGCCCCTGGAGTCTGCCCATCACTGAGTTGGCACATCCAGGCCACAAAGTCTGGGAGAGGGACCTGGGACTAGAGACCCCACTACCTCCGACACCTCCTCAGGAGCAGAACTCTCCAGGTTTCTGTGGGCCAGGAAATGGGCAGAAGAATATTGGCAGTCCTCACCTGCTCCCCCCGGTTTGTGACTCTCTCCCCAGCCAGCATCTTGCTCTAACTTAGCCTGAGCGCTGCTCTGTGAGGTACTCATTTGACAGACTAGGACCCTGAGGCTTGAGCCTCCCAGGCCTGGAATTCCCATGAACAGCCTCCTGGGACTCCCATCTCGCAGATCCTGGGCACAGAGTGCAGTTAACTCTCCCAGCGCAGAGCCAGCTCTGGGGAAGGAGGAAGGGAATCCTGTCCAGCCTGTAGCACTGGGTGGAATACGATGGTGGGCAGCACTGGAGACCCTGACTCAGTGGGTCTGAGGAGGGCACGGGAATCCATCTTTCTAACACGTTCCCAGGTGGACCTGCTGCCATCCACAGCCGACTTAGGGAACCAGGGCTCTGCAGCTATGCTCTGGACTCCGGCACACATAGGCGTTAGGGGCTCTTGTTTGGATTTAGGGGTCTGGTGAGCCCTGAGATGCTGCATTTCTAAAAGGCTCCTGGTGCGGCCAGGGCTGTTGGTCCCAGGACCACACTTCCCACCCCAGTGGGCAGGCCTTGGTCATTGCAGGTGGGAGGATGCAGGGAGGCGGCTGGGCCAGCTCTCCTCCTGCCCCCTGCTGCTGGGCCTCTCTGTGAAGCAGGGAAATCAGATGTAAAAGCCAGTGAGAAAGGGACAGCCTGGGGACATCTTGCCCATCCTCCCCCATCCCAGAGGCCAGCCCTGCATGAGCCTCCCCAATCCCAGAGGCCCGCCCCCCATGAGCCTCCCCCATCCCAGGGGCCCACTCGCATGAGCCCCCCCAACCCAGGGGCCAGCCCCCCATGAGCCTCCCCATCCCAGAGGCCGACCCCTCATGAGCCTCCCTCAGAGCTGCCCTTGCCCGTCGGGAGAGTTGAGCTCCGATGGACCCAGAGCAAAGCCGACGACTCACCCTGAGCATGGAGCCCCTGGCCTGTCCCAGGAGAGCCTGTGCTCGCTTTTCGGAGGACTTCCCCTCACTTCAGTTGCCATGTGAGCGGTGGCACATCTCTGCAGACCCCCAGAGGTGGATGTGGCCTTCTGCTGGCTGCTGGGCAACCCCCGCCAGGCCTGGCTGGCTCCCTGCGTTACAAGGGAGGCCTCATCTTCCCTCAGAGCCCTGCTCAGCCCCGGCCTGGGTAGTAAAGCCCTGGGGCCCAGAACGCCTCATCCCTGTGGGTGCAGTGCGTTAGCTTCCAAGGGCAGCCATAACAAATTACTACACATGGAGGGACTTCAAACAACAGAATGTTGTTTCTGGAGGCCAGAAGTCCAGTCCTGTGGGGTCATGCTCTCTCTGAAGGCTCCAGGGGTGGATTTTCCTTGCTTCCCTCTTAGTTTCTGGGGCTTGCCCACAATCCTTGGCTTGTAAATGCATCACCCCAGTTTCTGCCTCGCTCCACACGGTCTCGGTCTTCCCTCTGCCTGTCTGTGTCTCTGTGTCTGAATCCCCCTCTTCTTTCTCTTAAAGGACATCATTTATTGGATTTAATGACCATCAAACCCAATATGACCTCAACTTGACTACATTTGCAAATATTGTATTCCCAGATAAAATCACATTCACAGGTATCGAGATTAGGACTTGAACAGATTTTTCAGGGACACACAATTCAGCTCATAGCTGCCTCTCTGTCCCCCAAGACCCCTGGAGTGTAGCCGGAAAGGATCTAGCATCAGGCTCTACCTGGAGCCGGAAGCAGCCCCCTCTCCAGATGGTCTAGACATGGCCCCAGTGCTGCTAATTCTCAGTGCTCTGTCACCCTCCCCACTCCTGGCCTCCAGCAGAGCCTCTTCAGGCCAACAGATTTGCAAAAAGAGGAGGGAGAATTTGTTATTCAGTCCTCTGTGTGTGGTCCTCACATGGCTCCCTGGGCACCCTCTGTTTTCAGAGCATGTTTGTATCCAGGTCTCCATCTCATTGTGAGCCAAGGATCATTGACTCCGTTGTACAGATGGGGAAACCGAGGCTCAGAAAGGGCAAATTGCTTGCCCAGTGTCACACAGCCGAAAGGCATAGCTGGGACTTGAAACCGGGTCTTCAGAAGCCAAGTCTAGGATAACTATTGATCAGCTCCTTCAGTGACATCAAATGGAGGGGTCCTGTACATGTTGGGGACAGGCATATGACAAGGGGACCTCTGACTGGAGCAGGACTGGTGCTCACTGATGTGCTGCAGAGGGTGAAATGGTCACTTCTCCCGCCATCTGCCCGCCCCGCATGCCCTGCCGGATGACACATGGATAAGATGTCGTGAGAATGATCTCCCTAGGGACATAAATATCCCCCTCTTGATAGCCCGGCACCCTGCTTTCATATTGTTATGGCAATCTTTTTTCATTTTTTAGCATCTGCTGTTCAGAACGCTTCATACCTTGAATAGGGAATGAAGTGAAGGCATAAATCAGCAGCACAGCGCCCGCCTGGCCTGCTCCCGGGGTCTGTGCCAGGCCACCTCCACTGCTTACTGCCGCTGATCTAGGAGCTATTGTAACTGCTGCTTGGTTTTAAGGCCTGTTGATGTATTGGTGGCTTTTTTATATGTGGTGGGTCATTTGTGTGACTGATTTTGTGACTCACGCGCCCGCTGCAGGATGCCCTGGAAACAGGTCTACCAGCTGCGCTCTCAGGATGAAAACATGTGGAGAGCAGACTGGCCTGAGAGGGACCGCCATCACAGTCCCCTCCTCCACTGCCTGCACGGGCCAATTGGACATGGTTGGCCCAGAAAGAAAACGGGAAAATTGATGGAATTCAGGTGTCAGTCTTTGACATCGAAATCCTTTCTCACCCGGTACAAAGTAAATGGTGTGGATGAAGGTAAATAGCAGCTTATGCTCTAAATAGACTCCGAGTAAACGTTCTTGTGCCACCTGTTAGAGTTTTAGCAGGCGGGGGAATCCCTGCGTAGACTTTTCAACATGACAGTGAAAAAAAGAGAGAAGGAGTCTTGTTCAGTTCCCAGAAGCCGAGTAGCTAAAACAGCTGGGTAATAGGGTTTACGTATGTGTGCTTCGTCACCCCACTGGGATGAGTCTGGTCTGCTGTGTATTGCTGGCAACGTTCACTGTCGCAGTGGATTTGCACAAATGCCCAAGTTTACAGGTATTGTCCGGAGGGGTGGACACAGGGAGACGCTCCTCTGCGGCAGAGAATACTCCATTGCTCTGCGTCTGAACAATTCAGCAGTTAGAAAAGGTGAATCCGTTTCTGATTTTAACATGTTCCCTTTTCCCTTTTTTTTTTTTCTCTCCTTCTTACCTGTCTTTCTTAAAACAGAAGGCTATACATTATTCAAGATACTAAGAGGTTTAAAAACAAATAAAATAAGTAAGTACAACCCTATCACCCAGCGTAAGAAATAAGACATTGCATACGCATTAAAACCACCAGTGTTCCCACCCCAGCCACCTCCTGCTTTCCATGCCGCAGGTGACCTCTTTTCACTTGAATCAGATGCTCTTTAATTCCACATATTTTTGTAGCTTAAGCAACTCACAGTATGGTTTTGTGTTTTACATTTCCTATAAATCATGTCATTTGTCTATTATAAATAATATACATTATTTCATAACTAGGTTTTTTCTTTTTTGGGGTGGGGGGCGATGGAGTTTCACTCTTGTTGCCCAGGCTGGAGCGCAATGGCACAATCTCAGCTCACTGAAACCTCCGCCTCCTGGGTTCAAGTAATTTTCTTGCCTCAGCCTCCTGAATAGCTGGGTTTACAGGCATGTGTCACCATGCCCAGCTAATTTTCTATTTTTAGTAGAGACGGGGGTTTCTCCATGTTGGTCAGGCTGGTCTTGAACTCCTGACCTCAGGGGATCTGCCCGCCTCAGCCTCCCAAAGTGCTGGTATTACAGGCATGAGCCACTGCACTTGGCCTAACTAGGTTTTTTCTTTCAACATTGTTTATGGGATTGATCTGGGTTGATACATGTAGTTCAAGTTCAACCATTTTTACCGCAATAAGCATTCCATTATATGAAACTCACAAGTGATCCATTCTCTTGTTGATGAATTTTCATGTATTTGCTATTAGAAACCATGACTGTGAGCTTCTTTCTTCATCTCCAGCCTCCTGACCCAACCTCCAGGATGGCAGCAGCACTACACTTAGCATATCCTGGGGAATAATGCTCCCGCTGCCTGTCGGGGAAGAGCATAGCGCGTCAGCTGCCCTCTGCCTTTCAAAGAGATGCCCTTAATGTCAGTTGCAGGGAGGGAGGCCTCCTGCCCTTGGCTTCCCACAGGGTGCAGAGAGTGCATCGCCCTGACCTCAGCCTTGCGTTTTGTCTCTAGGCGGGCAAGTGCACTGAGTCCTCCAACCCTCATGTACTCATGTGCTCAGTAAAAATGCTGGAACCAGAGCTACGCATGTCAACTCAGATAAATCTCATCAACAATGCTGAGTGAGAAAACCTCATGGTGGAAGAATGTACGTGATGTGATGTCACACACAGAATTTAAAACCCAAGCAGAGAGGGTTTCCTTTGCGGAGCTAAGCTGGTGAGATGGCACAGGACAGTGCTGGAGGGTGGTGGGGTGGGGCAGAATGGGGGGGCTTTCAAACTATGTTCTGAGGACCTTGGAGCTGCCATGGTGGGGGCGGTTCCCGGGTAACCCGTACCCCACGATTTCAGGAAAGCCAGCCCCCAAAGGGAATTGTTTGACTGTGTTAGGACCCCAGCTTTGCTTCTGTGCTCTTTGGCAAGTTTCATGCCACTCTGGGGTTTCCTGTCTCTGTCTAGAATGGGGATAACGATAGTCCCCACGCATGGGGTGGCAGTGAGGACTCGACAGTGCCCGGCACATAACATCCACCAAATTCACTGGGCTCTTTTATGATCATTTACCATTATCTGGTATATTACTCAGGGTTCTCCAGAGGAACATAACCATAGAATATATACAAGGTTGACCTTTGAACAACTCCAGGGTGAGGGGCACCAATCCCTCTTGCAGTTAAAAATCTGCATATAACTTTTGACTTCCCAAAAGCTTAACTACTAATAGCCTACTGCAGACCAGAAGTCTTCTCAATACCATAGACAGTTGATTAATACATAAATAGCCTAGCATCTACATATATTTTATACATTAATAATATACCTGTGATGGTTAATAAGAGTGTCAACTTGATTGGATTGAAGGATGCAAAGTATTACCAACTTGATTGGATTGAAGGATGCAAAGGAGATTACCATCTGAGTCAGTGGACTGGGAGGGGCAGACCCACCCTCAACATGGGTGGGCACCATCTAATCAGCTGCCAGCACTGCCAGAATAAAAGCAGGCAGAATGTGGAAAAACTAGACTGGCTGAGTCTCCTGTCCTCCATCTTTCTCCCATGCTGGATGCTTCCTGCCCTCAAACATTGGACTCCAAGTTCTTTAGCTTCAGGACTCTTGGACCTTCAACCATAGGCTGAAGCCTGCACTGTTGGCTTCCCTACTTATGAGGTTTTGGGACTTGGACTGGCTTCCTTGCTCCTCAGTTTGCAGACGGCCTATTGTGAGACTTCACCTTGTGATCGTGTGAGTCAATACTCCTTAATAAACTCCCCTGTATATATATACATCTATCTAGAGAACCCCGACTAATACATACCTAACTTTATCTGATTTTTTTGTTTGTTTGTTTTTTAAGACAGGGTCTTACCCTGTCACCCAGGCTGGAATGCACTGGCGCGATCACGGCTCACTGCAGCCTTGACCTCCTGGGCTCAAGTGATCCTCCCACCTTAGCCTCCCAAGTAGCTGGGGCTACTACAGGCATGTGCCACCACACTCAGCTAATTCTTGTATTTTTTGTAGAGATGGGATTTCACCACATTGCCCAACCTGATCTCAAACTCCTGGACTCAAGTGATCTTCCCACCTCGGCCTCCCAAAGTGCTGGGATTACAGGCATGAGCCACTGTACCTGGCCACTTTTTCTTAAATTTTCCAATATTTCTAGGCTATAGGCTATGTGGTTTGTCTTCCAGTTTTTTCACATTGTCATAAATTCTTCAAAAATTTTTTCAATCTATTTGTTGAAAAAAAATCTGCAAGTAAGTGGACACATGCCATTTAAACTTATGTTGTTCAAAGATCAACTACAGACATGTAAGAGGGGACTTATTATGGGAATTGGCTCATGTGCTCATGAAGGCCGAAGAATCCCTTAATCTGCCATCTGTAGGCTGGAGAACCAGGAAATTGGTGTGGAATTCAGTCTGGGTCTGAAGCCAATGTTGCAACTCAGTCAGAAGCCTGAAAATTGGGGCCAATGGTGTGAGTCCTGGAGTCTGAAGGCCCAAGGTCCTAGAGCTCTGATGTCTGGGGCCAGGAGAAGGTGGATACCTGAGCTTCAGAAGAGAGAGAACTTACTTTTCCTGTGCCTTTTTTGTTCTGTCCGGGCCTCAACGTGTAGGATGCTGCCCGAGCTGAAGGCGGAGCTGCCTTCCTCTGTCCACTGATTCACCTGCGAATTTCTTCGGAAACACCCGCATAGATGCACCCGGAAAGTATTTTACCAGCCAGCTGAGCATCCCTTAACCCAGTCAAGTTGACACATAAAATTAACCATCACATCTGATTTGTAGATTTGCTTTCCTGTTAGTTTTACTTTGAACAAAAATGTTCACTTGCTTAAACAAAACGTTTCAAAACTCCTGACCTCATACCTCCCCCTCATGGACAGGAGAAGGTACGGAGAACAGAGGTGTGTTATGACCCAGCCAGGCTCCAGTCACTCATGGGTCCAGCCTGTCCAGCGCTGGCCCTGGGGCTTCTGGCTGGTCACTTTACTTCTTGGGGCCTGGGCTTCCTGTGGGCTGGAAGATCCTGCAGGCCCCTCCAGTGCTGGCATTCTGAGGCATGCCCTCTCCTCTCCAGCGACTGCAGAGCCAGGAAGGACAGGACAGACAGAATGAGTAGGGGGACCCGGAAACTTGGAGTGTGGTCTGGGAAAACAGACCCAACCAGGACATCGAGCCCAGTGTCCCATCATAGGCTCAGTGCCTGCAAACAAGTCCCAAGCCCCATGCTCCTTGGCAGGCAGGATGGTGCAGGCCAATACTGCATGTCTGCAGGAACTGCTGGTAAGATGACATTGGAACATCAAAGGCACTGCAGAGATGCCTCTTCTTGCCATTTTGGGTTCAAGGGGTGAGGCTCAGGTCTCCCAGGCACAGAGGAGCGAATACCTGGGCCTACTGAAAAGGACTGGTTCAGTGTTTCTTGGAGAACAAGATCAAGGTCCCCTGGTGGGGGCAGCACTAGCCCAGGAAGCTAAAAACCCACACTCAAGTTCCTACAGCCCTTGGGGAGGAATCTTTCATAGGACATAGGAGATGGACTCTTTTGTAGCTAGAAAGACCTTACAACATCCCCAGGTACGTAGGGGTCTAAGACTCTTCCCAGAGCCGGGCTGTTCTTTAGTTCTCAGGAGTCTGTGATTACCAGAACCTGGAGGCAGCCTTGCCTTCCAGCACTGAGGCCCTGGAGGAGGCCTGGAGGGAGTGGAATCTGGCATGTTCCTTCCCTGGCAGAGGCAGCTGTTCGAGTGATTCAATCGCCTTGGGCAGCTTCCTGGTCTCCAGGGCTGGGCCAGCAGGTACCGGCCAGCAGAAGGGTACACACTCAAAACAGCATCATCGGTTTGGCCCAAGGTCCCTTCCTCAACTGTCTAATTATGCACACATAATTACTTCCCATGTTTACCACTGTTCTAGGTCCTGGAGACAGAGCCATGTTTTCCTGCAGCTTACAAATAACAAGAAAAAGAAGTGAAATCTGTTCTCTCAGGTGGTGACAAGAGCTAAGCGGCAGACGGGATGGGGTGGAGCATATGAGATGGAGAGGCCAGAATGAACTCCCCAGGTAGGCAGCAGCTGAGTAAAGATGTGAGGGAGGGAGGCAGCCATGTGGATGGGTGGGAGGAGAGCAGTCCAAGCAGAGGCACAGCACGTGCAAAGGCCCCAAGGCAGGACCTGCCTGGCCTGTTGAGGAGTATCAAGGAGGCCAGTGTGGCTGGAACACATGAATGAGCATGAGAGTTGTAAGAGAAGAGGTCTGGTGGCAACAGACTGAGGGGCACCTAGAGTCTTAGGAGTCATGGAGTTCTGCTCTTCTTCTATGAGATGGGCCATTGAGAGAATTTAGCAGAGAATTACAAACATGAAAGTCCCAAATTTTGAGCATATAAGTTTAATCTTCTTCTTTTTCCTAATTCAATTTAACCCAGTTCTTCTAGTGTGGTGTAGTTTTGTATGGGGTTGTATTAGAGTTCTCTAGAGAAACAGCAATAGGAAATACATTTAAATGAGGATATTTATTTTAGGGAATTGGCTCACATGGTTATAAGGCTGACAGATCCGAAGATCTGCAGTGAGTTGGCAAGTTGAAGACCCAGGACAGCCAATAGTGTAGTTCCTGTCCATGTCCGAAGGCTTGAGAACCAGGAGAGCTGATGGTGTCGTTGTAGCGTAGAGGCAGGAAAAAGCCAATGTCCCAATTCTGAAGTAGTCAGACAGGAGGAATTCTCTTACTCCAGAGAACTGAACTTTTTCTTCTATTCAGGTCTTCAACCAATTAGATAAATGTTGATCTTATCCAAAAACATTGTCACAGAAACACTCAGAATAATGTTTGATCAAATATCTGGGCACATTGTGATCCAGTCAAGTTGATGCAAAAAATTAACTATTACAAAGATTGTAATAAAGAACACAGATCTCAACTTTGCTATTTCCCAGTTGCATGACCCACAGGGACATTACTTAACCTCTTTAAGCCTCAGTTTCTTCATCTGTAAAATGGGGACAGAGTTTACTTCATAGGCATTCGACCTGCACAGTCGTACTTAGATGGACCCATGCTTGCTTGAATGCTCTGCTGTTGAAATTCTTAATAAATTTTAAATAATTTGTTAATAATTCTTAGAAATCTTTAACAAAGGCTCCACATTTTTATCTTACATTGCACCCCACAGATAATGTACCCAGTGCTGAAGAAGGATAATAACCTTAACTTCCTCTCAGGGTGCTTGTGAAGGTCAAATAAGAAACCACAGGTAAAGCACTCAGCACCTTGCCTGACACAGTATCTGCATCATAAACCCAGCTGTCATTATTGCTAACAACATGTGCAAGCCCCTACTCGGGGCCAGACCCTCAAGTCCACAGAGATGCACATGACTCCTGCCCTGAGGAATTTGTGGTTTATGGTTCGGGAGTTAATGGATTCAGGTAGAACAGCCTGGGTCACGCCCATCCAGGTAAAGGCATCCCCCAGGAGGAAGCCTCCTGATTCTTCACTCCTGTTGGAAATTGAGGACGTTGGAAGGGTCCTAGGCAGGGAGAGGTGATGAGAAAAAGGGCCCAAAAGGTCTCAGTAGCTGGGGAAAGAGCCACATGGAGAGTGGCATGGGAGGTGTGGAAAGGAAGCCCAGAGCTGGGTGCTGATTAGGGACTGTGACCAGCCAGGCCCTCCAAGGCCACATCCCACTGGCCTGGAGCCGGAGAGGCTGAGAGCCTGCTCACTGGCTGTGTCCCCTGAGCAGGCTCCACATATCTGTAAGCCCCAGGTCCTCACTAAGTAAGTGGGAGACATGACCCAGATGAGGATGAATACACACAGAATGATACCCCACAGAGGGCAAAGGTTATTGTGCAATCAGGAGTGGGAGGAAGGGGCTTCTGGAATGCCTGAAGATGTGAGGCACCCATGAGACTTAAAACCTTCGCTTTAAATGCCAGGAAACCACAAGGCACTGTTCTCTCCTGTTCACTTAGCAGAGGGGCCCCGACCTAGCTCCCTGGGCTCCCAGCCCCACCTCACACCCTCCTTGCCAGTCTTTTACCCCCCAGGAACTCAGACGGATTATTTTAAATTGCAAATCAGATCATATCACTTTGTTCTGCAAAACCCCCTGGGGCTTTGAGACTGAAATGCTCACCCCATGTATGCCCCCTCCATGTCTGTGACCTCATCTCCCACCACTGGCCACTCAGTTACAGCACTGGGGATGGCTGGCTTTTTCTATGCCTGGAGTCTCTAGCACCTGCCATCTTGGGGCCCTTGTCCTTGCTGTTTCCTCTGACCGGAGTAATTCCTGTCCTCTATGGCTTGCTCCAGCACTCCAAATGCCCCTCCTCAGACAGGCCAACCCTCACCCCATCCCCTCCCCCATCTTGAACTTAATGACCGTCATTGCCTTTTCACCTGGCTGTGTCACCATTGCATGTATTATAACATGACCTATCATTATAATTCCCTTGTTTATTTTCTGTCTCTCCAGCCAAAATACAAGCTCCACACAGGTGGATACTTTTACCTTACTTATGTTGTATTGTATCCTCCACACCTAGGATTGTGCCTGCACAGGATATTTCATAAGTGATAGATTCCTGCTTTACAGATACAGAAACTGAGGTTCGATGAGATCACATCCTTTGCTGATAACCCACAGCTCTGGAGCTGAGACTGGTGGCTGGGCAGTGTGGTGTGCTGGCAAATGTCTTAAACCTGGCTCTCCTGGGAAGGGGGAGGGCCCGGCTGCATTTGCTGAAGTCCATGGTGTAAATACTTCCACCGTGTCCGATTTCAAGTCACCAAGGTGACCTCACTGAATGCGAGGTTCGGAAGGATGCGTCCCTGGGCTCTGGAAGGAAGCCAGTGTCAGCCAAATCAGGACCCACTGCCCGGCTACTTCGTATTCCTTCATTTTCTTCACTCCACACTTTGAGTGAAGTAAGTCCTTCTTCGCTTTCCCTTCTAAATCCCAACTACCTCACTCCGCACTGAACACATCAGGTGAAATAACTCCTTCACTTTCCCCCTTCAAATCCTATCTCATACTGAAGAAAACAGTCCGAGCCAAGTCTCTGCATGCCTCTGGGCCTCAGTTTCCCCGTCCATAGGGTGGGATGACTTCTAAGGCCTGGCTCTCCCCCATCATCCTTGCCTGAAGTCTGGGAGCGTCGGTCTTGCGCAGTGCCCCTGTCGACCACCAGGAGGCAGTCTTTCCCCACCAAAGACGCTGGCCTCGCCAAGTCCCCGTCGGTGTCCTTGGACACAGCCTGGGTATTGCGGGCCCTGCCTGGCTTATGAATCAGCGATTGTGCCCAGCCCCGAGCGGGCATTTGCAGAAAGGGCCCATTGTTTGCAGTGAGGCCTTTTGTTCCAGCAGTGGCCTGGGGAAGCTGGGATTGGGCTGGGGGCCTGATTGGTTCCCAGGGGCCCCTGGTGGGTGTTGGGGTGTGGACCCAGGCGGACCCCTCTCCGCTCTCCCGGCTGCCCGCCCCAATCCCATCTACCAGGCTGCTGTGCCGGGCACTGCTCACCTATGCCTCAGCTCTGTCCGAGGTTCTCGCCCCTGCAGACCTCCTCTGCCACCCTCTGAGGCCCGTAGCACGTGTTCCCTCCTCCAGGCCGGAGTTCCTGTTACTTCCTTTAGCCTCATTCAATCCAACTGCACTTTTAGAGGGTAGGAGCTGGGCTTCTCCCTGAAATTTTGGCTCCAGGCATTACCTCAGCCCCATTTTCTTTTCCGTTTCACTGCAGCGGAGGGACACAGGCTTTGGGCGCCGCCTGGGTCTGCAGCGGAGGCGGTGGCCTAACCCTGAGAGGTAGCCCAAGGTCAGGCTGGGGTCTGCGTCCTCCCCTCAGCTCTGCTCTCACAGACGACTGTGAACCCGCGGAGCTCCCCTCTCCTGAGCCTAGCCTGGGCGAGCGGCTCGCAGTGCCCTGGCCCAATCCCACCTGCAGCCTGGGAAGCCACAGGGTCACCCAGGGTTCCACGGCCTCCCTGACCACAAAACGGGAATTGCTGCAGCTTCTGGCAGCGGGCATGGTCTGCTGTGAGGCTCCGGGGTTTCCAACACCTGAAAATGTAAGCTAAGTGTGTTCTGGGAATGGTGAGGCCTCATCTTACTCGTGTGTGTGTGTGTGTGTGTGTGAGAATATCTCTTGCTTCAACTCACGGCAAGATCTGGAGCTGATCCTCCAAAGGAAAGAGGGATGAGGGTGGGAGGGTGCCTGTCACCTCCCCGAGGGTAGACCTGGGTTTCAGTCCCTGTTCGGTTGGCCATGGGAGTAGTTGGGGAGCACCCTGTTGCCATCTCTGAACCTCAGTTTCCTCTACTGTTTAATGGGGGTTAAAAAGATGCTTTTCTCATTCTAGGGGTGGAGGGAGAGTCAAGATTAGAGCTATTTCAGTCTCTGACATGTGAAGCTGGGGCTGCATGAGAATCTGTAGGGTATTTTATTAGCAGAAAAATTGTTGTGTATAAATATCATCTGGCTGTACCTAATCCTGTCCTTACAGTGTCAGGAGTGACAGTTAGTACAGGCAAGGAAAGCTCTAGCTTTCTATGACTACTAATCCCACAGAAATTAAAGCAAATTATTCACTGCGGGACAAGAATTTATTGTTAAAACATTTGACCCTGGTGTTTAAAAATATAAGCGGGCTTTTTGGAGGACACTGGTGGGTTTGAAAGTGACCATTTGGGGCAACAGCATAGTGAGTCTCTCTTGGTCCTTAAACCTGAAGCCAAGCCTGCTTTTTCACCTCCTGTGACCCCTGAAATGCCCGTGCATAGGTGGGCCCAAGATACCCCCGGCAGCCCTTGATGCCCCTGGGGAGGGAGTCGGCCTATTGAT
Organism: Theropithecus gelada; assembly: GCF_003255815.1. Classification (NCBI taxonomy): domain Eukaryota; kingdom Metazoa; phylum Chordata; class Mammalia; order Primates; family Cercopithecidae; genus Theropithecus; species Theropithecus gelada. The sequence continues at coordinate 120,080,802 of NC_037677.1, read as the reverse complement.
TGCAGCTTCTAGAATTCAGTCTCCATGTATGCTGTTTCTGTGAAAACACCATGCCTAATGCTGAGATTGCATTTTTGGGGGGCTTTGTTTCTCTAGTTTGTTTATCCCCTTGACTCAGGTGAAGAGCAGATGGCATTAGAGAAACTGAGGCAAATGGTCACAGTCTGCCATGCTGGGCTGAGGGATGGTGACATGGGGCACTCCTGCCCTGGCCTGGGGCTCAGTCTTCCCAAGACATGCTGGTGCCCGGGTTCCCCCAACCCTGCTGTTCTGGGTGGAACAGTCCTGTGACTTCAGTGTCAAAGGAGACAGATCAAGCATGGCCCCTGGCTCGGGAGGGCTTCCCCCTTCCCCTCTTCTGGCAGTAGGTCAGGGGGCTGCACGGAGGAGCCAGCAAATGCCGGGGCCCCATCTTCCCACCTGGCAACAGCGTTACCCCCTCCCTATTTCACCTCTCAATACCTTTATGTATCAGCCCAGAGGAAAAGCCCCCACTTCCATGAGGCCCTCCATGGTCCCATAAGCATGTGTCCTAGAGACACCCTGGCGGACCTCATTGCCCCAAATCTTCTGTTCCATTTAGGATTCTTGGTGGAAACTTAAGGCAAATGTTGGAAGGATACTGGATAGTCCATGGTGAAACTGGGCTTCAGATGGCTGGGAGCTCCTGGGAGTCCACCCACCCTCCTTCTCTAGGTGGCTGCTACAGATTCAAACTCCCAGGGGAGAGTCCATTTGGCCAGTGAGGACCACAGGCCACCTCAATGTTGAGAGTGGGCTGGTCACAGAGCCAGACAGAGCAACACTAATGGGGAGGCAGGGTGCCCCAGGTGAGCCAGGAGGACACACACACCAGGGTCTGCTGGGCACCGCTGCCCAGGCCTGGGGCTCAGCCCTCCCCGAGGCATGCTGGTGCCCAGGCCCTCAACGAGCCTGGTGGGGCTGCAGGAATGGAGTTTTCCCTCGGACACCTGAAACCTCGCCCGGCTGGGGAGTGTCAAGTGCGGAGCAAACACCTGCACAGGCCAAGGCTCCGGAGGCTACGCCCGCTACCCCCGGATAATGGTGCTCAGAAGAAGTCCGGGAAACTTAACTCCCACTTGCCTTCCAGTGAACAGGAACACGGGGTCTGTCCACACTCCCCCACAACACAGGGCGATTGTTGTAGAGCAGAGCTGGACATGCCCCCAGCCCTGTTTACAAGGTGGCATCCAAGGGTCCGCGCTCTTTCCGGTACACGGGGGCTTGTTCGTTTTTCAAAGGACTCTCGGAAGGGGAGAATGTTCTCAGCGGTTTATGCTTTCTCGGATGATCTTTGCGTTGCTGCTCCTCTGGGGCTGCAAATCTTTTCAGCCACGAAGACAAAACAGTTCCTCCTGCTTTGTTCTTCTCGACCCTCAAAGAAGCCCCTTTCAGGGTGAGGCTTGTTCGCTGTGTCTTTGGGAACCTGGCATCAGCGGATGTCTGGGTCACTTCCCCCATGGCTTCTAAGCCTCCAAAGGCCCACAGCATGCGGTTCACGCACTGAGGTCGGCACCAGCCCTGGACCAGGCCCTGGCTCCTCACCAGCCTCCCTTCCTGCCATTCTCCTATCTCCCAACCTCCCGCTGTACCTGGGAGCAACTCAAACCGAGCACTATTCTGCAAAGATCTGTCGGTCCCTGACCCCAGCCCTGGACAGGCACTGCACTGGGCAGGTGCTAGGTGTCCCAGGAGTGTCTCCCTGTGAGTATGTAGTGAGTCCATGGGGACAGTGCAAGCCCCTGGGACACCCGGGCAGGAGGCAGGTGGAGACAGTGGCTTGCTCGTCAGCCCTTGGAGCAAATGTGGAGGTCTGTCTCTGGGTAGGAAAAGAGATTTAAACAGGGCAGTTTGAAGTGATACATGGTGGAGTGTGATGACAGAGCAGAGCGATCACCCTCCTTCTCCCCCAGCCACATGTCTTATGTGGGAGAGAGGATTACACCCCTGGGTGAGTTACTGCCAACTATACTTCCAAGCAGATTCAAGACCCAGGTTGCAGGAGCAGGGCACAGCCCACAGAAGGCAGCCAGTGTGCTTGGTTCTGGTCCGAGCCCCCGTTCCACCTGCCCACTGAGCATCCCTGGGCAAATCAGGTCACTTCTCCAAGTCCAATGTCCTCATCTGCAAAAGGTGCATCTGTCTTGAGGAACTGCCGAAATAATCCACCATGAGAAGGCAGCAAAGTCCACCTGGCCCGCGGTTGGGTCTCAACAAATGTCAGATGCTATTTTTATTAATTGCAATCTTACTCAAAACAACTGAGAAGTGGCAAAAGGTGGGTGCTTAACTCCAGGTGCACTTTGCCAGTTCTAAAAGTGCCCCAGGTGCCGTGTTTATTTTATTCAAAATCCTTGACATGGCCTTGAGCAGGGACTCAGTACAGCGGGTCAGAGCTCACACCTGGGAGTTGCACACACTTGCATCCTGAGGCTGCCTCCCCCGGCTCGGTGATCGGGGGCAGCTTTGCCTTGTCGGTTTCAACCCTGTGGTATCCCCAGTGCCCAAGACAGGGCCTGACACATGCAGATATTCAATAAATGCTGGTTGAATTTAAGTTACTCAACATTAGTGGGTCTCCATTTCTGCTTCTGTGAAATAGAAATTATAAGAAACCTGCCTCAAAGGGCTGTTGTGAAAATTAAATGAGATGACCCAGAAAATGCGCACAGTACACAACTTATTAAAAGCTGCCTGACAAGGAGTCGGCGCTGAATGAAGGATCATTCCCCTTGAGTACACGGAGGCTCTCAGATAACCAGAATCCTCAGTTACGCAGAGCAATCATCACATCCGTGGGCTTGTTGCCTTTTCACAAAGCACAGGAATTTTACCTCTCAGTCTAAACCTCTAGAAACCTATTCGTTAAAATAAAATTCAGTCTGTCTTGGCAAAACCCTATGAGCATGTGGATGAGAATACAGAGGCAACTGTTGGGATGGATATTTGGCCTCAAGTTTCAGGACGTGGCCCCGGGGCCCTGGCAAGGGGGCCCACGTGCTGGGAGTCCAGGTGGCTGCAACTTGAATTCTCAGAGCAGACGGTTCAGGAAAAGCAAGCAAGTTCAGAGATGTTCTCTCCGCCAATATTGAAATTGCCTTTGGAAACTTTTCACGGGCTGCTAAGCCAAGTGAGAGAAAGAAAATTGAGGGTTTATGTATTTTTTAAATCAAAGAACCCTAATTCCAATAAAAAATAATGCCCTTCCATGGCCAATTGCCATCTCCTCAGCTTCTTCGTTTCTTTTTAATAAAAATTTTTATTGTGCACATTAGGTTAACCAGACCTATGCATAGCCTCTCTCTCAAACTCTGAGTCACTCAAGGGGAACCACTCCTGGCTTATGCCTAGATTTTGAATCAGGACGGCTCCCTGGGCAAGAAGTCAGTTCATATGAGCTCTCCGGAGATCAATTTGGGCAGCTCTTCTGATCAGAAGCTAAGGGACTAAGCATTTTATTCACTTTATTTATTTATTTATTTATTTATTTATTATCATTTTTAAAAATTTATTATTTTGAGACGGAGTCTCTCTCTGTCACCCAGGCTGGAGAGCAGTGGTGCAATCTTGGCTCACTGGAACTACTGATTCCTGGGTTCAAGCGATTCTCCTGCCTCAGCTGTTTAAAGTAAAAGATGCTGGTTTTAATGGCATGGAGGCCATTGCATGCACTCCCCTCTGGTCCCCAGTTAGATTCCCAAGATTCAAAGTCAGGAGTAAGCTTGGGATCTGCGGTGAGGGAGCTGGGGCTGCATGGTGCTCCCTGAATGCATTTTTCGTGAGAATATTTCATTTGCATGAGGCAGACAGGAATGGTCTGAATTCTGTGACTGCTACTTGTTGTCTGTGTGACCTCAGGCAAATTAGTTAACTTCTCTGCATCTCAGTTTCATCCCCTGTCAAATGTGGAGGAATAATACCTGCCTCCCAGTGTGGCTGGGAATGTCCAAGCATATGCTGTATGTAAAGTCTTTAGCACGGGGCTGCGAGAAGCTGATGATGCTCAATATATGGTGTTAATAAGATGATTATGATCATGATGAAGATGAATGTTGTCAGTAGCAAACCCCAGCATTTCTCATCCCTCAAATTGGAAGTGGGTGGGTAAGTTCACAGGTGCATCAGTTAGCTATTGCTGTATAACAACCAATCCCAAAATCCAGTGGCTTAAAATGATAATCATTTATTATTTATAGCCATGAGTCAAGGCTGAGGGTTGGGAGATCTCCTCTGGACTCAACTGATTTTGAATGAGTTTGGTCATGAATCCAAGGGTGTTTGGCTGTGGGCTGGTGTAGGCTGGTCTCATCGAAGGCTACTGTAGCACACCAGCAGTGCAAGAGAGAGCAGGCAGACTGTGAACATCCTCTTGAGAGCTAGGCTCAGGACTGGTACACCCTCACACCTGCCACTGGCTATTGGTCAAAGCAAGTCCTGAAGCCAGTCCAGATTCTCAGGTAGGAAACAGGCTCCACCTCTTCAATGTGGGAAACTTCTGAGTCACAGAGCAATGAGCGTGGGCACCGAAATCGGTGAGGAACTGGGGCCACTGAGGCAGCCAGCCAACCCCAAGGGTTTTGTGGGCCTGAGTAAAATTTCCTGTGAAAGCTTGGCCTTTCCAGCGTCAATCATGCAGAGATCTGTGTCTCTGCAGAGAGCCTGCTTGACACCAGCCCCTGCTCCACCCATGGAGGCCTTTCCTGGGGCTTGCAGGTCTCGAGGGGCCAGGCCTACAGCACTCTTCAGAGGCACAGGAGTGTTTTTTGGGACAGGAGCTAAGCCATGTCTGATCCAGACAGCCAGGTGTTGGCCACAGAGGCTAAGTTTCCTTGAAGCCCCTGAGCCTTTGGCCAGTAACCGCTCTATTCTGCTGGGTATGTAATGAAGGGTGGGGCAGAGTCAGCAGCCTCCAAAGATGGGGGAGGTGGCCCTGGCTGTGTGACACAGTCACAACAAATATCCCTGAAAACCTGCTGCTCTCCGAGCCTTATCTCTGCCTCCACGCACTGACAGAAGCACTCGTCCCTGCAGTGCCTTTCAAGGTGGCCAACAGCCTGGTGGCTTCATCTACAGCACTTACCTGGTTCAGTGGAGAGCTGGTTCTCTATGGTCATCCGTATACAAGGACTGCACTTCCCTCCAAGGGACTGTAAGGGATGCCCCCAGCTTCCTCGTACAACTGTGACTGTCCTGGTCTTCATTCATTGACACGACCAAAGCTGAGACCTTCCATAATTAGAGAGCAGGCTCGTGGTCACCTGTAGATCCTGGAGGGCTTCAAGGGACAAACATGGTGGCACATGTGGGGCATCTTCAAGAGAGGACCACACTGCGAAGGGGACATGCAGCTGTGACTGCAGATTTCCTTGCCATGGGATGAAGACAAGTGCAGTGTGGGGACTTTTTAAAAATCTGAGAGTCAAGAGAGCAGTGTGACTTTGGGGCCAGACAGCCATTTGATGTGGGCTCAGCCACCATTCACCAGCTGTGTGACATGGCCGAGTCAGTCATGGAAATGGGAGCTTGAGATCACCTACCTCCTACAGGAAGTGGGAGACCTTGAGGGCACAGTGGGCACACAGCTCTGGGCACAGATAAGGCGGCCGTGGAATGGTCAACGTTACCATTGCCAACCAAAGGGGCGGCAAAAAGAAGCCATGGAAACCCAGGGGGCCTCCTGAGAATGTTTCTGTCCTCTTGGGAAACAGGGCAGTGTGTTTTGCAGACCTGTGCTCCTTCCTGAACTCTGTTTCTGCCCTTGTCCCTGGATTAACTCTCCGTCCAGCAGCCAGAATGACCTTTAGGAAGCCAAGTCAGCTCACGCCACCCTTGCGGTCAAAACCTCCCGGTGACCTCTCAATGTCAAGGCACTTAGAATAACATTCCCATTCCTTCTGAAGGCCTGTACAACGGCCCTGTCACTCTCCACCTCCTCTGCTCCCCATCCCTTGCTCACCTGGCTGCAGGCCAAGGCTCCTTGCTCCTCCCTGAACCTGCCAAGCTCATTCTTCCCCCTCTGCAAGGCCTTTGTCCGGCTGAGGCCCCCCACCCCTGCCCGGCATGCTCTCCCCTCAGAACATGGCATGGCTCACTCTTGTACATCCTTCCAGTCTCTGCTCGAACATCACTTTTGGGACAAGTCTTGTCTAACCCCAGCCCTGCCATCACCTCGAACCCCATCCGGCTTAGCTTCAATCACAATGTTTCACTTTCAGAAATGATACGTCTATAGTCAATTGTTTGAACGATTTTTAACTATGGCAGGGGATTTCTCTTGTTCCCTAGTGCTAGGATGATGCCTGCCACACAGGAGGCTGAGGGCTGGACACATGAATCTGTAATATGAGGCTTACAGGTTCTTTGAAGGCTCAAAGGGCTACCTCATCTAACCCTCACAGGGATCCTCTAATACAGACAATAGTAGCCCCATTCTACAGATGAGGACAGCAAGGCTTAGGAGTTGACACAACTTGCCCGGACCACACAACCAGTGGATCCGAGACAAGAACCTGGTCCCCTGGTTCGGGCTCAGTGTTCCGCCCAGTGCCTCCTGGGTGTGCCTGCCTGTGTGAGGAGACCCTGGCGGCTGCCAGAGCCAACCCACCTCCAGGGCCCAAGGCCAGGTGCACTCCCAGGGTTGCCCACTCCAAACAAAGGGAGATTTTGGGTGCCGGTTGTTTCAGGACCCTGGGAATCACAAGAGCAGTTGTTGTAGATGATGCACCAGGCACTCCCAGTGAACACATTATATGGGGATTGTCATGGTCACAGGGAGCCACATCATTTACATGCTAATGACAGAGTCAGTGCAGGAGACCCAGGTCGGAGCGGGATGGTACCCCTTTGTCTTATGGCCATTTCCATTTTCACAAATTCTGAAACTAAAACAAGACTTTTCTCTTACTTGGAGCAGATGTTAATTTGCAATGCAGAAGCCTCCCTTTGTCGATGATTTTCCATTATCCCTATAATTGCCCCCACATACAGTACTCGATAAAGTTTTAAACCTGTCCTCTGGGAACACCAGGTCAATAACGGGATCATTGATTAGGCCGTGAAAATGGTCTCCTGGCACTAGGAAGATTCACTGTGGAATCCTGGGACGGGGGTCCTGAAGTGGCTATTTCTGTCCCGTGCCTTGGGTCTCCCTGGATCTGCAGATTAGGAAGGGGCCGAGGCAACCAGAGGCCATGTTTTTACTGCAGATGAGCCTGGGAGGCAATTGGACACCAGAAGGCTTTTCCAAGCATCTGTAGCCACCGTCCCCCAAAAAAGTGCTTTGGTGGCCCTGGAGTTGGTCACTGTAGTTTATGTGTAGCAAAGACACCCTCTGGTGTCTAGCTGTGTGACCTTGGGCAACTCACCTACCGTCTCTAAGCCTCAGGTTCCTTGTCTGTATGATAAAGGAAATAATAACGCCTTTGCCTAACTCCCAAGGGGGTTGGGAGAAAGAAAGGAAAGAAATCAAAGATGTGCCAAATGCGTTTGCAGACTCTCATGCCCATTCTGTGCTACCTGATACGGTTAGCTCTTTGAAACTCGAAGTGAACTTTCCCGGTTACCGTTTGTGGGGTCTGCCTTCCTGATGGGAGAGGTCAGTAACTGACATTTTAATGAGCATTACTAAAAACTTCCCATGGTGCAGGCACTGCGCAAGGGAACGACTGAAGAAGCAAAGCTGATTAAAACATGGGCCTGCCCTCAAGGAGCACCCAGCACACAGAGAGGAAGTAGGTCATTGCCATAAGTCTTGCTCAGTGTCCTGTCAAGACAAGCCCAGAATCAGGGAGCCTGAGAAGGCTAGGGGAGGAGAGACCTTAGGCTTCCAGGGTGGAATGACTAGAGTGTATAAAGTGCCTATGATTATTACTATTACCACCCCCACTTTACAGACTGTAGAATCAAGTCTCTGAGAGTTAAGTTACATGACAAATGAAGGATAAAGTTGGCCTTGAGCTAGGGTGACCAACAGTCCTGGTTTGTCTGGGACTTTCAGGGTTAAAAATAGTTAAGTTCCAGGAAAATGGAGATGAATTGGTCACCCCACTTTGAGTTATGCCCCACTCTGTAGTCTTATCAGTGCACTGCTCAGCCAAAGCACAGGGATAGGCTGTTTCTGCTGGCGACACACCTTGCTGAGCTGGAGTTCCCTGTTGGAGGTTCAAGGCCCATCTTGGTGCATCTGTATATTGTTGCTCTAATACCTAATGCCTTTCTACATCCTTCCAACATCCTTCCTGTAGGAAGGATCCTCACGTCAGTGCTGGTTGGAGGAGGGAAGATCAGAGGCCATAGGCTTCAATTATGGGAAAATAGGGGGTTGTAACTTGCCCAAGGTCACAGGCTGAGATGGGCCAGAATGGAGATGCCAAGTTCAGCACTCTTGCCCTTTTGTCCTTGTTCTCCACCTTTGGTGAAGGCCTTCTGAGAGCACCATAAGAAATATAAGCTTCTATTTGAGTTTGTGTGAGATGCTGTTTGGGTTTCTCATGAGTTGCTGGCTCAGCACTTGATTGGCATGTGAGCAAGCAAATGAGATTGAAGTGAGAACTGGCTGGGTGGGCCACTCAGAGTGGTAGGCAGAATTGGCAGTTAAAGAAAGAAGCAGAAATGTATCAGTTTCCACGTGCTTCTCAGGGGCCAGGCTTCCTCACAGCCCTTCCCTTCCAGCTTGATTCACTGTTATGATCCAAACCTTGCTCCAGACAACACCAGACATTGTGAAGACATGACTAAGAGGTGTGTTAGACAGCACAGCTCTTTCCAGGGCACCCTTTCGGACCCATGTATCTCAGAACAAGTAGTTCCTCTGGAACCCAGCCAGGGGAGGGCTATTCTCTGTTAGAAAGACACTTAATGGTGTGGCCCGAAGCAGCAAGGAAAAGTCCTGGTCTAACTTCTCCGCATTCTTCTCTACTCCCATAAAGTGGAATGGCCTTCAACTCAGAATCACAGGCTATTCCAGCATGATGGAACCCTTGGCCTCAACATCATGGGATGGTTGAAGACATGAAAGTCCTGTTTTGCCCCTTCCAGTTCCTTGGTCACCCCCTAAAACCATACGGTGGAGAAATAAAGGAGACGAGGATATACAACATTCCCTTTTCCTCTCATTGCTGTCTAGCACGGTTGAAAGCACTGCTTCTTACTTTCTAAAGCCCTTTAGGAAGTTTCCACACTTACGGCCTTAGGCCCTAAAGATGCAGGCCATTTGCAAACTTTAGTGTTTATCAGCATCGCTGCTGATTTTGAGCACAGACTTCTGGGCCCTACCACCTGTGTTTCTGACTTAGTAGGTCTGGGTGAAGACTGAATTCCCAGGTGATGTTGATGGGGCTGGGACTACACTTTGAGACTCATACTGCTCCAGGCTGTACCATGACAAATGCTTTCACTCCTTTGGAACCTCACTTTCCTCAGCTGTCAAAGATGGCCAGTACTGACTTAGCAGGAGCATAAGCTGAGTTATAGGAGATGACAAAGGGGGAGGGCATTTTCTTGTGCTTGGTACTCATAGCAGAGTCTCAACTTTGAGAAAATCCCTTCTTGCTGGATCCGGAAGTTTCTTCTCACAATCCAGTGGTAAAGTAGGTCAAATGTCTTCTTTGTCCAATGCTCAAGTTTAATAAATGGAGGGTTACTGAAAGTCCCCAGATGCTGGGCTTGTCACCATGCAAAGGAGGCTGTGAGATCCTGACAAAAAAAATTACAGGAGAATTCCTGGGAGGCAGCTACATACAGATGCTCAAAAGCACTTTGAGCCTCCTTTTTCTGAGTCTTCCCTGGGAGGTGCTGGTAGAAACGGCGATCAGCAAACATCATCTTTGCACCATGGCCAACGTGGGGTTAAGTCAGGCTGCTACATCTTCCATCTCTCCTCCTCTTGGTTTCTCTTACTCTCGCTCACACCCACCCCCAACCACTCCTGCTTTCTCTTCCAGGGCAAGTTTAATAAGCCAGTATCAAAACCATCTAGGCCTGGAGCTTTCAAAGATTTAAGACTTTTAAATGTGAAGCACCTCATTATATCCGACTATTTTCAATAAAAAGACCTGATAAGCCATTGATATGACACCAGTTATCAGTGGGATTTGTTTGACGTCGATTTGAAATGTGCACTGCTTGCTTTTCGGGTAATGGAATCAAACACTTAGGAGCTGCACGGTGCAAGTAGATCACTTTTCAAGTAAGAACATTAAAATGGAGAGAGACCTTGTTTGGGGGTTTATAAAAATAAAGCACTATTGTACAATATGGCATATAGCAGTGGCTACATGGACAATTGACTTCCTTCCTATTAATCAACTACAATGTTTACCTTCTTATTCCAACCATTTCCAAACCATTAAAACTAAGAGGATTAGCATCGCATTTCTGCCAAGGTGTATTTTTATTTCAGCAAATACTACTTTCGCTCTCGGAGGAGATTAAAAGCCTGAAAGAAACGGTTTCTTTATCTGGCATACTTTGTCACACAGGTTAAAAAAAAAAAAAAAAAAAATCCTGTTAAAAGAATACAGTGTCCTTGTCCAGAGAAAGCTGATTGTGAAAAGAGTTAAATTTCAGGGCAAACAACATAAATTGTGAAGAATAATCCAATGTCAGGACTGAGTATTTCTTGCCCTGTAAATAGTGCTTATGAAAGCATCATTTAGGAACCAGAAAAGAAGTGGTTACCTTCCCTGTGATTAGGCTTTTTGAGCCATATGTTTCTAAGGGAGATTTTAAAAATATGTAAGCCCTGGAGTTGAAATAGGATGAGTTACACTTATGTAGATTTGCCTACTTATATTATTCCTGAGATGTTTCAAGACATATTGTTTTCTACCTTCTTCTTTTTAAAAATCTGTGAATTTTTAATAAACCTATATTAGTCCATTTTTATGCTGCTGATAAAGACATACCCAAGACTGCAATTTACCAAAGAAAGAGGTTTTTTTAATCTTACAGTTCCACATGGCTGGGGAGGCCTCTCAATCATGGCAGAAAGCAAGGAGGAGCAAGTCCCATCTTACATGGATGGCAGCAGGCAAAAAAAGAGAGAGCTTGTACAGGGCAGCTCCCGTTTTTAAAACCATTAGATCTTGTGAGACCCATTCACTATCATGAGAACAGCACAGGAAAGACCCACCCCCATAATTCAATCATCTCCCACCTGTTCCCTCCCACAACACACAGGAATCATGGGAGCTACAAAATGAGATTGGTGGGGACACAGAGCCAAACCATATTAAAACCCAACTTGCAAAATTTACCATTGCATCATTTGCACTGCCAAAAGCACCCTTTAAAATTGTGTATTCTCTCTGTCTTAAGTTTGTTGTTGCACAGTTCATAGTTATCTTAAAGGTCTGCACAAGTGGTTTTTGCAAAGTGTGCTCTCTGGACCGGCAGCATAAATATCATCTGGGAATTCACTTCAAATGTAAAATCCCAAGCCCCATTCTAAAGCTGAATCAGAAACTTGGGACAGGGCCCAGCAATCCCTCCCTGGGAATTCTGGAGGTTAAGAACCACTGATCTAGGGCTAGTTAATTCTCTCTGCTATAGTCTGAATTGTGTCCCTTCAGCATTCATATGTTGAAGCCCTAATCCCTAATGTAACTATATTTGGAGACAGGATCTTTAAAGAACTAACTGAGGTGAAGTGAGGTCATAAGGATGGGGCCCTAACCCAATTGGACTGATATTCTTATAAGAGGGAGAGACACGAGGGATGCATGCATACTGAGAAAAGGTCACGCAAGGTTACAGGAAGAAAGTGGCCTTCTGCAAGCCAAGAAGAGAGACCTCAGGAGAAACCAAGCCTGCTGACACCTTGATCTTGGAATTCTAGTACTCAGAACTCTGAGAAAATAAATGTCTGCTGTCGGAGGCATCCAGCCTATTGTGTCTTGTATGGCAGCTCTGGAAAACTAACATCCTCTCCTATGGCAAAGAGTGAGGCCTAGAGAGAGGTTTTAACTTGCCGAAAGTCACATATTCTGTTAGTAACAGAGCCTAGGCTAAAATCAGTACAGAGTGAATCAGAAATAAAGTGCAGACAAGTCTCACTCCAACAAGATAATGTAAATACTAGTGTGCAAAAAGAAATATTTAAGTTTAAAAAGAGAACGATATGGTTTGGTGGTGTCCCCACCCAAATCTCATCTTGAATTACAGCTCCCATAATTCCCACTAGTAGTTAATGGAATCATGAGGGTGGATCTTTCCTGTGCTGTTCTCATGATAGTAAATAAGTCTCATGAGAGCTGATGGTTTTATAAAGGAAAGTTCCCCTGCACATTCTCTTTTGCCTGCCACCATGTAAGATGTGACTTTGCACCTCCTTCACCTTCCACCATGACTGTGAGGCCTCCCCAGCCATGTGGAACTGTCTTTCCTTTACAAATTACCCAGTCTCAGGTGTATCTTTATTAGCAGCATGATAACTGACTAATACAGAGAAACAGCAAGATAATATTTCCATAATAAAAGGCTTAACCTCAGGACTTCTTTAAATAGTTTCAGTCACCAAAGGCATTGTTCCAATTTGCAAATAAATTGATTTGCATAGAGCTATTTATGACCACATTGACATAAATTGAAGTGCACATATATAGGCACACACATGGTCAGTGTCAGGCCAAGCATACACTTTTGAAACATCAGCAACCGGTGACAGAAGACCATTGCCAAAGTCTCTTAAAGAAGGTCCTATAATAAATATCCCCTAAGGGGGAAATGTTGAATAAGAATGCACTTTCCTTGGCTCATCAATACTGGACATTCTCATTTTATTTTTAATCTTTACTAATTTGATAATCAATAAATGATATCTCAATGTTGTTAACATTTTATATCCTTTCTTTTTTACATAGTTAATTATAAAAGCAATGTATTCATACTTTCAAAATTCTGGAAATTACGGAAAAGTATAAAGAATATATTAAGAATTAATACTTCTACCAACCAGGTAAGTCCACTGTTTACATTTGTGTATTTTCTTCTAATATTTTTTCTGGGCACATTTTAAACATATTTAAGGTCATACTATATATAAAATGTTATACCATGATTTTTTTCACTTTACAATAAAGACAGTATTTTATTACACAAAGAACTTGTTCCAAGATTAGATATTTCTGAAAAAATAGTAAGAAGACAAAATAAAATCGAGAGATGAAAAATACTTTAAAAATTAACAAAGCATCAGTGAACTGTGGAACAATATCAAGGGGCCAAATACACAAGTAATTGGAATCCCTGAAGGAAAGGAGAAAGAAAAGGGACCTAAAAATATTTGAAGTAAAAATATCCAAATATTTATAAAATGTGAAAACTATGAACCCATAAATACAAGCAGCTCAATGAATCACATGCGGAAGAAACATAAAGAAAATTAGACTTCATCATATATTCAAATTGCTTAAAATCAACAATAGAGAGAAAACCCTAAAAGCAGCTAGAGAAAAAGACACAATGTGTCCAGAAGGATAGAGATTGGGATGATAGCTGATTTCTCATTGAGAATGGTACAAGCTAAAAGATAGTGAAGCACATCTTTAAAGTACTAAAAGAAAAAAACAACAACTTAGAATTCTTTATCCCATAAATATATTTTTCAAAATTTCAGGCAACAGGGTCTTTTGAAGACATACAAAAAAAATTAATTACCACTAGACTCCAACTACAAGAAATATTCAAGAAAGCCTTTTAAGCTGAAGAAAAATAATACTAAACAGAAACGTGGAGCTACGAAAAGGAATGAAGAGGACCAGAAATGGAGGCTACATTGACAAGCATAAATACTTTTTCTTATCATTTAAGTATCTTTAAAAGATGGTCAATTGTGTAAAGCAATAATGATAGCAATGTACTCTGGGGCTTATAAAATATTTAGAAGTAAAATGTATGACATAATAGCATAAAGGCCAAATGAGAGATCCTTTTGGACACATTGTATCTTTTTTCCCTGCTGCTTTTAGAGTTTTCTCTTTTTTGTTGATTTTAAGCAATTTGAATATGATATGATGAAGTCTTATTTTCTTTATGTTTCTTCTGCTTGTGATTCATTGAGCTTCTTGTATTTGTGGGTTCATAGTTTTCATAACATTTTAAAAATATTTGGACGTTTTTACTTCACATATTTTTGGTCTCTTTCCATTCTCCTTTTCTTAAAATAGAATGCTGTAAAATCTTTATAATATACATGACGTGGTATACAATTGCTTGAAAGTTAAAAATGATTAAAGTTGTATACTATAAACTATAAATTTAACTAAAATAACACAACACAAAGTTATAGCTAATAAGCCAACAAAGAATATTACGAATAACTTTAGGCCAATAAATTCAGCCACTTACATGAAATGAAAAAGTTTCTTACGAGACAGAAGCTACAACACTTCACTTAAGAATAAATAGATAACTTGAATAGCCATGTATATAAAATAATTTGAATTTTTAATTAAAAATCCTGCCACAAAGAAAACTTTAGGATCGGAGGGCTTCACTGGTGAATTCTACCAAATATGTAAGGAAGAGGTAATACCAGTTCTGCATTTTCTATCCCAGAAATTTGCAGAAGGAGTAAAACTTTCAAACTCATTTTATAAGACCGGTATTACTTTGATATCAAAACCAGACAAAAATGTTACAATGGAAGAGAACTACAGATGAATATTCCTCATAAACATAGATGCAAACATTCTTTATGAATTTGAGTAAATCAAATGTAAGTATATATACATGTGTGTGTATGTGTGTGTGTGTGTGTGTGTATATATATATATATATATATATGAATGAATGAGTGATGTATCATGACCACATAAGGTTTATCCTAGGGCTTTCATATTCAAAAATCAATTAATGAAATACACTGTATTAATAAACTAACAAAGAGACATGTGATTATTTCACTAGATACAGCAAAAGCATTTGACAAAATCCAACATCTATTCCAGGTAAAAACACTTTGCAAACTAGGAATAGGGGGAAATTTCATTGACATTTCAAGGAGCATCTACATAAAAACTTACAGCTAATGTCATAAGTAATGGTGAAAGATTAAATGTTTTTCCCTAAGACTGGAAACAAGGCAGGGGTGACCACTCTCATCACTTCTATTTAACATTTTATTGGAGGTTCTAGTCAAGGTAATGAGGCAAGAAAGAGAAATAAAAGAGATCCAGGAATGAAAATAGAGAAGTAAAAGTGTCTTTATTCTCAGACGACATAATTGTCTTCATCAAAAATCTGATGGAATCTACAAAAATGTCATTAGGACTAACTAATAAGTTATTTTAGCAAGGTTACAGGATATTAGATTAAATTACAAAAATCAATTGTATTTCTATTTACCAGCAATGGACAATTGGGAACTGAAATTTAAAAATACCATTTACCCATAGCACAAAAACATGAAATTTATAGATAAATCTGATAAAATATGTGCAAGACCTGTACACTGAAAACATTGCTGAATTAAATTAAAGAAGACCTAAATGAAGTGATAGCTGTATTGAGATTATACATTAGAAGATGCGATATTGTTAAGATATCTATTTTACCCTAATTATAGACTCAATATAATCAAAATTTCAACAGGATTCTTTTGTAGAAATTTGTAAGGCAATTCTAAAATTCATATGGAAATGCAAAAGGTTGAGAATAGTGAAACAACTTTGAACAAGAACAGAGTTGGAGAATTTACATTGCCTGACTTCAAGGCTTATAAAGCCACAGTAACTAAAACAGTAGGGCATTGATCAAGCTCGACGAATAGATGAATGAATCAGAATCCAGAATCCAGAAATAGACCCATGTGTATATGGTCAATTGATTTTCAACAGAGGCACATTGGAAAAGATAGCCTTTTGAACAAAAGATACTAGAACAATTGGATATCCACATGCAAAAATAAACTTTGATTCATACGTTTTACTCTATAAAATTAACTCAAAAGATATCATAGAGATAAATGTAAAACCTGAAATTATAGAAAATCTAGAATAAAACATAGGAGAGAATCTTTGCGACCTTGAGTTAAGCAAATATTTCTTAGATACAACACAAAATGCACAATCTATACAAGCAAAAATTGATACAGCAGACTACACTGAAACTAAGAACATCTGCTCTTTGAAAGACACTAAAATAATAAGCCACAGTCTTGGAGAACGTATTTGCAAATCATGTATCTGATAAAGGAGTTGTATCCACTGTATATAGTTTTAAAAAAACCTCAAAAATTCAATAATAAGAAAAAAAAAACCCAATATAAAAGTTGTGCAACAGGTTTTCAAAAACAATTCATCAAAGAAGATGTACATATGGCAAATAAGCACATAAAAAGGCACATCATTAGTCATTAGGGAAATGCAAATTTAAGATGCAATGAGATATCACTACTCACCTATTAGAATGTCTGAATTTAAAACGACTGACCCTCTCAATTATTAACAAGGATGTGGAGCCAACATGAACATGCTGGTGGGAATGTAGAATGTACATCCACTTTGGTAAAGAGTTTGGCAGGTTCTTTAAAGCAGGGGTGTTCAATCTTTTGTCTTCCCTGGACCCCACTGGAAGAAGAAAAATTGTCTTGGGCCACACATAAAATACACGAGCACTAACGATAGCTGATGAACAAAACAAAACAAAACAAACAAAACAAAACAAAAATCACAAAAAACTCATAATGTTTTAAGAAAGTTTACAAGTGTGTGTTGGGATGCATTCAAAGCTGTCCTGGGTTGGACAACAAGCTTGCTTTAAAGGTTAGACATATGTCTACCATATGATTCACACATTCCACTGCTAAGTAGTTATTCGTCCAAGAGAAATGTAAGCATATGTCCTTACGAAGGCTTGCACTTGAATATTAGTAGTGGTTTTATTTGTAATAGTTCAAAGCTGGAAGCAACTCAAACTGTCCATCAACATCTGAAAGGATAAACAAATTGTAGTATACCTGTGTAATTAAATACTACTCAGCAATTACAAGGCTTGAACTACTGAGAGATACAATCATGTGGATGATTCTCAGAATAATTAATGCTAAACAAATAAGCTAGAAGCCAGACAAATAAGAGTCCATGCTGCATAATTCCAAATAAAATTCTAGAAATTGGAAAGCATAGTGACAGAAAGCAGATCAGTGGTTGCGTGGGGATGAACGGAGTTGGGAAGGAAGGAGGGACAGATTGGAAAAGGAAGAGGAGAGTTTTGAGGGATGATTAATGTATTCAATATCTTGATTGTGGTTAGAGTTTCATAAATGTATACATAAATCCACACTTTATCAAATTGTAAATTTTAGAAGTGTTGTTTATTGTATGTCAATTACACCTCAATAAAGCTTTTTAAGGAAAACTCTCGAAAGATTTATAACAAAGAGTATAAAGTAGTTTTTGATCTGATTATTTAGTTTTAAAATTTTTTATTTAAAAACTTAAAATTTTTTTATTTTAAAGTTTTTTGTTTTTTATTCCACCTTGGTTCATGGGAATTTTAGGATATTCCCCAGGTACTAGATATTTTTGTAGCTTCTTTTCTATTTTCGCTGATAAAGAATACTACAGTACATCTCTCCTACCATAAAGCTTTTCTTTTACGTTCCTTAGTAATTCCTTGGGATACATTCCCAGAAGTGGAACTACTGATTGAATGCATACCAATATTTTAGATACTGTTGAATTGCTTACCAGAAGAAAAGATTGGGCCAGTTTCTATCAGTACATATATGATTTCACAGTTCTCTGCACCTTTGCCAAGCCCACAACTCTCATTTTAAAGTGCTAGCTCAATGTTAAAATTTGTTTCATTGATGTTTTAGTTTTTACCTATTTGATTTTCAAAGTAAGTTTAAATACCTTTTTCAAAGTGTATACTAATCATTTGTCTTTTGAAGGGCTGTAATTATCTTTTTTTCAAATGACTTGTCAAGATCATAATTTCTTATCAATTTGAATGAATGCACAGTATATTAAATCGCACAATCTTTTGCCACATTTTGGGAAACTTCTTAAGTAGTTTTGGTTTTGATTTGGTTTTGTTTGCCATATGTAAATTTTATTTTTAGTAATTAAATATCTCACTCTTTTCCCTTTTTTCTTCATTAAATTGGAACTTAGAAATCCCTCCTCATTTACAAATTTTGTTAAATGTTTATTGCAATTCTACTTCCTTTTTATGATATTGTGTTTCTTTTAAAGAAAAAAACACTGAACTCTTTAATCCCTCTGGGATTTTCATGGGCATAGAGAATATAGGTGTTTCACACTGGTATTTCCCCTTCCTGTAGTAAACCACTCGCCGAATCACCATTTCTGCATATTCCCGAGGAAGGAGGGGAACCCTCGGTCTTGTCTGAGCAGGAGGGGCAGTAAACGGGTCCCTGGGAGCAGATGCTGAGTGAGGTGTGCAAGGTGGGGAGGATGGGTTAAATATTGGAGCTATTTGCTTGGGCATATTTATTGGGACTTTGCATTTGACTTCTATTGCAGAAGAAAGCATTGGTGCTCTTCGAAAAAAGGAAATCATAACAATTAAGCTTAAGGAAGATACTGCCATTTTTAGGGAGTGATTAACACCCATCAAGGTCCCTGCAGGAGTTCAGGGTCTCCTATTAACTCCAAGCAAGTTTAGCCATATGGAACAGAAAACCCCAGGAAAGCAAGATTGAGCTTGATTTCTCTCACATAAAGTAAATCCAGAGCCCTGTCCAGGGAAGCTCAGTGAAGTTGACAGAGATCCAGGCTCCTTCCAGTTCTCTCCTCCATTACCAGCGGCTGCCCAGTCCCTCTGGGCTAAGATGCTGCTGAAGCTTCACACTTCAGGCAGCAGGATGGGGCAGTGGTGGTGGTGGGGTCATTAGAAAGCAAATGGGGCATAACTCCTTCTCTTTTCAGGAGACTTCCTGGGGTTCTATGTCTTACTGGCCAGAATTAGTTGCATGGTGACATCTGCAAGGGATGCTGGGACATTCTGCCTGGTGGAAATGGGTATTGGGAGGAACTCAGCACTTGCCACACTCTCGGCCTTGGGCACACTGTCCCCTCCTGCTGGGCCTCCTTTCCTAGCTATAAAATGAGCAAATTGCTCCAGCTGATCTCCAAGGGCCTTGCTAGTCAAGAATCCCTACATCCAATGGTGGGTTCTCCTCGGGGTGGTAGTACCTTCCATCATGTTTGTATTTCCTCCCCTCACTCCCAGCTCTCCTCCCACCTCCCAGTGAAACCAGTCCCCTTATTCATTTCTCAGAGCTAAAATATCTTCAGGGGTAAAATAGATAATTCTATCTGTACTGTGGCCTGAATATTTGTGCCCCTTGCGAATTCATAAGTTGACACCTAATCCCCAGTGTGATGGTGTTAGGAGATGGGGCCTGTGGTAGGCGCCTAGATCCTGGGGACAAGGCCCTCATGAATGGAATTAATGCCATGATAAAAGAAGCCCCAGAGAGCTTTGAGAAGGGGTCATCTATGAACCAGGAAGAGAGCCCTCACTAGACTTCGAATCTGCTGGTACCTTGATCTTGGACCTTCCAGCCTCCAGAACTGTGAAAAATAAATATCTGCTGTTTATAAGCCAGCTAGGTTATGGCCTTTTGTTAAAGCAGCCCCAGTGAACTAAGATCACCTGCCTACTGAGTTCCCAGGAGGACCAAGTAAAATAATATATGTCATCGCCCACCACATAACAAGAAGGCTGGAGGCAGCTATTTTTATGCAGCACAATAAAAACAGACAATGCTTTCCTGTTCTGGGCAGGACAATTTTCTTATTAACATGATTAAAAATAGTTTAACCACTGTCTCATTTGGCCAAGCCGAACTTACTGAAGGAAGAAATTAAAATACTTCTACAGATGTTGAAGTAAATCTTTCTTCTGAGGCTCTGAGGGGTGGCTTATTTCTTCCCAAGCTCAGATCCTAGAAGGGAACTGAAAACAGCTTTCAAAAAACCAGAAGGTTGTTTATCCATCTATCAGAGCTCTTCACTCCAGCAGTTGACAAACTCATGCCACAAATACCCAGTGTGCCTTCAAACTGACTTTTCATCTGGGAGATGACTTCTTCCAACAAAAATAGAAAATAGAAATAAGAAGAGTGTGGCTGCATCCTGCTCCAGCCCACCAGAGGCTTGGGATGCGAATTCTTTACCCCTTCCCTCTTTAGTCTTATTAGCAGAAGACAGACCCGAGAGGCCACTTGGCATCCAATTGTCCTCATTATCAGCAGTGCTGGTGGCTTCCCAAGGACTCCTCAAGCTGGGCACAGGAAGCAAGTTTTCTCACTGACCTCCTGCCCCACATTTTAGACATTTCTTTTCATTATTCCCTAAGCAATACAGAATAGCAACTATTTATATAGAATTTTTAGTGTATTAGGTATTATAAGTAATGTAGAGATGATTTAAAGTCTACGGGAGGAAGAATGTAGATTCTATGCAAATATTACACTGCTTTCTATAAGGATCTTGAGCATCTGTGGACTTTGATATTGTGGGATCCTAGAATCAATACTGGGAAATGACTGACTGCATTTTTGTGGAAGAGATAAAACCAACCCTGCAGCTCCATAGACCATGATTCCTACTGAAATTCTTGCCTGCAGCTTGTTAGAAAGATTGAAGGAAACCCAGGTTTTAGTCTTGGTCAGCCCTTTCTTAGCATATGACTTGAATCATCTTTTCTCTCAGATCCTTGGGCTTTGTCATCTGAAACAGTTCTCGCTGAGTCTCCATTGGCCTTCCAGTCACTCGGGCCAATGGGCATTCTTCATTCATCATTTTACCTCAGCCTACCACATCCTCCTTCAACCACCCTTGCTCTGCCCTCCAGGGCACAATACTTGTTCACTATCACCTCTGGTTTCTCCTGCTCTATTCCTGTGCAAGCATGTCCTCTCTTAAGTGTCAGGGTCCTTCAGGCCTTCCTCTCCTCCATCCTTACCTCTTTCTGTGTCATATACTTCTAGGCAACCTCATGCATCTGAGGGCTCAAGGAGCACTGAGGGCCCAAGAAACACCTCTTAAGAGGGGGATTCTCAAGCACACTTCTCTAGGCTCCATGTTGCAGGCCACATACCCATAATTTCCTGGATCTCTCAAAGCCAGCCTCACATTCAACATCTTCAAAGCAGGACGCAAGGTCTCCCCTTCTGACCTGGTCATCTTCCATACCTCACTGACTGGACCACTGCTCATTGAGCCCTAAGATAAGAAAGGTCTGAATTATCCTTGATATGCCTCTGTCCTTTGACCCCACCACCAATCCCTCATCAAGCCCTGTCTACCCCTCCTGCTAAATCTCTCCCCAGCACATCACTTTCACTCCACCTGGCCCACCCTCACCTGACTCCAGGTTGCCATCTTTGCTCATCAGGACACTGCTAGAGTCTCCACACGGCCTGCCCCCTCCAGCCTGTCTCTAGTCTGGAGTCCACTATAATCAGGGTAATTTTTTAGAAATTGAAATCTAATATATCATTGTCTGGCTTAAAATCCTGAAGTAGCTTCTCATTTTTTTTCTTTTTTTATGGAGATGGAGTCTTGCACTGTTGCCCAGGCCAGAGTGCAGTGGCACGATCTCGGCTCACTTCAACCTCCGCCCCCTGGGTTCAAGCAATTCTCCTGCCCCAGCCTCCCGAATATTTGGGATTACAGGCACCTGCCACCATGCCCAGCTAATTTTTGTATTTTTAGTAGAGATGGGGTTTCACTGTGTTGGCCAGGCTGGTCTCGAACTCCTTACCTCATGATCTGCCTGCCTCAGCTTCCAAAGTGCTGGAATTACAAGCATGACCCACGGTTCCCAGTCGCTTCTCGTTTTTCTAAGGATGAAAACAAAACTCCCTGCTGGGTTGTCCTGCCTCTTCTTGCACCGCCCCCTCCTCTCTACTTCTCTCTCCTGGCCTTCTCACAGATCCTAACATGCACTGTCTCTGCCCCAGGACCTTTCCACAGCCCACCTCCTACCTGGAATGCTCTGCCCTCCCCTCTTTACCCAGTTACATCCTACTCAGCCTCCAGACTTCGGCTCCATGTTTGCTCTGCAAGGAAGCCTCCTTCCCCCTGTTTAGATCAAATTCCTGGTTTCTCTGTTATAATTAACACACTGGCTTGTGTGTTTCTTTAATGTGTCTCTCCACTCTAAGTCCTATAAGGATAAGTGTGATGCTGTTTGGTTTTTGCTCACATCTGTATCCCTCGCTGCTAGCACGGTGTACAGCAAGCAGCAGATGCTCAATAAATACTGAAAAAATAAATGAATAAAATTGAGATAAAATATCAGACACATAGAATTGTAAGTACCTGTAAGTGACATAGTATTTTACTTGAATATAGTTTTTCTAGTAAACCAAGATTCTCGTAGTTTCAGAAAGGGCTAGCTGATCTATCTCTTCTTGCATGCAGCAATGATAAAGTTGCCTCTGAAGGGACATCATCTCTGTACAACAGTTAGAAAACAGCCCTTATCATGAGAGACTTGGAATTAGAGGCTACACTGGACCTGGATAAACATACTTAATGACATAACCCTTATCTTCCACCTTTTTTACAAGCCCTACCCCCTACCTCCCCCTGCCTTGTGACTTCCCTAGAAAATTTTACCACCCTAGCCAGATTTTCTTTGTCAGACTTGTTCATCTTCAAATTTGCGGCACTTTGGCCAGAACCTGGTGTTGAAAACTTGGTGACTGAACATAGGAACTTACAGCTGTAAGCCATTAAAACTGGCATCCAACTTGTTGATTTAAGTTCCTTATAGATCCTGGATGTTAGACCTTCATCGGATGCACAGTTTGCAAATATTTTCTCCCATTCAGGAGTTTTCTGTTTACTCTAAATTTCTTTTGCCATGAAGAAGCCCTTTAGTTTAATTAGGTCCCACTTGTCAATTTTTGTTTTAGTTGCAGTTGCTTTTAGGGACTTAGCCAAAAATCATTTTCCAAGGTCAATGTCAAGAAGGGTATTTCCTAGGTTTTCTTCCAGGATTTTTATAGTGTGAGGTCCTACATTTAAATCTTTAATCCATCTTGAGTTAATTTTTATATTTGGTGAAAGGTAGGGGTTCAGTTTCATTTTCTGCTTATGGTTGGCCGTTATCCCAGCACTATTTATTAAACAGGGAGTCCTTTCCCCATTGTTTGTTTTTGTCAGCTTTGTCAAAGATCAAATGGTTGTAAGTATGCGGCTTTAGTTCTGGATTGTCTTTTCTGTTCTGTTGGTCTACAGGTCTATTTTTATACCAATACCATGCTGTTTTGCTTACTGTAGCCTTACAGCATACTTTAAAGTTGTATACTGTGATGCCTGTGACTTTATTCTTTTTGCTTAGAATTGTTTTGGCTATTTGGGCTCTATTTTGGTTTCATATAAATTTTATAATTTTTTTCTAATTATGTGAAAAATGACATTCGTAGTTTGATAGGAATAATGTTGTATCTGTAAATTGTTTTGAGCACTATGACCATTGTAACAATATTTAGTCTTTCAATCCATGAGCATGGATTTTTTTTTCCATTTATATGTGTCATCTCTGATTTCTTTCAGCAGTGTTTTATAGTTCTCCTTGCACACAACCTCCTTGGTTGGCTGTATTCCTAGGTATTTCAATGTTTTGTGGTTATTGCAAATAACCACAAAAAATCAAACAAATTTTGATTGGATTCTCAGCTTGAATGTTATTGATGTACAGAAATGCTACTGATTTTTGTACATTGATTTTGTATCTAAAAACTTTATTGAAGTCATTTATCAGTTCAAGGAGCCTTTTGGCAGAGTCTTTAAGATTTTCTAAGTACAGAATCATGTTGTCAGCAAAAAAAGATAGTTTGATTTCTTCTTTTACTATTTGGACGCCATTTATTTCTTTCTCCTGCCTGATTGCTCTGGTTAAAATGTTCAGTATTATGTTGAATAAGAGTGGTGAAAGTGGGCATTCTTATCTTGTTCCAGTTCTCAAGGGAATGGTTCCACCTTTGGCCTGTTCAGTATGATGTCAGCTGTGGGTGTGTTATAGGTGGTTCTTATTATTTTGAGGTATGTTCCTTCAATGCCTAATCTGTTGAGAGTTTTTGTTATAAAGCAATGTTGGATTTTATCAAAAGCCTTTTCTACATC
Source organism: Theropithecus gelada (assembly GCF_003255815.1). NCBI lineage: Eukaryota > Metazoa > Chordata > Mammalia > Primates > Cercopithecidae > Theropithecus > Theropithecus gelada. Next base: position 120,056,668 of record NC_037677.1, on the reverse strand, counting down.
TATAGAGATGATCATATGGCTTTTGCTTTTTATTCTTTTTATGTGGTGAATCACATTTATTGATTTGTTGAACCAGTTTTGCATCCCGGGAATAAAGCCCACTTGATTTAACTTTTTGATATGTTGCTGGATTTGTTTTGCTAATATTTTGTTGTGGAGTTTTGTGTCTGTGTTCAACAGAGATATTGGCCTAAAGTTTTATTTCTTTGTGTCTCTGCCAGATTTTGGTATCAGGCTGATGATAGCTTCATAGAATGAGTTAGAGAGGAGCCCCTGCTCCTCAATTTTTTGGAATAGTTTCAGTAGGATTGGTACCAGTTCTTTATACCTCTAGTAGGGTTCAGCTGTAAATTACTCTGGTCCAGAACACTCTTTTGGTTGGTAGATTTTTTATTACTGATTCAGTTTTGGAACTTGTTATTGATCCGTTCATGGTTTCGATTTTTTTCCTAGTTCAATCTTGGGAGGTTGTGCATTTCTAGGAATTAATCCATTTCCTCTAGGTTTTCTAATTTGTGTGCACAGAGTTATTCAAAATAGTCTCTGAAGATCTTTTTTATTTCTGTGGGATCAGTTGTAATATCATCTGCGTCATTTCTGATGGTACTTATTTGGATCTTTTTTTCTTTGTAAATCTAGCTAGCGGTATATCAATTTGTTTATTCTTTAAAAAAATCAAATCTGGGTTTCATTTATCTTTTGTATGGATTTTTGCAGGTCAATTTTGTTCAGTTATTCTCTAATTTTAGTTATATCTTTTCTTCTGCTAGTTTGGGGATTGGTTTGTTCTTGTATTCTAGTTCCTTTAGGTGCAAAGTTACACTGTTAATTTGAGATCTTTCTAACATCTTGATAAGGTATTTAGTGTTATAAATATTCCTCTTAATACTGCTTTAGCTGCATCCTAGAGATTTTGGTAAGTTGTGTCCCTATTTTCATTAATTTCCATTTTTTTAATTTCTTCCTTAATTTTGTGTTCACTCAGGAGTTATTTGGGAGCAAGTTATTTAATTTCCATGTATTTGTGTAGTTTTGGGAGATCTCCTTGATACTGATGTTTATGTTTTATTGCAATGTAATTCAAGAGTGTACTTGATATGATTTCAATTTTTTCAAATTTATGAGACTTCCTTTATGATGAAGCACGCGGTTAATCTTAGAATATATTGCATGTGCAGATGAGAGAGAAGAGGGTATATTCTGTGGTTGTTGGGTGGAATATTCTGTAGCTATCTATTACATCCAATACTCTGTAGACAGCTATTAGGTCCAAGTGGTTGAGTGTCGAGGTTAAGACCAGAACTAGTTTGTTAGCTTTCAGTTTAAACAAATCAGCAAACAAAAAACAAATAAGCCCATTTAAAAATGGGCACAGGACATGAACAGACACTTTTCAAAAGACATACAAGCAGCCAACGAACATATGAAAAATATTCATCATCAGAGAAATGCAAATCAAAACCACAAGGAGATACCATCTCACACCAGTCAGAATGGCTTTTATTAAAAAGTCAAAAAATAACATGCTGGCAAGACCACAGAGAAAAGGGAACACTTATACACTGTTGGTGGGAATGTAATCCTCAGCCACTGTGGAAAGCAGTTTGGAGATTTTTCAAAGAACTTACAAGAGCTACTGTTTGACCCAGCAATCCCATGCCTAGGTGTATACCCGAAGGAAAATAAATCGTTCTGCCATAAAGACGAATGCACTTGCATGCTCATCGCAGCACTATTCACAATAGCAATGACATGGAATCAACCCAGGTGCCCATCAACGGTGGACTGGATAAAGAAAATGTGGTACATTAATTCCATGGAATACTATGCAGCCTTAAAAAGAACAAAATCATGTCCTTTGCACAACATGGATGTAACTGGAGGTCATTATCCTAAGTGAATTAATGCAAGAACCAAATACTGCATGTTCTCACTTGTAAGTGGGAGCTAAACACTGAGTACACAGGAACATAAAGATGACAACAATGTACACTGGGGAACTCTAGAGCTGGAGTGGCCAGGTGGGGGTTGAAAAGCTCCCTATCAGGTACTGTGCTCACGACCTAGGTGTCGGGATCCATACCCTGAACCTCAGCATCACTCAACATACCCAGGTACTAAGCCTGGACATGTACCCCCTGAATCTAAAATGAAAGTTGAAATTATTTTAAAAATAAAAAATTATGTTTTTAAAAAACTGGCATCTAGGTAAACTTGGAGTGGAAATACCCATCATAGAGGTAGTGTTACTTGGGAAAGCTTTGGAAGCACAGACTGGTTGGAAGCACTGCCTCTGCCACCCAGCAGCTGTGTGACTATGTGCCAGGCGCTTTACCTCTCTGAGTATCACCAGAATCCAGGAGTTAGATGCAGACTGTTTTGCTTTGTTGTTGTTGTTTTGTAGAAACAGGGTCTTTCTATGTTGCCCAGGCTGATCTCAAACCTCTGGCCTCAAGCAATCCTCCAGTCTCAGCCTCCCAAAGTGCTGGGATTACAGGTGTGAGCTACTGCACCCAGCCTGATGCAGACTCTTAAATGCACCCAATTGTTAATGGGCTAGAGAAGCTAATGTCTGTGTCCCCGTGTACCTGTGTCTGAATCAAGTTTCTCCAATGTCTGATTTCCCTCTTAGAGGTGACACCCCATGGCGACATCCAGACCGAAACAATCACCTGTCTGGATGCCTTCTTGAACCACAGCAGTCAGCCCTGCATGGAGCCTGCTTCAGGAGGGGGGCAACCCACAGCCACACTTCCTGCAATACCTGGGGTTCCACAAGGTGGGGTTTGTGGGAGTGGCTCCCCTCTCTGCTCACCCACGCTGACATCCCAGATAGAATGCCGACAGATCCACAACAGGTTCTAAGTCGTATCCAGTAAACTGAATTCTCCCCTTGCAGTCACAGAACCTCTTAGAGCAGAGGGATGCCTACTTCCTTCTCACCTGCTCCCTAAGCCCAGGAACACTAGTGGGGAGGAAGAAGCGACACACAGGCAGATGGAGAGACCCAGATCTATGAGGAAATCAAGAGATTTTATAACCGAGGATGACCTCCAGCTCTGGCTGGAAGAAGCTCAAAGGATAAAATAATAAAGACGCTCATTCATTGTAGGCTCCCTCTGTGTCGCATGCTTTGCAGGCCTCATCTCATTGACTCTTCATTACAACCCTATGATAAAAGTGCTATTTGCTAGGTATGAGCTGACAGGCAAAAAAAAAAAAAAAAGAGAGAGAGAGAGAGAAAAGTGCTATTTGCATCCACATTGAAGAGATGGGAAAACAATCTCAGAATAGTCAGTCAACTTGCCCATGGACACACAGCTGATTTGCTGAACCTGGACTCATGTCCAGGAGAGCTGGTCCCAATCTGAAGGTTAGAATGTTCCTAATGGCTGCTGTGTGCTGATCATGCATGCATGCATTCATTCATTTCATTATTGAGAGCCTACTGTGTGCCAGGCTCTGTGCTAGGAGCTAGGTAAACAAGTGTGAACAATACTTAGTCTTATAGTCTAGTGGAGGAAACTGAGCAACAGCCATATACATAAATGGATAATCACAAACTGTGATATGTGATGGGAGGGAGGGGTGAGGAGTACCAGACTCAGGACTGGGGAAAGTAGTGCTGTGGGAGGATGTCTCCAGGAAGGGACCATTGCACAACACAGTTTGTTCAGAGAATACCAAGGGCATGAGGTCTCACAGAAGAGCTGGCAGCCTGAGTTTCTGGGGCACAGAGTTCCAGGGCTGCCTGGGTAGGGGCAGGGGGGTACAGACAGGGAACAGGCAGAGCATGTGCTAAGGCTGACAAGCCCTTGATTTTGCCCAAATGATAACCTGCTGAAGGAAATGATCTCCCAGGCCCCCAGACCTCTCGTCTAATTGCAAACCACGCAACCTTAGCCGCAGCAAGATCTGCAGATAGCCAGTGCTGTCATCGCCTCCGCCAGCCCTGGCTGGCGCCCGCCCCATTCTGTGCCCTAAAGCAGAAGCACATGCACACCTTCAGGAGGACACCGGGCCATGGGGGGGTTGGCACCTGGCCTCTGTGGATGTCAGAGAGCTGGGGACCCTACAGGGCATGCCAGTCTCAGGTAGGTGGCCTGTCCTGTCCTGTGCCCAGCATTCACACCCCTCAAGGACTGCAGCAGCACAGGACGGGGTAGCATTGCCTCTGGGGGCAAAGTCACCAGGACACCCTCCCTCTAAGGCTCTGGAAGAGATGTTCCAGCTGCTCAGAATCATGGAGAACTCCAGAAGGGCCCCAAGTTTGGGATTCCCAGGAAATGGAGTTTCAGAGAGGACAAGTCACTACCTCCCGCTGTCGCCCTGGAAGGTAGAGGCAGATCTAAACGTCTTTGCCCTTTGCCACACTTCCATCCCTGTCTGTAACACACAAACGTGGCCACCTTGGGCTGCTGGCTGTGGACCTCATGGGAGGCAGGGTGGTCATAATGAGGGGCTGGGGCTTTGGGACATAAAAACTGGGTGCTCCTTATGTCAAGAGCCCACATCTCAATAGGAAGGAGACCTCTTCCTCCTCTGCACTCATTTCATAACCTTTTACTTCTTAATTATGTAAGAAATGTACGTGTATTGCTGAACAATTAGAATGAAAAAGGTGAGCAAAAGACAATAGAACCACCAGCAATCTCACTGTCAAAGAAGAATGACCATGACATTGTGCAAGGTCTCTCCCAAGATCATGTATTCATTTATACAGCCACAGTATATATATATATACACACATATTTACAAATATGCACATACTATACTGTAGAGATTTTCATGGCATGGAATACACTTCTGCAATATCATTTTCGTGGATATCATTTTCGTGGCTGCATAATCTTCTAATGAATATATCTGCCACAGCTTATTCAACAGATCTCCTGTTATTGAGTATCTAAGTTGTTTCCAATATTTGCCATGAAAAGAACCCTAGAAGGAGCATCCTTAAGGCTAAATATTCATATGTACTCCGAGCACTTTTTTAGGAGCCCTGTAGTTCAACTGCCAGTTTCGTTAATCAATAATTATTCGGATATGGAAAAATAAAGGGGAACAATGTCTGTCTCTGCATTTAAAATCACAACTGGGGGTCTGTATCTGAATATCTAGGGGTGGTTCTAACAGACAAATTTCTTTATTTTAGAGCTACTGTTAACTCTGAAGATAACTGCCATAAAGAAGAGCAAAAAGTTGTCCTGAGGGAGGGATTTAGTTCTTCTTGGGTCCAGGCTGGCATTATTTCACTATTAATGAATTACCCTGGCTGGGCGTGGTGGCTCACGCCTGTAATCCCAGCACTTTGGGAGGCTGAGGTGGTGGATCACCTAAGGTGAGGAGTTCGAGACCAGCCTGGCCAACATAGTGAAACCCCATCTCTACCCAAAATACAAAAATTAGCCAGGCATGGTGATGCATGCCTGTAGTCCAAGCTACTTGGGAGACTGAGGCAGAAGAATCTCTCAAACCCAGGGGGTAGATGGTGGCAGTAAGCTGAGATCGCGCCATTGTACTCCAGCCTGGGTGACAGAGCAAGATTCCATCTCAAAAAAAAAAAAAAGAAAAGAAAAGAAAAAAAAGAACTACCCTTAATTGACAGTTTCTACCGTAGTACAAATTACTAAATATTAATGCAATGGTATTAGAAAGGGGAAACTGTGCAAAAAATCCTCGTTCAGACTGAGTAAAAACCCAACACACCTTAGACTTTGGTACCCACAAAATCAAAGCTAACAATGGGTTGATTTTCATTTTTTAAAAGTCTTTTACTATGTACCCATAAAAATTAATGTTTTTAAAAAGTCCTCATTGGTTCTTTTGCCTTGGGTGGGGTCAGAAACTGCAGTGTCTCCAGGATAACTTTGTTTAATTATTAACAGCAGCCAGTGGACTTCTCTTTATATTCCATGCAAATAAAGGTGGTATAACTGGGTAGACTAGCCTGAAGCCTGGAATTCCGCTGAGCCCTGTATCAGTTAGGTAGGAGGGGAAGAGTGCAAATTTCTAAATGTCAGTGGCAGAGGTTGTGTACTTACAGAAAGCAAGGAACTGTCCGGGAGCCTTGGGTGATGGAACAAGTCAAATTCAGGGCTAGCCCAGGCTGGCTTCAAACACTGCCTTAATTGTGCAGGTCATTGTACAACTCTTTCCTTGGACCATCTAGATGAGGCCAGTAACCCCTGCCAGCCCCAGCCCTGGAAATGGGACCTGCAATTGAGCTCATGTGATTTCAAGGCCTTTCTAGGGATTCTCTACTTCTCTTTGAAAAGTAGCACTTGGCTATTTGATATCTACTGTTCGATCCTTTCAAGAAAGTAAAAAGGTCACGAGTAAGAATAAAGGTAGGGAGGAAGCAGAAGGGGCTGGCTATCTTCAGGAGCACTGGTAAGTGAGGAGGTCCTGAATGCAGAATGAGGCCAGAGCCACCCAGAGCTGTCTTCAGGGAGCAGAGCAAAGCTTCCTCTTACTAATGGTGAAGGCATCTCTGAATTTCAGTCAGGCCCAGGCCTCAGAGGAAGTAATAGAATACCTGGAAGAGATGGATCTCACTCTAATGTACTGAGCTTCACCTGCTGTAGTGGACACTGTGGTGTGCTGTCTAGGTCCTCCTTCAGGACCAAGGCATTCATTCCCTTGGATTCTAGAAGTGTTGGCTGCTGACAGCTCACAGCTGAGGCCCTTTCCTGGACTTGCCCTCTGCCAAGGGAACTGCCTTGCCCAGAGTTACATCCTCTCCGCGGGGGCAGTTCCCGTCCAGAAACTGGCTGATAAGGTGGCACGAGACCCAGCCCCTTTGCCTCAATTCAGGACCACTTTGGAGGGCTCCCCAGCTCCAGAGCTCCCCGCCATGGACTGAGTCCTCTGTCGTGACTGCAGCACAGTGCAGTTCCTCCATCTGCCCAATTCAGCATCCTCCAGTAGCCCACAGGCATTTTTCCCAAGCATCTGACAGTATGCTTCCTGGGAACCCCACCTAAGACTCTTTCTCACAATGATTTTAATACCATTTATTGATCCCAGTGCTTGCCAAGCATGCGAACCATTTTAGTCACTGACCCTTACAAGGTCCCACAAGGTTGGTTTTAACATCTTCTTTTTACAAATGGGGAAAAAAGCACAAGAGAAGCTAAAGGTTAAATCATTTGTCCAAGGTCACAAAGGTGGAGTTGGGATTAAAATCCAGATCAGCTCTAAGACTTGGCTTTTTGTAATTCACCATGTTCTTTAAGGCTCTGCCAAATGCCTCTCTGCCTGCACCTTCAGGATGCCATTCATGATCTCCTTATGATATTCTCATTCTCATTCTTTCTCTCTCTGTATATCTTCTTGTTTAGCCGCTCTAGTCATTTACATTCTACATTCCATATGAATTATAGGTCCAGGGCGCTTCCAAGCTCCCTGAGAGCCTGCGTCATGCACACTGGGGATCCACTGTACAGCCCATCACATTCGCTGCCTGGCTCATGACAGACACACAGGAAATATTTAGCCTGTTGAGTTGATTGACTTTTCACACAAGTAGAATCTCTATTTTCTTAGGGTTTCTGGATATATGGTTTATGAAACTATATGTCTATACTGGGGTCTGCATGACATATTTAATCCTTAGTAGCACACATATCAACTTGCTATCTAAGAACTATATAATACCCTGATTCAACTTTGGGGATTTAATAGAGATTTCTAGAAAAAAAATAAGTACCCTCATTGAGGCTTTGAGTGTGACATGATTTCTGAAGACATATGTAAACAAATCCGGGGACATTAAATTCTGAAACAGAGTTCAACCCTAAAGGCCCAACGTGACCACTACATTGAAGGATAAAAAATCTCTCCATCTCCATCTCTGGCATCAGAGGACCCGATCACAGGTTATTACCTGGTGACGCCACCAATCTCCAGCTGGTTTCATGTAACTCATGTTTCTTCTTGTGGAAAATCATCATTCCCACCATCTTTACCATCAACCAAGTCCTTGCCATGTGCCAGGCATGGAGCTAAGCATTGTTGACACATTATATCATTTGGTCCTCTTAGTAACCTTCTAAAGTGAGTACTATTGTGAGTCCCATGTTAAGGATAAAGAGGCCGGGCGCAGTGGCTCATGCCTGTAATCCCAGAACTTTGGGAGGCTGAGGCAGGTGGATCACTTGAGATCAGGAGTTCGAGAGCAGCCTGGCCAACACAGTGAAACCCTGTTTCTACTAAAATTACAAAAATTAGCTGGGCATGGTGCTGTGCATCTGTAGTCCCAGCTACTTGGGAGGCTGAGGCAGGACCATCACTTGAACCCAGGAGGCAGATGTTGTGGTGAGCCGCGATCTCACTGCACTCCAGCCTGGGTGACAGAGTGAGACACCATCACACACACACACACAAAATTATTTTTTATAAAAGGATAAGGAAATAGGCAAAGCAAATTGCCTAGTTATACTCTTGGAAAAGTGGAAGAGCTAGGGATCAAAGCCAAGACTACCAGAGCTGAGAACTAAACAGACTCCCTGAGATGGCAGAAACACAGCAGTCCCTAAGTGATGAGCCGGGATTCTTACCCATCCCAGAGTTCCTAAACAACCAATAAACACCAAATGAATAATGATTCTGTCACATGCTTTTTTGCTAATTCTTTTTTTAAAAAGTCTTTTTTTTGAGGCAGGGTCTCACTATGTCACCCAGGCTGAAGTGCAGTGGTGAGATCTTGGCTCACCACAACCACCACCTCCCAGGCTCAAGCGATCCCCCCACTTCAGCCTCCTGAGTACCTGGGACTACAAGTGCAAGCCACCACCAAGCCTGGCTAATTCTTGTACTTTTTTGTAGAGACAGGGTTTCACCATGTTGCCCAGGCTGGTCTTGAACTCCTGGACTAAAGTGATCCTCTGGTCTCAGCCTCCCAAAGGGCTGGGATTACAGACATGAGCCACCACACCCAAACTTTGCTAATTCTTTAAGTCTCTGTTTAATTATCCCTGGTTGTCTTGTGTTTCTCATGTCTTGAGATTAGAGACACAGACTGCCTTTGTTCCAGACTATGTTTTCAAGGATGTTTGCATTGCAAACAGTCTTGGAAGATATAGTGTCTCTGTCCACAGCAAAGGGTAGATTTGTTAACTAGAATAATAAAATAATGTCTGCCTAGAAGGCAAAGTTCAGGTAGGCTTATTGTCTATTATAAAAGCTCCAGGTTCTCAAAGCTTGGTGTTCTTCTCTTGTAAAGCAACCCATTACCTGTGCAAGACATCACCTGGCCCATATTACATTGCCCTGTGGGAGTTAGAGCTTAGAGAACTGGTGTCAATGCTGATACTCTGACTACTGCTATTGTTCTGAGTAATAACTTATCTTTGTCCCTGACCCAGGAGTCCTGTGCCTTCTGCCAGCACACAAAAAACTGTGGCAGACCACGTCATAAACTTAAAAGGAGGATAAAATCTCAGACGCTCCACAGTTCTTGAACATTTCCTCCATCCTGGAGCAGCAGAAACTCCTCTGGACAGAAAGTTCCAGTAAGGTCTTTCTGGGAGGTGTCACCCATGGCAACGACAGCTGTGAGGTCATTGCCTCTGATACTTCCTTCACCACTAGTCATCCCAAGAGGAAAACAATAAGAAGGAGGAAAAGAAACTCTTACAGGTGGAAGAATAAAAAATAAAAATAATGCTGTTGATGGTGCTGATGAGGAGGATGAGGATAATGATGTCAACGAGGAGGAGAACAGCAAGGTGGATGATGATGACGACAAAGGGCTGATGATGACATTGATGAGGTTGATGATGACATTGATGAGGCTGATGATGACATTGATGAGGTTGATGATGATGACAATAAGGCTGATGATGTCAATGAGAGTGATAGTGATGACAATAATTTCCAGAGCAGCCACCGTTTGCTGAGCTCTTCCTGCCTGGTGAGCACACACATTATTTCACTGAATATTCAAAATATGCCTGCAGGTAAAAACTCCATATTCTCTCACTTCCTTTAAAAATCTTTATTCTACTCTGTCTTTCTAAACAGCCACTCTGTGCAAATTACAATATGTAATATCGACCCCAACAACACATTCCTGGACCCCTTACCTTGGTCTATTTTTTCCCCATTATACTGATCACCTTCTAACATGCTATGTGGTTTACTATGTTTATTGTTTATGGTCTCTCTCTCCCAGCTGGAATGGAAGCTCTGTGAGAACCTGAATTTTTTTGTGTTTTATTCACTGTTGTATGCCAAACATGCAAAAGGGTGACTGGTCATAACAGACCTTCAACAAATATTAAATAAATTAATGAACTTGACTTTGTGTTTTGGGGAAATGTCACAGCCTCCCCGGACTTTAGATTCCATGGCCTTAAAATGAGAGCTTGGCAGCATCTATGGCTTGACCCGTTCCCGAAATCCTGAGGCTCCACAGATGTCTGTGCATTAATCTTCCTATATGATAACGTGACAGAGTCATCATTTTACTTTTGTCAACTGTTTCAGGTTGGATTTTATTCCTTAATCAGTCACTCATTCATTTAACCAATTAAGCATTTTCGAATTCTTCTGGACCTAAGCGCTGTCACTGAGGGGTTCCAGCAGACACCAGGAGCACATGGGGTGGAAGTGGTGCTCGTTTTAATGAGGTTCTGAATTTCTGACAGGTGAGAGAGAGCTGCCACCTCCCTAGCTGGCTTCAGCTGTGCAGGAGGTGTGGCGCCAGGAGGCCCTCAGAACTTTTTGTTTCCATGGATTTGAGGTACTCGGGAGTCACAGGGCCTGGGTTCTGTGGGGTCTTTGGCTCTGGGTTCTCTTTCCTTCTCAATTCCCCATTTTTATTGCCCCCCACTGACACACACTCATCTTACTTTTAAGCAGATGTCTATCTCATTGACACACTGAATTTGGATGTGGTTGCACACTGGAGCAGAAGGAGGTGAGAGTCTAGGGTTCTGGTGTGCAATAGGACATTCAATTCAACAGTCACATGGATAAAGAAACTGCTGAGTGCACGGCTCTGTTCTGAGTGTTGGGAATATAAAGATGGCTCAAGGTGCAGTCCCAGCCATTACAGGCTCGTAGAGGGAGGCAGGGTTATAAGTAAAGAATCCACTTTGGGAGGCTGAGACGGGCGGATCGCGAGGTCAGGAGATCGAGACCATCCTGGCTAACATGGTGAAACCCCATCTCTACTAAAAATACAAAAAAATTAGCCAGGCGTGGTGGTGGGTGCCTGTAGTCCCAGCTACTCGGGAGACTGAGCAGTAGAATGGCATGAACCTGGGAGGTGGAGCTTGCAGTGGCTGAGATCGCACCACTGCACTCCAGCCTGGGTGCCAGAGCGAGACTCTGTCTCAAAAAAAAAATAGAAAATAAAAACATAAGTAAATAATCACAAAACAACACCATGAGTGCTTGATCTTGCAGGGGGTAATGTCATTCAGAGAAGAGAGATAGCCAGGGAGCGTGCTTCTGCCAGGACATCCACCATAGTACACAAGAAGGGATTTTCAAGATGGGTCTCAAAAAAGTGATTTGCAGATTACCAAGTGGGGAAGTGTGGTGGAGAGGACAAAAAGTGGTCCAATAAAGGGAGTCAGTGGCTGTGAAGGCCTGGAGAGAGGAGGGCTTGCCAGGCTCAGAGGATATGCACTTGGTGTGGAGCTGGAGCACAGGGGAGGTAGGAAGGAGGCTCCATCACTGGGATTCAGCCCAGCACATGTCACATAATGTGCCTAATAAATATTGATTGAATGAGTAGATGAAGAAATAAAATGGGAAGAAAATACCTGCCACACAGAAGAGTTGCAAATGTTAAGACCCTATCTTGTTTACCCATCAGGCTCCTCTGTTGAGAATTCAGGTCCCTCAAGACAAAAATCTGGGTCATGCTCTCTACAGAGCATGTTTCCAGCACAGGCCTGGCAACCTGGGCCCTTGCACAGAAGACACAGGGAGGGTGACACGTCTCCCTCTGTGCCTGTCCATGCAAAGCCACCCTTGGCAGGCCTGGAGGCTTTCAGGGGCCTGTGGAGCAGGGAGTAATGCCATTCGGTGAAGAGAGGCAGGCAGCAAAGTTCTTGGTTCCGCCACAGTTCACTTGAAAGAGATCACACATTTTCTGGTGTCTGGGGCCCTGCATGGTCAAGCTCTGAGCTGGTTAGGTCGACGGCTGCAGCAGCTGCACTATAAATTGGGATGTGTGATGGATTTTCCAAACCCCAATTTCCTCTCCCCTCAAATGAGACAGAGACTCCACCTAGCCCAGAGTTAGTCACCATTTGGATAGGAAGCCTAACTTAAGAGACCCCCAGGCTAGGAAGCAGGTTACATTCTATTTATTGCTCACTGAGCTCCTCTTAATATCCTGCTCAGTACAGAACAGAGCTGGGTTTGCACTCAGGGGAAATGGCAACTGATGGAAATCTCCACCCTCTTGTGGAGGCAGCTTCTTGGTTGGAATCCCTTTGGCTGAAAATAGGAAGGGATGGGATTCTGGGTGGTTATGTGTAGTCTCCCCACCACCCAGCAGGAGGCGAGCTAGCAGCCATCCCCACCGGCCCATATGCCCCTGGGAAGGGGAGAACAGCGCCAGGAGGACAACAGCCAGAGGACTCAGGCTGCCCAAGTCTAATCCTAGAGCTGCCTCAAGCTGGATCCCTGGATAGTCATTGCCTGTGTTGGGCCTCAGTTCCCCCTTCTGTGCAATGAATGGGTCAGATTAGACAACCTCCAAGGCTCATTCTGGCTTTGGAATTGAATGAGCCCTTGGGCAGTGAATGAGGTGCTGGAGAGTATTTGGCGCACAGAGACAGCACACGGTCTGCTTCTCAGCAAGGGCTGCCTCTCGCTTTCACCAGGCATGACAGTGCCACTGAGTGGGCTGCGCTGGCTGGAACAAGCCACCATGGAGGTGAAGGGCAATGGCGAGATGGTGTGGGGCCCAAACCTCCAAGCCTAGCATCTGTTGGAGCCTGGGATAGGGGTTAGCAGCAATCAGGCAGGTGGAGAAGGCACTCAGGGAGCCCGGGGAGCCCTGGTGCTGGCTCCAGGAACCCACATCAGCAGCACCTCTGACTTGGGACAGCAAAGAGTGGAGGGGGGGTGACTGCTCCTGGGAAAGCATCATGGGAAGGGGTCCCCATTAGTTACCTAGAAAGCAAGTTGGTTTTGGGGCCTGTGTCAAGGACTTTCCAGGCCTACCCTCGCCACCTCTGGTGGCTTCCCCTGTGGGGAAGCTGTGTTCTACTCAACAGTATCTGCCCTTCCTGCAATGTATGTCTAAAAACCGGGCACTCCTCATTAGAAAGCCTTGGGGGAGGGGAGTAGCGGAGACTCAGATGCCTTTCCTTGCCATTAACCTTAAGTCCAGGTAGGAGCACAAGGCCCACTGGTCGAGCAGGTTCTGGGGACTGCCCTGCATGCAGGAGCTCTCTGTGTAGCATAAAGCCATGCAGGTGAAGCCTGAGCCCCGTGCTCATCCCCCCTTAGTCTTCCCATTTTATTTGTTCTCACCTTAATTCTGGGCCAGGGGTGCAGGCAGGAATGTGTTCCCTGGTGGAACATGCTGGGGACCCCCTAGGCTGTTGGTGTCCACCCCCAAGTGTGACAGGCCTGGGTGGGTCTGCAGTCCCCTCTTTCAGTGGAAAGTTTCTTGGTTTTCACCTCTGGTCTTTTCTGTCACTGTTTTGATCAAACACATGTAATTTATGGACTATGATATACTGCACTTCAGAACTGATTTTTGTGCTCAACTGGTGTAAAACATTTTTGGTGACTAATGCCTCCGGGTGAGATATTTTTTCGTTATTGATGTGTGCATGGGGCTTTTGTCCCCACGTCATGGGGACTTCTGGCCAGGGTCACTCCCTGGTTCCCTGCAGCAGGAACACTCAGCCAAAGGCGAGGCAGCCTTTTGAACTAAAGAAAATATTAATTTAAGACATTGTTTCAACATGAAATTACAGGAGCCTTCAGAACTCCCCGTTAGTTTGATTCAGGGCTGAGTTGCGCATAGTGTCTTTAGGGCGAAGATTGGCCAACTTACAAAAAGTTTGTTGCCAGTGAACTAACAGAAAGAATTCTGCAACGGCCCTCAGAGCTTCAATTCCCTCACACAATCATTTCCAGTTGATTTGCCTGGAAAATCTCTTGTTGAAGAAAGAAAAGCAAAAATAGCCCTGTTGCATCTTTGCTATCAAACCCGGCTGGGCAGTTACTGGTTTGTTATTCCTGAAGCAAGAACTGGGCCTCGTGGTCTGCCAAGTGTGAATGTACTTATGAGACCGTAGGAACAAATGGATGTTGAGGCTTTCTGGAAAATATGAATCCTGTGGTCATGATACATGTGACATTCCAACAAGAGCTCCCACTAATCCAGTGCCATGTGCCTCAGGAAACCTGTGGTCAAAGTGGCATTAGTCCCATTTTACAGACTAAAAAACTGAGGCCCAAGTCATTCAGATAGAAAGGGGGTGGTGGAGGTGAGAGTCCAAGTGTTCCTGACCCCAAACCACACACTGTTCCATTGCACCAGGCTGCCTGCCGCCTGGGCTGGGCTATCCTCTGTTGCCAGGATGGCCCAAGCTTCCCTCCCAGCTGAGTTCATATACACAGCTCAGCAAACAGTTCCCATCCTCTTCTGCTCCCCTGTGGTGTACTGGGCAGGGTTTAGTTATTGGGAACGCAAATCTGAAGAATGGGTTTGCAGCTTCTAAAGGGGTGGGACTTCATAGGCAGTTTGGTGAGCAGAGTCCACATTATTCATCAAGCACAGGGCTCAGGACAATCTTTAAGGATCCATGAAAATGTTTTCATTTTTATTTACCTTAAAATTCAAAGAAAGAAAGAAATATAAGAATAATGAATGCATAATAACACATCAAGCCTGGATTATATTCATCTTTAGACCAATGCAGTTGTAAAATAAAATACTAATTTTTTTTTATGGAGAAAGGGTTTCTGAAGACAAAAGTGTCTAGGGCACCTGAAAGTCATAAGACAGCCCAGATCAGGAAGCAGGACAAGTGGAGGCATGGCCCTGGATGTCATGTTGAGCACATGGGGCAGGTGCACAGAGAGGGTTGGTAAGTACCATGGATCTGGACTCCTGAATGCTGGGCTGGCCTTCCCTTCCCCAAACCCTTCTCCTTCCCCAGTGCTGAAGAGCTTCCCCAGTGCTGAAGGAGAGAACCCTAGAGCCCCCACAGAGCAGATGACCTCTGCACAGGGTCTCTGGCACCCTAGAAGGCCCTGGTTCCTCACCCTCTGGCTTTTCCACTCACCAATCCCACGAGGAAGTGAGGCTAACCTTGAGGGGGGCTGAGACAGATGCCTCCAAAGAAACCAGTCCTGACCCCATGCAAGCTGCTCACCCCCACCATTAAGGACAGTTCTCCCCCCACAAAACCTGCCCATCCTCACCGTAAGGGACAGTCCTGACCCCACACAAGCTGCCTATCCCCACCATAAGGGACCATATGACACTTCATCTTCTCAGCTAATGGCAAATAACAGCATCTTAGAGATCACCTACAAAACCCCCTCATTTCACAGATGGGGAAACTGAGGTCCCATGGGGAAAGGAACTCAGCCAAGAGGAGTTGTCTCTGCATTTCTAGAGGACCCTCTCCTTTCATATCCCTGCCCGCAGAAGATTAGCCTCCATTTCACATGGATCTTTTAGTGATGGTTACTTAGGCTCATCAGAAAGGCTTCCTGGCAAACAAAATAAAACAAAGTGAACCACTGTCTTTTATCCCCTGCCTGCATTCACGTCTTCCTGCCAGGCAGAGCACTGAGCCCAGGGCCCTCCAGCGGATGTGGGGACCAGAGGCTCCGATGACATAATCAGGGATAGGGCACTTTCTCCACAGGTGCCATTTATTTTCAAGCATCCGTTCGATCCCTGCCGAGGGATGAAAACCGCAGTGTCAACTGCCTTCAACTCCACTCCTTTGGAGGCCCGTTTGGTATTAACATCAAAGCATTCTGCATATTTATCATTCCTCCCTCAGCATTAAGCAAGACGTCCGACAGGCACACAAAAGCGCCATAGTTTCCACTTGGACTCCAGAAAGGCATCAGCAGGTTCAAACCCAAGTTGAAAATTCCCTCAAATAGGTATATTTTCTTTACTGGAAACCTGGGAAGGATTATCACTTAGCATCCTCTCCAAAATCAATTTACGTCCACTTACCAGTCGCTTCTGGTATAAAATAAAGGAGCTTACGATTCATCATTCAGGATTTAATCAATGACACCCAGCTAGCTCTGATGAGAACATTTCAGGGGTGGAGGATGGGATAATAGACAATACCCTGTCTTTGGTCTTACTTTTTTTTTCAAGAGCAATCATGCCTACTCTTTGAAATATAATGGGAACATGTTAAAATATAGATTCAAGTAGGATCTGACAAAGGAAAATATTCAACTCTGGTTGTACTCAAAGTACTTAAGTTTTCTTTGAAAAGTTAAGAACAGGGCAGCAATCTGGAACTTTGGGAAAAAATAAGCGTGCATTTGTTCATGGAAGAAACATGAATAGAAACAATTTCTAACATGAGTGATAATTTTCTTACTTCGTTTCAAAACTTTGTCCTGATTATTTGTATGTGCATGTTATGTGTTGGCTTTGCCTCCAGTGACAGCAAACAAAGCTTGTATACCTTTCAGGGTTTTTTTTTTTTTTTTTTAATGTGCTGGTGGAGTTTTTAATGTGCTGGAACCTAGCAGGGGGAGCCCTAACAAGGGGCTTCCCGGCTCATGCATCTGAGCACTGATCCTCGATGCTATGGCTTTTATCCTCTGCTTAAGGTGGAACCCATGATTTCCAGGTGATTGACAAGAGCTGTGAATGTTTCAGTAAGGTGCTTGGGTTTCATAAGGAAGCTGAGTTTAAATATGGCCCAGCTGTAGACTGTGGCCACAGTGGCTTTTGCCAGTAATGCTGCCAGTGACTGAGTGCAGCACCTTCACACTGAAGATGAGAGAACAAAAAATCAGAACACAGATGGGACCACCCAGCTCACCCCGCTGGAGAGAAACAGACTGAACCCACTCCTGCTCGCAGCCCTGACCATCAGAGAACCCCCATGCTACATGAGCACCCATCCAAGCAGCTCCCTGGGCAAGATGTTTTGGTGCACCTTAGAGACAAGGAAGCAAGAGACCCTGAAGGAGTGATTTTCCCAAAGCCACAAGCTAAGTTGGCTGAAGAGCAGGGCTAAATTCCATTTGTCTGTGACCTTGTTGGGAGTTACTTCATTATACCAGGCTCCACATGCTCAGCCACGAATGTGGAATATCCTAACGAGGGAACAAGGGAGGCAGGTAAGGCTCAGAGAGCAAAGCTACCAAGGACCCCAATGCCAGTTGTTCATTCATTCGTTCATTCATTCATTCATTCGTGCAATAAATATTAACTGAGCCCTTGATATACACCCAGTACTGGGTAAAACCCTGAGGCTATGAAGAGGGAGAGGACATGGGCCTTGCCCTTGCGGACATCCCAAATTACTAGGGGAGACAGGCACATAACAGAGAACACCAGTGAAGTTACGCATGAACCAGGGGCAGGAATGTTTCTCTGCAATAATCCTGGGAAGAGTACGAGGAACTCGGCCATGGTCAGCCGGAGAAGCCACACAGCACAGAAGGGAGCTGGGGCTGAAGGGGGAAGGAGTTTGCCAATAGCAGGAGGGGAAAAACGTTCAGGAAATGCTCTGTACAAAGGCCCAGAGACAGGGATGGACTCAGCTACCCAGAGAATGGGCCAAAGTTCTGTTGAGACCCAGTCAAGGAAGCTCAGGCAGGGAGCGGTTACAGAGAAATCCCCAAATCTCAGTGGCTCTGCACAGCAAGGTCTTCCTTCTTGGTCTGGTCTGGTGGCCCTCGTCCACCTGAAACATGTCATGGCCTTTGAGGCTTCTGTGGCGGGGACTAGGGACACACAGCTCTCAACTGCCTCGGCTTGAAAGTGTCATGGGTCACTTTCTCCCATCACCCATTGGCCAGAGCTAGTCATATGACCCAACTAACTGCAGGAGATGCTGGGAAATGCAGGCAGTAGGTTCATGGATATTTGGTAAGCGTCACAGTTTTCCAGCAGAATGAGTTAGGAGGAAGGCATAAGGCGGGTAGAGGGGGACGTGGGAAGTGGTGAGAATTGAGCCAGTCAGATCATAAAGAGTCTTGAGGAGAAACTGAGCCCAGAGAGGGAGCTCAACTTGCCCACAGTCACCTAGAATGTGGCCTCCTGACCTCCAGGCCACTGCCCTTTCCATATCCACAAGAGTCCAAAGCCAGAGGAGCAAGCCAGCATGGGTGTCACCTGTCATTGCAGACACAGCAAAGGACGTGACACTGTCTTCTCTCCAGAGCAGCCTCGGGGGCCATGGGCGGACTGCGGATGTCTTCCCCCACCGGGTGAAATGGACCTTGGACTTGTTTCCTGGTCCATTCTAGCATACTGCAGTTTCACCTTCTCCCGTAGGGGCAGCCCAGACCCTGGAGCCAGGCGGTTTGGGTTCAAATCCCAATTTTGCCACAAACTAGCTGGGTAAATTTGAATAAGTTGCTTAACTTCTCTGTGCCTCAGCCCTCCTTCGATAAAACAAAGACAATTGCACCGCCTACCTTCAAGGAGATTTTACTATTTGCAAAGCAATAGCTAACTGTCTGGCTTCCACGGCATTTGAGTTGCTCTGGAAGGCACCTGCCATGCATTATTTCATGTAACCTTCATTTCAAATCTGAGGCAGGTAGTTTAATAGCCCATTTTACAGACAAAGAGACAGAGCCATATTAGGCCAGTGGCAGCTGAATTTGGAACCTAGGGTTACCTGATGCAAAGCTATTATTCTTTCCACAAAGCCCCATGACCCAGGGACACTGGCTGGCTGGGAGGTCAAGCTTGTCTGGGGTCTTGCACCTTTCTTGCATGGCCTGCCTGGTTGCAGGGCAGCCCTGGGCCTCTCTGAGTCTCAAATCACAGACTTCCTAACACTCCAGACAAACTTGCTCTCTTTCTTCTTCCAGTTGAGATTCCAAGCGTTGCCCCTTAAGAGGGTTTCAGAAGTTGGCTTCTTTACAAAGCACATGAATGACCCCACTCCTTATCCTAACCTCAGGCCCTTGGGTCTTGCTGAACAAAATCCTCTGCCATCCTTCCTGATTTTTGTCCCATGATCCCATATACTTTGCTGGGCTTTGACCTGCCTCTTTAAAATTTGCAATTACCAATAATTCCCTTTGTTGCACCCAAATGCGAACCACCATATTAAATTATTAAATATAAGTGTTTCTGAAATATTTTATCTTGACATGTATCTCCGGAGTCAAATGACCCCAGGCAGTGTTCATAATTAATTTCATCAAAAGGAAAAAAAAAAGTGCTGGCAAGGGACTCCCTGAATGACTCCCTGTCCTGGAGAAATACAGCTGACACTTGGCTCGCTTCTCCTTCCTTCTCCTTCCCCAGGACTCCAGGGCCAGGGAGTCTGCAGAGCTGCTCCATCCTCAAGAGCCCGGAATTTCAGGCCTGGGGGGAACCCTTGTGATCATTTTGGCAGCTCTTTCTTTTTCTGGCTGAAGAAACAGGCCCAGAGAGGAGCGGTGACCTTCCCAAGGTGGCAGAGACCGAAGGCAGCAGGAACAGACACGGGGCTGCCCCTAGCCGGGTCACCCACCCCTCACTGTAGCTTGGCCCCCCCGCAAGACTCTGAAGCTACCGAATAAGGCTTCTTCCTCCTTTGTGACCTTCAGGACCAGATAGGTTCATTTAAAGGAGTAGGGGAGCAAAACTGCTTCTTAACATAAAAAATGCCCTGAAACAAAGGGCTTTTTGTACCCCTCCCCCACCAAGCTCAGAGAGAAAGAGAGATTAAGTTTGAGGAGTCACTTCCAATCAGAAAGCTACCATTTAATTACAATGCGCAGGAAATTACAGAGTGAATGGGCAGACGGGTGATAAGGGACTGCCCTGCAGGATGACAGGCTTGAAATCCAACCACTTCATCACAGAGCTACTTATCACAAGAGGCTGTCTGGAAGGCTGACAATCTGATTGTACTGTCAACTCAATTCATAATTAATATATTTATCAAATTAATTACTGAAAATATCTCCCTGGCGCTCGCCATAAAACAGTGGCTAGCTTCATGGCGGGCTGGCTTCGTTTTCTGCTAATAACCGTGCTGTCAGTTTAATGAGGGCAGGGAGCGGCCCCTGTTTTGCCTGCCTGACAGACAAATTGCCCTCTTACAGGGAATGATCCCTAGAATTTAAGAGAAGAAAAGAAATATGGCATTGTTTGGTGACAGCCGCAATCGCAGGCTTGTCTCGGAAACTTTGCATCAATTCTAACATACAAGAAAGGGAGGGTGGGGGTGCTTTTGGCAGCTAAATAAATACTTTATGAATTCCTGACTGATCCCTTCATCAGAGCCTCTGGTGGAGCGGTTTCTCTGAGTCCTGAGTTAACCCCCAGCCTGGCCGGAATCTGCCAGTTGAGGTTTAGATTTGAGGACATAAAATGTAGGAGACTCTCAGTCGAGGATTTTTTGTGAAGCGGAAAAGTTCCCATGCCAAGGATTCCCAATGCGCAATGAAATCCCTTTGATGACCCCCTTGACCTTTTGATCTCTGGGTGGAACGATCGTTTTCTTCCCTTCAGAGGGCGGGGATCCAGGCCTTGAGAGGCTTTCTGAGTTGAGATCTTTCCCAGGGGAAGTCTGCCCCCCTCAGGGCTCCCAAAGAACACCTGGTGAGCCCCAAATGCATTGCACTGTGCTCTGAAGCTCCCAGCATCTGGGCCAGCACCAGTCACTGGGCAAAGCTGACTCTGCCAGTCACCAGCTTGCCTCCCCTTGTGGATGCCCACCAGCCCAGGTGAGCCAAGATACGTGGGCCCAGGAAACGCGAGGGCAGCACGATGTAGAAAGTCCATCACTTAGCTGGATGGGGCAGTGACCCCAGGGCAGCTTCATTCATCTCTGCAGAACTCGCGCCCGGGTCAGAGCCACCATGGAGAGCCACAGGGAGCAAGGTTCTGGTGCAACCAGCAGGAGGTTAGCGGACTAGAAGAAACAGAGAATCTCGTTGTTTGTCCTTGGTCGGCCAGATGCTGGGTGGGCGCTGGGAAGAGAATGGTTTGGACAGAGGATAGGGCCTCCGGGTGGGGAGGCCGTCACACACTGGAGGGTGCTTTCAGAGGCCTGGGGGAGGAAAGCGCTCACTCTCAGGCCGTGCAGGCCCATTTCGATTCCGGCCTCATCTGCATGCACCTCACCGAGCCACGAGGCCTCGTGGTTTCAAGGCTTGTTTGGTGCACCATGATCATAGCCTTGCGCTTGTCCTGGTCTCTGCTCTAATTGCCTCCCAAACCCCAGTCTTCTGTAGTTCTCCTCATCCCTCTGCGCCTTGCTTCCCTCCTGCTCCCTAGCCTCCCCTGCACAGTTCCCCCCAGCCTTCGCTCCCCTCTGGTCCCATTGCTCTTTCTCACTGGAGGGAAATAGCAGTTTTCCTCAATGAGCAGGAAAAACAATCACTTGCTTTTGCCAGATGCCAGGATGAGGGGTCTCAAGGGCCTTGGAGGGGCTGCACCTGCCTCTGTGGCCAGGCCTCGCCCCCTCGGCCCAGCCCTCAGCTCTGTTTCCAGGGCCAGTTCTGGTACTGGCCAGCTCCTTGTCCTCAACCGGCCTCATACCTCTGAGCTTCTGTCTCAGCCTGGGACCGCTGTGTTCCCATGTTTGGGTCTGGCCTGTTGGCGTCCACTCACCGGGACTCCCCCTTAGAGCAGAGCAGAGCCCCCCTTCAGGACAGCCATGGGGGAAGGTGGTGCCTTTGGAGCTCATGCCACTGACATGAGCAGCCCACTTTGAGGACAGAAGGTGCTTGGGCCAAAGAAATCTCCCTATCCGTCTAAGCCCACAGGTGAAAAACCAACCTGAAGGAAAGAAAAGAAAGAAAACAAAAGCGCTCAGCCTGGTGGGCAGGGGTTACAGTTCAAATCAGCTTAGACAGTACCCATGTCTTGCCCCAACCAGCATCAGGCAGCGGACAACCCCAGTCTGCATCGGTGCACCTTCTCAGTCTGCTAGAACCCAACCAGGCATGAGAACAAGCTTCCAAATGATCAATGAATGAATTAAACTATTGTGTTAATACTTTGATTAACTTAAGTTTAATAATTGTTTAGGGTACTTAAATGTGTGTGTGTGTTTCCTGTTTAAGGGGTTTGAAGAGCTCCAAAAAAGGATGCTATCCTAATTTGAAATTGTAAAATTGTTGAGGGAATTGGTTATCTCTTATCAATACACAAATGTGTGAATGCTTCATTTTCAGTGTTGTTTATTAGACAAATAACTCACAACACTTGATAGAGAAGTTTTTTTCAAAATAGCTTGCTGTGTTGAGTGGGAATGCAGGTTGAGACAGGGAAGGGCCTGGCCCTGCCCTTCTCACCAGGTCATGTCAGCGGACACAGGAGGAGCTGGTCTGTGGGGTCAGCAGGGGACATCCAGCAACATGGTCTTAGCAGGCCTTTAGTAGCAAGAGATGTGGATAATTTGTATGATGTTTAACTAGCTTTTAAACAGCCAGGTTTTCCTATACAGTGACTGGGTTTCCATAAAACAGAGACAAGGCCTGCCCACTTGGCTTGGGCGCAGAGGGGATGGTGTTGTAAAGTTAATACGGTGAGAAATGTATGGCACTCTGACATTAAACCCAACATAGGACATAAAGAACTAGGCCTACTCTAAGCAATGGCAGCAGGGAAAGAGATTAAGCGATCTTTGCAGATGGAAACCATGCCTGCTGAATGGGAATGAGCCTCCTCTTGCCGCAAAGCTGAGAGCCAGAAGGGAGCGAGGTGGTCTGGTGGCTGCTTGGCCAAAAGGTTTGTGCTGCAACTGCCCACATAGTGGGTCTTTGAAAAGCCAGTCCTATCAGCCCAAGTAATTGAGCGTTCCTGGACCCCAAAAGTCAGAGAGGAATTGAGAAAGAGAAGAGCAAAAAAGAGAAAAAGTTTGAAGCAGTGGCGAAGGCTGCTGCATGGGGGTCTTGGGGAGCAAGTAAAACATCTCAGGAGGCAGAGTGGTGCCCAAGATTGGAAGAAGGAGAGGAAGGAGGGAAAGAAAGAATAAACCAATGGAACTGAAGCAACCTCAGGTTGTTTTCTGAGGTTGAGTGGTTGGCCACAGACAATTTTTATTTTCAGAGGAAAATGATAATGTTGCTTGAGTCAGGAGACAGGAAAAAAAACGTTCTGAGTGAAAAACTGGGTAGAAATGAAGACAGCAAAGACTACCTGAGGGTCCTTAACAGCCCTTGCATCATTCTCACTAACACAGACTTTTAATGGGGACAAAGAACAATGACACAGGTCTCAGTAGAGGGGATGAAGATGTGTAGAGCAGACCTCAGGGACAGGTGACAAAGCTTTCCCCAAGCCCACAGTCTCAAGCTCTAGGTGCCTAAGAATCACCTAAGAAGCTTAGACTGCAGGTTTCTGGGCTCCATCCTCACAAAGTCTGATGTGATAGGTCACAGATGAGGCTCAGGAACCTGCATTTTAAAACATATCCCAGACTATTCAGGTACAGAAGAA
Source organism: Theropithecus gelada (assembly GCF_003255815.1). Taxonomy (NCBI): domain Eukaryota; kingdom Metazoa; phylum Chordata; class Mammalia; order Primates; family Cercopithecidae; genus Theropithecus; species Theropithecus gelada. The sequence goes on along the minus strand of NC_037677.1, from coordinate 120,033,069 downwards.
GACGATATATGAGGATCAGGCTTTGAGAAACACTAGCCTGGTGGGAAATGAGAAAGGTCAATAAGTCAAGGGAAGGGTGCCAGGAATTTCCCAGAGATGCTGGAGTCCTGGAATTAAAAGTTCTTATATGTAAGTGGTGGAACACGGGGCCTGTGTTTTCTTCATCATCATCATCATCATCATCATCATTATCATCAAATCAGACAAACTGGGAGAAAGATTGTGCTATCAAGAACCAGTGCCAGGTGAATCACATTTTACATTTCCTGCTGGAACTCAGGCAGTCCAAGACCCCTCTTAGGGCTGGTGACAAGGTGCAGGCTGGCTGCCATACTTAGCAGGTGGGGAAGAGAGTGTGGTGGCCAGAGCACGATGGCTGCCCAGGAGGGAAGGAGAAGGGAATGAGGCAGCCTAGGAGGAGGACTTCTTCAACCAGACAGTCAGTCAAACAGCAGCGCTCGCAGCTCCTGGGCCCAGGCACCGAGGTGGGGCCATGGCAGAGTCAGGAGGACCCAAACTGTGGTCCCCACGTCCTCGGATCAGCCACATGCCAGACTTATCACCCAGTGGCAGCACAAAAGATAGGGTGATCAAGGGAAGTCACAGGCCAGTGTGATGAATTGCTACCATGGTCCTTGGTGGTGCAGAAAGTGCTGGAATCATCTGGAATATGTTCAGAGCTGCAGCCGACTAACTTGCAGCAGGGCCAAAACACATACACACACACAGACACACACACACACACCCCTAACTCAGAAGTTGAGAGCATGAGTCCCTAGACAGAGGCCAAATGATAGCGAGAGAGGCACAGCAGGCCAAACCCTGGTCTAAGTAGCAACACCACAGCAGTGCTGTGTGACCCTGGGAAAGTCACTTCCCTTTTCTGAGCTTCAATTTTCTCTTTGGTAAAATGGGGGGAGTGCAACATGATGTCTTCAAGAGCCCTGGTATCTCTGAAAGCCTATAAAACCATTCTTATTGAAAAAAATAATAATCCCCCTGAACGTTAGTAGCCTTAAAGCCTTCTGGACAGTAAAGGCATTATAATTTAAGAAGTAAAGAAGAATAAACCTCTTAGGAGGTGTTAAAAATACTACAAATAAGATTAAAATGAAAACCTGGACTGTATCAGAAAGCTTATATATAAACTGAGATGAACTCTGGTGACCTATGACTCCCCGGGCCCACCCCATATTGAGGAATCCTACTCCAGCCTGAGTCTCTATGACAATAGGATTCGGGGTAGTGATTTAATCAGTTTGCTTTGGAGAAAAGAGCAGAGCAAATGCTAAAGTTGCTCCTCCATTGATGCTTGTTCTGCTGGCTTCTCAGATTTCCTTGTGGACAATGACTTTCTGAGAATAAAACTCTGCACCAGGAATCACAAGGGAGTTTGAGACTGTGTGGAACAGCAGCTGTAATTACCAGCTCTTCACTGTCATGGTGGATTAATAAATGTGTCACATCCAGCATCACTGTTTCTGCCTCCCACCTTGAGCAACAGCTGAGCCCAGCTGGAGAAGGAAGCCCAGACCCCAAGTTTCATGTGCTTTAGACTCTACCAGAATGTATCTGTGTTTCTCTCATCAAAGAACAGAGAACTGCCTAAAGACATGAGGACAATGGAGGCACCCAAAGCATGGTTTACATGCAGTTAAAGGAGGACTCAGGGTGAGGCAGGGAGGACTTTGTAAGCCAGACAGACCTGGGCTCAGTAACTTTTGAGGAGTTACGTAAATAAGCTGCTTATCCTCTCTAAACCTGTATTTCTTCATCTGTGCCAGGCACATGGCAGGGGCCCAGGAAGTCCCCTGGGTAGGGGCCCAGGAAGTGACAGAGAAGATATCCCAGAAAATGGGCCCACATACTCTTCCAGATGATCACCCCTTCCCATTGTGACATGGAGTCCATTTTGACTCCCTTGAACCTGGGCAGGACTCTGTGACTACTTCAGTGAAAAGAATGTGCCAGAAGAATCCTATGTGACTTCTGAGGCTAGATTGTTGTCTTAGTCCATTTTCTGTTGCTATAACAGAATGCCGGAAAATTAGTAAATTTATAAAGAAAATGTGTTTATTCCTCATGGTTCTGTAGGCTGGGAAGTCCACAATCAAAGGGCAGGCATCCTGTGAGGACCTTCTTGTTGTGTCATGGTGGAAGGCATCACATAGTAAGGGAGCAAGAGTATGCACATCAGCTCAGGTCTGTCTTCCTCCTTCTATAAAGCCATGAGTTCCATGTTAAATCAAACTAAAGTTGGCACAAAGAGGCCTCTGTATGAGCTTCTAACTGCAACCTAATTCAGTATGTAAACAAACAAAAAACCTGACTTAAGAACAAATAGCCGAGTCTCAGCCAACCACATGTAGCCAACAGTTCGAACCATATTTAGATAAGACAGACGGGTGCTGTAACCAATTGGCTATCTCTGTACCTCACTTCCATTTTCTGTACATCACTTCCTTTACTCTGGCTATAAATACAATCTGAATATGTGGTGGGGCAAAGCATTATGAACTATTTTTGATCAGAACTACTGCCCAATTCTAGAATCACAAATAAAAGTCAAGCTACAAAACTAGGTTTGTTGTAATTTAGCCTTTTAACATCCATCATGGGGGCCCCACCTGGATGACCACACCTAATTCTAATTAATTCTCAGAGTCCTTACCTCCAATCAACATTTGAATTTGGGAATTAAATTTCCAATACATGAAATTTGGGGGACACATTCAAGCCATAGTACATAAAAGGTAACAAGACTTTTTGGCTCTTCTGAGACATGCACCTTGGGATCCCCGAGTTGACATTAGGAAATTGGTAACCCAGAAGCCACCATTCTGAAGAGATGGTGTGGAAAAAGTTAGCAGAGATAGATAGAAATCCAGGAGAGGGCTGGGCGTGGTGGCTCACGCCTGCAATCCCAGCACTTTGGGAGTCTGAGGCAAGTGGATCACTTTAAGTCAGGAGTTCAAGACCAGCCTGGCCAACATGGCAAAACCCCATCTCTACTAAAAATACAAAAATTAGCTGGGTGTTGTGGTGTTTGTCTGTAATCCCAGCTACTCAGGAGGCCGAGGCAGGAGATTCGCTTGAACCCAGGAGGTAGAGTTTGTAGTGTGCCAGAAGATTGCACCACTACAACACAGTGAGAATCCATTTCAAAAAAAAAAAAAAAGAAGAGAGAGAGAGAGAGAGAAATCCAGGGGAACCTAGCTGCTCCCCTGCCTGACTTTGGAGCCTTCCTGGCCTGGGTGCCAGACAGTGAGTGAGTGAGTCTTCAGAGGATTCCAGCCCCAGTCTTTGGGCCCTGCCAGCTTTGGCCAAGTAGAGCAGATTACAGATTCAAGAGAAAAGTTAGTGCTGTTGTTATTTGATGTTTGTCAATGGTTTGTGATGCAGCCTTAGCTGGTGAGAGGAGGACTCTATCTGGGTTGTCATTGTTCTGCATGGGAAGATGCAGGAAGGAAATCAGGATTGAGGTTGGAGGAGGAGAGAAAGCTCACCTAGCGGGTGTATGGAGAAGACCCGAGAGAGCCACAGAAGACACCTGGCTTATCTCTCCCAGCTCTAGTGGATACGGATCATTCTTAGAATAACCTGGGGTTTATCTGGGCAACAGGACACAAAAAGTACTGAGAAAGCTAGCTACTGGAGGGTCAGAAGAAGATTCTGAGGCCCTTTTTTTTTTTTTTTTTTTTTAAGACGGAGACCGAGTTTCGCACTTGTTGTCCAGGCTGCAGTGCAATGGCGTGATCTGGGCTCACCACAACCTCTGGAGGCCCTTCTTATGATAGCTCAAATAAAAAGGAGCGAGTAAGCCAAGTGTAAGATACTTGTCTGCCCTGCCCTGGATCCCCCTAGCAGCCCATAGAGACAAAGGCCAACCGACAAGGAAAAATCTACCTGCAGTCATAGCAGATGGTTCCATTTCAAACCCTCAGCCAGAGATTTGCAGACTATCCCTGCTGGGCTAAATCCAGCTTTCTGCCTGTGTTTGTAACAAGTTTTATTGGAATAATCATGCTCACATATATACGTATTGGCTATGACTGCTTTTACACTGCATGGCAGAGTTAAGTAGTTATGACAGCGACTGGCCCACCAAAACTAAAATATTTGCTTTCTGACTCTTATAGAGTTTGCCACCCTCTGATCTAAGCTATCAGAAGTGAAATCCTGAGACACAAGGAACCCTGCCCTGGCACGATCTCTGCTGAGAAAGGCCCACTGGGGCGTGTTCATACCGCTCCATGCATTCACTCACTCATTAAATCCTCAGAAACACCTAAGACACAGCAGGCTCCCAGTGCCACCTTGGAAACAGAAAGGTGAATCTGCACAGTCCTTATCCTGTAGCAGCACCACCACGGAATCCAAGTCCAGGACAGTAAGAACCAAGATGGAGGCACAGCCCGTAGGAGTCTGGTAGCTTAAAGAAAGGCAACCAATCCCATGTAGGAGTGAGAGGCCAGGAAAGGCTCCTGGAGGAATGATGGTGGCCCTGGGTCCTGCAGGAGGAGCAGGATATGGTGAGCATACAGGGGCAAGGTGAGGCTACTGGGGCAGAGGGAGCAATAGGTGCAAAGGCAGAACTGAGTTGGGGGAGCATCCAAAAACAGGCACTTCAACTCACTGTGCTGGGAGAGCCTGGTGCCAGACAGGCAGGGGCAGGAGAAAGGGCCAGAGATGCAGGATGGGTCAGGTAATGGAGAGCAGCCAGGATCTGTGGACAAGGTAGAGACACAGATGCCAAGTACAGCTTTGTTGCCACAAAGGACCTGAAAAGCACAACTTTCTTAGATTGGGGAGAGAGCAAGCCCAGATCCCATGGGCTATGCTTACCTGCACCACAACAGAGATTTCTATGCTGTTTTCCTGTGTTTATTGTAGTCCACCCACCCTGGGACTCTGGCCCTTCAAGGGGTCAGAGTGCAGGAGTAGCCATGAGGAACTGTCCATAAGCGATTAGGGCCCTAGGTCCCCCACCATGTTGGGGACACCTCCGGACTGATGCGTTCAGTATCTTTTTTACCTTAGCAAGTTTCATCTCAGGTCAGCTTTCAGGTGGGGATAAACGAGTTGCCAGGTAGAGCACATGAATGGGGAGGAGGGCACAGCCACAGGCCATGGGCCATCTTCAGGTGAGCTGCAGGTGACTGGTGCCCTGGAAACCTCTCTTTGAGAATGCATCAAGACACAAATCCCAAGGAACAAGTGGGCCTTTGTTGATGAGTCTGGCATCTGGCAGCAAGCAGGGAGCAGGCATTTCAGCTTTGGCAGGATCATGGTGGACTTAAACTTGAGGGCTGCTGGGAATAGCCAAACCCCTTTGTTTCTGTATAACACAGACTTTTAAAGTTGTGCGGTCTTCCCACTTTGTCTTTATTAGAAGCAGATAACTTCATTGCTGTTTCCATAATGTTGTTGCTACATGCAGAAGCGTTTCATGAACACAATACTAATTATAAACTCTGTTCCCCCCACAACCTTGCTTATGCTATCATTACTGTTATTTTCATTATCATTATTATTTTTCCCTAAAGAACTAAGGAGAGTCACTGCTATAAAGAAGGAAAATTCTGGCCGGGCACAGTGACTCATGCCTGTAATCCCAGCACTTTGGGAGGCCAAGGCGGGCAGATCACCTGAGGTCAGGAGTTCGAGAGCAGCCTGGCCAAAGTGGTGAAACCCTTTCTCTACTAAAAATACAAAAATTAGCCGGACATGGTGGCAGGTTCCTATAATCCCAGCTACTTGGGAGGCTGAGGCAGGGAGAATTGTTTGAACCCGAGAGGCAGAGGTTGCAGTGAGCTGAGAGTGTACCACTGCACTCCAGCCTGGGCAAAGGAGCAAAGCAAGACTCCTTTTTTTTTTTTTTTTTTTTTTTTTTAATAAACAATGAATAAAAGGAAAAGTCTGGAGTTTGAGACCATCCTGGCCAACATGGTAAAACCCTGTCTTTACTAAAAATACAAAAAATGAGACGGGAGTGGTGGCAGGCACCTGTAGTCCCAGCTACTCGGGAGGCTGAGGCAGGAGAATTGCTTGAACCCGGGAGGCAGAGATTGCAGTAAGCTCAGATCGCGCCACTACACTCCAGGCTGGAGACAGAGTGAGACTCCATCTCAAAAAAATAAACAAATAAAAAAATAAAAATAAAAGGAAGACCTTCCCACAGCATTGGTGGGGAAACGCAGCTTCTATGACATCAACCTTGTGCTGGACTCCATTTGTGGTGCTGGCACCCCTCTGCCAAGAAAGCCTTGTTTCCCTGAATCAGGAAGGCAGGGATGCCTGGGAAATAAACATTCAGCTTGGGTGCAGGTCCTAGCTCTGCCCCAATGTCCTGGATGACACCAGACAGCAAGTCCTCCAACATCTGCAGGCCTCAGTTTCTTCATCTGCACAAAGGGAAGCTAGACAACCCTTATGTCTTTCTTACAATAAGCACTTTGACCTTCTTTGCAAAATAAAGAAAATTAAATTAGAAATAAAAGCCTGTCAAAAACCTAAAACCCCAATCCTCAGAGTTAAAAGATATAAAACTGGCTGGGCGTGGTGGCTCACGCCTGTAATCTCAGCACTTTGGGAAGCTGAGGCGGGTGGATCACGAGGTCAGGAGATCGAGACCATCCTGGCTAACATGGTGAAACTCCATCTCTACTAAAAAAAAAACAAAAAAACTAGCCGGGCGTGGTGGCGGGCGCCTGTAGTCCCAGTTACTCAGGAGGCTGAGGCAGATGAATGGCATGAACCCGGGAGGTGGAGCTTGCAGTGAGCCGAGATCGTGCCACTGCACTCCAGCCTGGGTGATAGAGTGAGACTCTGTCTCAAAAAAAAAAAAAAAAAAAAAAAAAAAGATATAAAACTCTTTCAAAGGCCTACAATGCCCCTGCTGCTTCAGTCTCTGAAACCAGTGTGCAATTGGGTCAAGGAACTATAGATGGCAGCCTCTTGCTAACTAAGATCTGAGGGGAAAAGAAATGTTTCCACTGATCTACACGTTCTCAGCAAATGGAATAAGGTAAGAAAGGCAACTGAAACTGGGCAATTTATTGTTTATCTTCAGAAGTCAAATAAATCTCTCCTAGACCAACATGGCCATTGGGAATGTTTAATCTTGAAAATAAAAAGCAAGTGTGTTTCTAAAGTAATTATTTACAAATCACATTTTCACTAGGGGAAAAATATTTCATAAGCAAACATGTAAGTTGTGAAATATTATCATCTGAGCATTTAATCTCATGGCATAAATTCTACAAAAGCAGGTGAGCCCTCTTTGAGATTCTCCTCTAACGATTCCTCTGCCCCACTTCAGTGGCCTTTTCGATGCTGTTCAGGTGTGAAACTCTGATCCGAGGTAATAGGAGATGTGATGTTGAACATCAATCTTAAAAGAATCCAGTTTGGATCTTTAACACCCATTTTGTGAGCCCCATGCAACCAGTTGACATTTACATTCAAAAGTCTACACCATTTAAGAGAGTTTGGCTTCATTGACAATCAAAGACATTCTCATTAAAACTAAGAGATACTATGCTTACATTCTCATTTGACTGAAATTTATGAATGACAGGTATTAGGTTGAGCCATTCAAAACAGTCATTTTTATAGGCAAAAAATGGTTGGTAAAAAACCAGCAAGTTTATATGATTCAACCACTATGACAGGGTTGTTGGCATCACTGAGAACCAGGCCAATGGGCCCTGCCTTTGTAGGGTGTGGTCCAGTGATAATGGCCAGGCCAACAGGCAATTTTTATAATGGAGGGCAGGTGCTATATTAAGGGCAAAACAGGCTCCCCTGGGACAGGAGCCAGGGAGCTGACCCAGGGAGGTGGGACGTGACTTCTCAGACAAGAAGGACGTGTTTCCTTTGCAGGTAAAGCAGGGAGACCTCATGCTAGGCCAAGGAGATGGCAGATGCAAGGCCTGGAGGTATGAGTGCACAGCTGTGTGAGGTCCTCGAAGAAACCCAGAGTGCTGGGTCAGGAAGGGGAGATGAAGCACAGTGAGAGGGGGAATGGGAATGCAGGAGATGGATAGGATGAGGGCCCTCCTAGCCATGATGGAGAGGAGCTCTCCATCTGAAGCGCAATGGGAGCCACTTGGGCTGACAAATAGCAAGACCAGATTGGCCATTTAGAAGACAAGAAAATCCCTCTGCATGTAGTATAGAGAATTAAGTAAGCCAAGCAAGAACTGGGGTGGGGAACTTTGACCAGCTGAAGTGAGAGATGCTGACAGTCTACTCCAGGGGAGCGGCACTGGACACAGAGGGGAACAGAAGGCATGGAGATGTTTTTTGAGATGGAATCTCAGGATTTAGTAGCTGATTGGATGCAAGAGAAAAGAGAGAGGGAAGTTTGTGTCATAGGTGATGCCCACACAGATGGCACACATGGGGCAGAAAAGACTTGGGGAGGAGGTGATGAGTTTGCCTTGGGGCATGGTGGGTTTGGGGTGTTTGCGGACCATCCAAGGGGGCTTTGCAGCAGCTGCTGCAGCCACAGATCTGACACTCCCTGGGGAGGCCTCTGTAGGAGCCAGCACTAACTTTGGGGTTGGATGGGGCTATTGAGGCATAATGTGTAGAGCTTGTCCCCTGACTTTTCTGTGCATAGGAACCATGACCCATCTCGGCCATACTAATCAGAATGTCAGGGATGGTTGCTGAGACCCTGCATCTTTAACCACCTCCCTAGGAGACAGAAGGAGACCATCTAGGGGGCCAATTTTGCAGAAGCTATAGAAGAGAAAGACAATAACAGCAACATGTAAAAGAACCTGGAATTCAGTTTCTAAATTAAAAAAAAAAAAAAAAAGAATAACCACCACTGTTGACTGTAGTGAAAAAGATTTTCATTACTGGCATGAGTACACACATTGAACTTGTGAGTAAAAAGACCTGAAATATTAGTGAAAATCCCAGGGAAGAAAATCCTAGAAACAGTGTTAAAAGCAGCAAAGAATTAACTTCTTCCCACAAAAATGCTCCGAATGACCCAGAGCACACATTTCACAGTCCAACCTGTGTTCTTATGTTTAGTGAAGCTCTTGTCATCAGGAGCGTTTAATGATGGGAACCCAAGTTAGGCAGGATAAACGTACAAAATATGTCCAGGAAAATGGAATTTACCATTGTAAGGGAGAAACAGATTTAACACGTTAGTCTTATTATTCAAAGGAAACTGTAAAACAGCTTAATAAAACATCAGAGTTCCTTACTTGGTCAAATGTGTGAATGTGCGTTCATTGTCTAAGCCAGAACTAAAAGGTGCAAACTAAGATTATCAATCTCTCCCCTGCCCCAAACATTCCCATTATGCTCTGTTTATGCCTCTATTACAGCATTCAGTTCAGCTGGCCTGGGACTGAATGATTTATGCCATGTCTGCTCTCCCACCCCACAGTGCCCTGTCCTTTAGGGCAGAGATCTTGTCTTCCTCACCTCCATGGTCATTATTGGTTAACTTGAACTTTCATCATTTTATAGAGTTCCCCCTTCTTGATTTCCAATTCCACAGTTTCTCTATGTCAGAGCTTGATTTGGGATTCTCTCCATGGTTGGGCTCTCAACATGAAAGAGATCTTAAAACACCAACCATAAAACAATTTTAGGAAAAGCAAAAAGGCACAACAGAAGCAGAGGAAGGAGGAAGGAGACCCTAACACTCACAGCAGTGTTACATGACAGAGAGTGGGTTGAAGAGGAGATCCCTGAGCAGCCCACTTATTTGGGATTCACCAGCTCACCCGCACTCGCGCGGTGCTCTCCTGATAAGCTGCAAAATCTGAAACTCCTTATTAAATGTCAGATAAATCGGCTAGCCTGGGGCGAAGCCAATGAATGGGCAGCGTGTGCTCCAGTCCAGTTCTCGGTAATTGATGGGCTCTGAATAAGCAGAACCAATCCAGGCTGATTGCGGATGAAATGACTACAGCCAGCAAAGTTCAAATAAGAAATATGTGAACTTTAAAGTACTTGAACACAAATCAAGACAGTGAGTTTTTATAAAAATCTTTACTAGCTCAAACCGCTGAAGCTCAGAATGACCTTTATCCTTGGGGTGAGAAGCTGGTGGGGTAGGGAATGTGAACACCATATATCAGGCTCAGAGCCATGAGAAAAGCACAGCGGGGAGGGAGAACTTGCTGCATTCACTGCTCCCAGGCCTCTGAGTCTGCGCCTGTGTGGGCAAGGGGGGCAGTGACTTTGAGATGTTCCCTCTTCTCCATCATCATCTTGCAGGACGTAGGCCGGGACTTCATGTTTTCCTTAACCTTAGGGATATTGTCTAATGGAATGGAATCCTTGTCTAATGGAATCAGGACTCTCAGCTGCAGGTTCACCTTATATTCTGTGGTCAGACATGAACAGGAGCCTTTTGTGGAGCTCCCCCAGGCCCAGTATCATGGAGGCCTTGCCAATGCTGGACACTTCAACATTTGTAGAGCACCTGAATTAGTCTGTTTTCACACTGATGATAAAGACATAACCAAGAGTGGGAAGAAAAAGATGTTTAATGAACTTACAGTTCCACATGGCTGGGGAGGCCTCACAATCATGGCAGAAGTCAAGGAGGAACAAGTCACATATTACACAGATGGCCGCAGGCAAAGAGAGCTTGTGCAGGGAATCTCCCATTTTTAAAACCATCAGATCTCATGAGACTCATTCACTATCATGAGAACAGCACAGGAAAGACCAACTCCCATGATTCAATCACGTCCCACCAGGTTCTTCCCACAGCACGTGGGAAGTGTGAGAGTTACAATTCAAGATGAGACTTGGGTGGCGACATGGCCAAACCAAGTCAGCACCCTCTGTGCTAAGCCTTTGTAGGTGTTCATCTCTCTCCCACACCCAAGCCCTCCCCCATCTATTCCTAGGAGGAAGCTTCCCTAACCCCTTTTCCCATACGAGGAAAAGGAAGGCTCTGGAGGTCTTCACCTGTAAAAGAATAGAACTGGGTTTTCAACTGCATCATCTATTGGACTCCATCCCCTACTCTTTCACCCCCACCAAGCTGTGTCCCTTCATGACAGACCCTGTAGGCACCGTCTGCAGTCTGATTCTAGATGAGGGTCTCCCTCTTTCCTTGCACAAATCTCCCAGCTAGTTGGTGACAGCATCAGATAAAAACACCTCCTAGGATAATGATGCCATACTCTAGCTTGTCTGGGAATTCTTTCCTATAGCAATGTGTGTTTTAATTGATTTATTACTTCATTCAATCAACATAGATGTCTTGGGCCTCCTGTATGTACCAGACAGTGAGTAAACATCCAAGTGATCCTTTCCACAAATAATGCATGATCTATAGGACAGGGGAGAAATAGCCACAGTTCATTTGTATCCAAAGCACTAAGGGAAGAGATTGTTTTTACCTGTGGAGTAAAGAAGAGGATAATCATTGAGGGCTTCATGGAGGAGGTGGCTGTTGTATAATGTTTGGGATTAGGATTTGCAGATGGAATCTCATAAGAACCGTTATAATTCTAAATAATAATGGCATCTATGCATTATCTCATCTGTTCCTCACAACTATCTTACTAGGTTTTATTGTTTACCCCCTTTCATAGATGAGAAAACAGAGGCACAGAGAGTTAAAAGAAATTCTCCAAAAGTACACAATGGTAGAAGCAGGAATCAACCTCAAGCCATTTGGCTCCTGTGCTCGTGATGCTGCCCACTGTGCAATGCTGCCCCTGTCTGAGGAAAGCAGGCTCCTAGGCAGGAACTATCTTGAACAAAGGCACAGTGCTCTGGAAAGGATGGGCCATGTGTCAGGAAGACCTGGTAGCTCTGTTAAACAGGAGCATGTATTACATGAAGGCCAAACAAAGGGTGAAATGTGCCATCCATTCATTCATTCAGCCAGTACTCACGGAGCATCTACCTGGTACCAGGCACTGAAGACGCCGTCACCAAGCAATGTATCCAAAGACATGGGTTTGGGCTTGAGTACACGTCAGGGAAGATACATTTCTAGAATTATCTAGACATTTCACACTTATCCCTTGCTTGTGGCTACCAAAAGCCACTGGATAGCAAAACCAAAAATATGTATCTCAAAGTATGGATTCAGAAACCACTTGAGGTAAAAGCAACATGAGGAGAGTAAAATACAGTACGTCCAGTTACATTTGAATTTCGGATAAATAACATAATATTTAAAGTGTGTCTCTGATGTTACAAGGAGCATAATTTATGCTAGAAAAATTATTCACTGTTTATCTGAATAAGATTCAATTATTCATTGTTCATCTGAAATTCAGATTGGACTTGGCATCCTGTGTTTCTATTTGCTAGGTCTGGCACCCCTAAACCTGAGTGATCTTTTAACCAAACTGCCCTGTTTTGTAAATGGGCTGAGGGAAGGGACCAGGTCAAGGTCACCCACAGAGTAAGTCAGTGACACAGAGAGGAGAAGCCAGGTTCCAAGGAGCAGTCCAGGGCTCTTTCTGCCTTCCATGTCTCCCGTGAGAGGCTCCAGGAGCAGGGACAAACTCACAAATGACTGAATCAAACCACTCGGTCTTCCACTCCCAACGGGTCCATTAAACCTTTGTGTCAGCAGCAGTACAGGCTACAGAGCATTTCTTAATCGTGGTGGGAAAAGTCAGAATTTTGAAAGTAAAATTCCCCAGCAGCAAGGGTTGCTCTGACCCTGGAATCAAAGGCTGCAGCCACAATAGGAAGCAGTTAAGCCCCAGGGGTCCTCCCCGCCCCAACCCCTGGCTGTAATTGTAGACAGGTGTGTAGTGGCCGTGTGAGGCGTGTTGGGTGAAATGCTTCAGGGAAAATCAAAAAGTAATATCAGCTGCAGCTTAGGGGAAATCAAATTGTCCCTTTAGAGCAACATCTCAGGAGACTGTGGCCAACTTCAAGGTGCCTTTATCTAAATACATTCCATTAGGAAAGGAGCAGGAAGAAGCCCTGGCCTCTCCAGGTAACTCAATCAGACTCCGTGGTATTCACAGGGATATCGATTACCATAAGCCTTGTGGGGCAGCAAGGAGATTAGGAGGAGGATTACCTGCCACTTACTATGTGTCATCAAGGCAAGAACGGCTTCAGCTACAAGCTCTGCTTTTAATCGGGTCCTGGTGGGCTTTTCTCAAAAGGATGGCTGACAGCCTTTCTAAGCATGTTTTAAACTGTCCGTCACATCAGTGATGGGGCTTGCCAGTAGAGAGTGACAGCAATGTCAACAGAGGACACTGAAGGAATTTCTGACAAATGGCCTTTTGTGAAATGATGAGAAGTTGGACCAGGAGGTGCTGGCCCTATTATGGAAGCTCTAGGACCACTTAAATGCGCCCTTAAAGTCAACGTCTCTGGGCATATTTCTGCATTCTATTATACTCCTCAAACAGTCTGTGCTTGGACCAAGACAATACGATTTTCAAGGTGGTATCCTCAGGTTTGACACCCCTCTGAGGACAAGAGAAGCCAGCATTAGCCCCCTCTCTGAATCTCAGCAGCAAGACCAGAGACAGGCCTGTGTAGGAGCCAAGAGGCAAGGTGGTTTGAAAAGAGGGTTGGGATCCAAGACGTTTGACCGTCTATACTAACAGTTGGCAGGCTATGAGAGGCAGGTCAAACCCAGATCAGCAGCTATTTTTATAAATAAAGTTTTGCTGGAAGTAAGCCACACTCATTCATTCATGTATTGTGTACGGCTGCTTTCCCACTGCAGTGGCAGAGTTGAGTAGTAAAGATGGAAACTGTATGACCCACAGAGCTTCAGATATTTACTATCTGCCCTTTATAGAAAAAAAAAAAAAATGGCTGATCCTTGGTCTGCACCATTCCTTAAACGAGGTCCACAGTCCCATTAGCCCCAGAACTGCACAGGGTGGTGGCAGGAGGAGGGCTGGGAATGAGTGTCCTGTCTTGACACATTCTACATTCCGAGATGTCGAGAGAATAATTGTGGAAGAGGAAACTGCTGAGGCCCAAGAACCAAGAATTCCAGGAGGAGTCATCTCAACTAAGTTCTCTACACAAAGAATTCAAGGTGACCAGAAGAGAGAGAGTATTCACTTGTGATTAATTTTCCTAAAGCAGAATGCCCATTAGCCTCAGAGATCTCAGGGGGATCCCTACGAGCAGCAAAATTAGGAGAGGCTGCGTTTTAACTCCTTCTGACCCCTGGCATTGATGCTGCCCACAATTTGCACCAGAACCCCCTTTATTCCACAATTTCCCACAGTGTTCATTCTTTGCTTCCCACCTGTCACTGCACAAGGACTGCAAGGCCAGGATGGTCATTCCGACATCTCTCTACACCTTGGCTGTGGTCCCGAATGGAACAACAGGCGGCTCCATGAACACAGCTTGTTCTCAGGCTGTAGCCTCCACAGAGGTGGCCTGCCTTTCACTGCACCTGCGGACCCCACCTGTCCCACGAGGGTCTTCTCAAGTATATCCGTGAAATTCTTCCAGATGCCTCCAGTCAGATGGTTCCTCTCCCTCCCTGAGCCTCCCAAGCAATTCTTCCAAACCTTTCTTGCAGGAATGAACAAATTCTACAACTCATTGGTGTTATCTGCTGCCAGGGAAATTAATGGTTTCCGTTTTTCTCGAGTGCCACAAAGGTGCCAAGATGGGTGTGGTGAAGATGAAAACACATTACGGAAACTCTACCCACAAACCCTGAATTCCTTTCATATCAGTTGCCCACAGAGGAAGTTGGTGAGTCCTCAGATGGTAACTCTGTCCCTGTGCCTAGAAAAAAGGCTGGGGACCTCCAATAGCCAGAGCCAAGAAGAAAAGCCCAATGAAGACGATGGCAGCTTCGCAGAGCCTCCAGGACAAGGTGAATACACCTGTGCATTGTGAATGACCAGCCAGGATTAGGCCAGGAGAGAAAGTCGCCTCCTCACTATTTGTGTGGGAAAAGAGGAGAGGACCACTCCAAACAGTGCCACCTTCTTCTCCCCTCATCCTGGCAAGGAAGACGCAGTGTCAGCCATCAGACAGCCTCAGTTTTGTGCCAGGCACCAAGGGAAGTGGAAAGCAAAACAGGCCAGGTTGCTGTCTTCACAGCACATGCATTCTGGCCCCCGACCTAACCCAGCAAGATGTGTGAGCCCAGAGATTCTGGAAGTAGGAGGAGCCACAGAGCCCTCACCCTCTGCCCTTAAAGGCTCTGGGATGTGCTTCTTAGCAGAGGCCAAGAACCATCCACGGGCAGGAGAGCGACAAGGATAACTTAGGGCCTTGTCTGAACGACCCCTCCTGCATCCACCTTGGCAGCCATCAGCTTCTTTCAGGGTTGGAGGAGTTTTCAGAGGGTGCCCTTTTGAATCTGAAAGTGGAGAGGTCACCGGGAAATGAATCCTCATAGTGCTTTTGTGATACCAAAGAGAAGAGGCATGGGCAGGTGGGCCTCCCACCCTGCCTGGGACTTAGGTGGCAGGCTGGAGGGCTGGTCCCAAGTGTCAGAACAGCCCAATCACCCTCCAGACTGCCTCAGGGTTTGGGGATGGCTGCAGGGGCAGTCTCACAGTCACAGAGTCAGACTGACTCAGATGTCAGGGCTGGTGCCCAGAGATGGCTCTGAGTCATGGCCCTCAGGTGGAAACTGGGCTCAGATGATGAGAAGGGGTTAGCCCGGATTGCTAGTGACGGAGCTGGGGACCCAGGCTGTCTGCAAAGGTGGCCACTCTCAGGCTCCAGGTTGGGTGGCCGGTGGATCCATCTTTGTGCTGAGTGACTCACAGTAGCAGGTCATCCACCCCCACCCAACCCAGTCTCCTCTGCTGGCCTCTAGTTGGGAGGGTGGTTCGTGGTCACGGAGAGGTTCAGCAAGTTTGCCAAAACTGCTCTAAGACTATCGACACCACTAATTGTTCAGGAGCCCTTCTAGAGCCAGAGCAGGTCCGATTGGCCTCAGGCTCCCTGAGCCCAGCACGGAGCCTGGCACACAGTGAATGCTTTTGCCGAATGAACCTGTAACTTAGCTCCCCAAGAAAAGCTAAGAGACTCCCAAGGGATCTCCTCTTGCCCTAGACTGGACCCTCTTCCCTCTCCTTCCCTCTGGGCTTACTTAAATAGCAAGAGAGGCTGCAGTGTGCTGCATTACAGGAGGTTTCCTCGGTCCTTCTGGGAAATCCTTTAAAAACACAACTTTTCGGCAGGGCGCGGTGGCTCCCGCCTGAGGCTGAGACGGGTGGATCATGAGGTCAGGAGATCGAGACCATCCTGGCTAACACAGTGAAACCCTGTCTCTACTAAAATTACAAAAAATTAGCCAGGCGCCTGTAGTCCCAGCTACTCGGGAGGCTGAGGTAGGAGAATGGCATGAACCCAGGAGGCGGAGCTTGCAGTAAGCCGAGATCGTGCCACTGCACTGCAGCTTGGGTGACAGAGCGAGACTCCTTCTCAAAAAAAAAAAAAAAAAAAAGCAGGAATCTCTTTCTCTCTCCAATGATCACGAAGTTAAGCTAAGCCTGGGGCCTGACTTCATAGGTTACTACCTGGTTGGAGACATCATGCAGGTAAGACCTGTGGCCCCATGCTCTCCTCTCTGCCATCAAATCAACCACAATGGTGGGATTTCAGGCACAACCCAAACATGGGTGTCAGCTGCTCCTGCTGTCAACATTGCAAAGGCACCGGTGGTGGACCACAGGCATGAGCAGAAGAGACAATAGAGGGTCAGGGCTTCCCAGTGACTTCGCAGAGTGGACCTGTAACGTGCTCTTTCTCTCCCAATTCTATGACTCCTGCAAGCCGTAAGCATTTTACTCCACCCCTGAAAGTTGATGTATCCTTGGACTTTTTTTTTTTGAGACAGGGTCTCCAGGCTGGACTGCAGTGGTGCAATCATAGCTCACTGCAACCTCGAACTCCTGGGCTCAAGTGACCTTCCTGCCTCAGCCTCCTGAATAGCGGGGACCACAGGTGTGTACCGTCACAGTCAGCTATTTTTTTTTTTTTGGTAGGGACGAGGTCTCACTGTGTTGCCCAGGCTGGTCTCAAACGCTTAAGCTTAAGCAATCCTTCTGCTTTGGCCTCCCAAAGTGCTGGGATTCCAGGTGTGAGCTACCACGCCCAGTTCAGCCTTGGACCTCGAGTGTCTTAAGCCCTGGACTTTGCCAAGATCCAAAGAAGGCTTTATCTCTGTCACTATCTCGTCTCTCCCCATAAAGGAGGCTTGCCTGATCAGAATCAAACTGGGCATGGACCAGTTCATAACAATGCTTTGAATCCTCAGTGGCCTTTCCAAATGCCGGCCCCAGCGGACATCCCGGTTCAGACACCCGAAGGGGACACCTTCTAAGGATCACTTGTGGAACAACTGTCAAGGGTGGGGGAAGGGTGTCCTCAGCTCCGTGCCTTATCCCACAGGAAGAGCCGATGAAGGATAAAGGGCCTCAGCACACTGGCTGTCCCTGCCAGGTGCACCAAATCACCACAGCTAGCCCACTGGGAAGCAGCTGACGGCCCGCAGTTGCCCTGAACCCATGAGGCTCACCAGGCCTGTGCCCGCCAAGCCAGTGTCCCGCTTGACTGCCCACACGTGCAGGGTCTCTCCCCAGCCTGTTCTCCAAACCAGCGGACCAGGCACGCAGCCCTCTGTGTTGCCGGAGAGTGGAGAGCAATCCGTTTCTATCATACACTGTTTCCCTCGCCCCTTGCACTCCCATTGGCTCCTGTGCCAATCTGTGCCTTTAACTGGAACCGCCATGGCCTCCTCCGAACCACTGGAGAATCCTCCCCCTTCTCCCTTAGCCGCTCCCCCTCCTCCTCCTCTTGTCTCTCTCTCAATTTCTCCCTTTTTTGTACCTTGCACAGGTAATTGTGAGACGGTGAGGGAAAGCCCTGGAGTATTCAGTTCCAAACGCTCCCCAGCAGTTCTCAGCAGGGCACAAAGGATCGCGGTGAATGTCACATTGAGTTTGCTCCAGCTGCACCTGCCGGCAGGCCCGGCCCCTCCGGTTCACTGGGGGGTCACCGAGCACTCGCATATTCTCCGATGGCAAGGAGAGCTACTATGTTTTCAGTTCACAGTGAGATTAAATCTACAACGTTTGACCCATCTAATTTATTTTGTAGCTGACAGAGCAAGGAAAGCCCGTAGTAAGATCTGGATGCATTTCTTCCCCTTAAACAAAACACTGGACTTTGTAGGAAGCCAGCAGCAGCTAGAGGTTTCATTCCGGACCTGAGTGGGAAAACAGTGGTAATGAAAACTGGACCCCGGAGCTTGGGCAAAGTCAGGCAGCCCCATCACTGCCTGTCCTCTGAACTGTAGACATGTGCAGAGCAGCAGGGGTTGGGGGAGGCCCTGGAGGAGCAAGAGCGCCAGCTGGGGTGGCTGATCCGGGCAGAGGTCAGGACCTCAGCTGAAGTTCGCTCGATTCAGCTGACTTTTTACCGTTCCTTTTATGTCCTACTTCTCCAGTCCACCTTTCATTCCAACCTGTCCCTTTATCAGCCAAAGCTGTGCTAACGCTCTCCTCTTCCCTCCTACCCCTTCTAAGGGTTCTCCCTCACAGCCAGAGGAAGCACACTCATCCCTGGTTTTCAGGTTGAAGAAATTCAGCTGCGCTTCTATTCCTGGTCCTGGGCATGGTGAGGGACAGGACAAGTCGGGGATACTTGTCAGCTCCCTTTTAGGGCAGAGAATCAGTGATGTTATTACGAGAAAACAGAGGGGTAGGAGCAGGCTTGAAGGATGCAGGATGGTGAGCTGAGGTAAGGCAGGCGGAGTGTGAGCCACTAGGAGATAACCAGGGTGATGAAGAAGAACAAGATGGCAGTGACAGCTGCTAATCTTTGTAGAGAACTGACCAAGGTACTCTCCAAAGCGCTTTCTATTGTTCTGTTTGATCCACAAAGCAACTGGCTGCGGTTGTGTTTTCTCTCCTATTTTACAGGCGAAAGACACTAAGGCTCAGAGAGATGAAGGGATTTGCCCGTAATCACACAGTGAAAAGCAGAGAGGCAGGATCTGTATCTACCTCTGTTTGATTCCTGGGCCTGGGTTCTTAACAACGCTGCCCACAGAAACTTACAGACATAGACCCAGAGCTGGGATATGAGGTTTGGGGTCCTCTTGTTAGGGTGCATCAAGTCTTCAAAAGCAAGGCGTTTGCAAAGGCCAGTTAGAAATGTAAGACCCTCTCAGGCACACACCCCTAATGTGGCTAAATCAAATCCCCTCCCAGCCTCAGGGTTCCAGGCCTGTGCAAGAAGGCTCTTCATTAACACTAAGGATGTCTTGAACTATGGGCCCAGGAACTGTAGCTCTGCTGAGATGCATGTGCCCTCTGGGACAAGTACATGAATTTCAGCTCAAGCCGGGGCAGTGCTAGTTATTAATTATAACACATTAATTATGACATTTGGCAAATGCTTGAAACAGAGGACTGTGGCCCACTCCCAAGGCCATAGCTTAGTCTCGTATTTCTCACTATAGGCCGTGACTAAGCTGCAGAATTCAAGGCAGATGAGCCCTCATGCTGGTTGGCATTCAGGGTGGAGAGGGGAGGGAGGGAATGTGCCATTACTAGTCTTTAAAATGCTGACTTTTGCACACAAGAAGTGAAAAGATGTCACACATAGAGAAGTCCAGGGAAATGTGATAAGAGGTTATGACCCAAAAGTGAACACAAACCTTGCAATAATTTCAGCTACTAAACAGTGAAGCAGATTGAGCACGAGTTTTTTATGGAAAGAACAAGCTTTTATTTTCAATAATTATCCCAAAGTGAAGAAAGTGAAGAAACTGGGAAGTGCTACTGGCCACTCTTCTGGTTTGACCAGTGTGCATTTTATCTTTGGACCATTATAAGGGGCCGGTGGAGATGATGCTGGTGTTTTTAAAGAAGAATTTATAACTCTGACCTTGGCTCCCCAGAAGCAGGTAAGAATAAATTCAGCAGGAGAGTCTGCAGTGAGCTCCTTCTGGCCTGTGGATATGGCATCAATAACAACAGCTAACATTCATTGGGCAACTATTATGTGCCACGCAGGGTTTTAAGGAACATTCATGGATTAACTCATTTAATCCTCACTGTGATCCTGTGGCAACAATGTATTTCTCATCACTAACTGACAGATGAAGAGTCAAAGAACAGTGGGTGGGAAGGGGGTTAGTAGCCAGTGGTAAACAGTAGCCCAAAGTATCCTAGCCAGTAAGTGCAAAAGCCAGGAATTGTTCCCAAAGGTCAAGCTCCATAGTTTACCTCTGAACCATTCTGCCAGACCACTCAAATTTAGAAGTACAAGAACCACCTGGTGTATATACCCAAAAGAATGGAAGACATATGTCCTCACAAAAACTGCTATACAAATGTGCCTAGCAGCATTATTTATAGTAGCCAAAATGTGTAAACCACCCAAATGTCCATTAACTGATGAATAGATGAATGTGGTATGTATGTATTTATATATGTGTATATATATGCATGTATGTGTGTGTATATATGTGCACATGTATGTATACACACATATACGTTCATGCAATGGAATATTATGCACCTACCAAAAGTAATGAAGTCCTGACATGCCACATTGTGGATGAACATGATGCTAAGTGAAAGAAGGCAGGCACAAAAGGCCACATATTGTATGATTCCATTTATATGAAATGTCTAGAATAGGCAAGTCCATACAGACAAAGCAGATGAGAAAGCAGAGAGTGGTTGCCAGTGGCTGAAGAAGGGAAAAATTAAGAATAATTAATAATTTATTAATTATTACTATATCACCTTTTCAGGGTGATATAAATGTTCTGGAATTAGATAGTAATGATGGTTGCCCAACATTGTGAATATGCTAAATAAAGTCACTGAATTGTATACTGTAAAATAGTAAATTTTAGTTACATAATTCTCTCAATTAAAATTCTTTCTCAAAACGACAAAGAACCACCTGGCATATCAGTGATAACACTCTCAGCCTTGCTGTTGGCTGACCCCTGGGTTGCAGCATGGCTGCTCCAGCTCCAGCCACCACACACAGACACAAGGCATGTAGTGGAAGAGAGGATTTCTCCTCTAAGTGACTGTCTTAGTCTGTTTGTGAGGCTGTAACAAAATACCTGAGACTGGGTAAGTTATAAACAACAGAAATGCATTTCTCATAGTTCTGGAGGTCAGGAAGTACAAGATCAACACACCCACGGGTTCCAGTCTGGTGAAAGCTCCACTCTAGTTCCAAGATGGCGCCTTGGTGCTGTGTCCTCTGGAGGGGACGAATGCTGTGTCCTCACAGGGCAGAAGAGATGAAAGGTCAAAAAGGAGTGAATGAAGTATGAAGCCTCCTTTACAAGGGCATTAATTTATTTACAAGGATGGTCTAATCCTCTTAATCATGGCCTAATCACCTCTTAATACCACTGCATTGGGATTTACATTTCAACATGAATTTTGGAAGGGACACAAACATTTAAACCACAGCAGTGACTTGCAAAGAACAAAGAAGCCTCCCCCCACCCACCCGCAGAGCAGACGTTCTCTCACATTTCACTGGTCAAGACTCGGTCTCTGGCCCTTCACTAAACCGGCACTGGCAGGGGGTCTAGGGGATTATTGATTTGTTTAGACCAATCAGGATTTACCCTTGAGTTTCTTTTTTATCAGGAGGAGTGAACAAAACTAGGATTCTTGTCTGAAGAAAGAAAGGCAATGGCCATTTGCAAGCGCTCAACAGCGTCTGGGATACCTGTCACTTTAAAATACAGATTCCCAAGGCGTGCCCCCAGGGCTTGGTTTCAGAACCCTGCATTTGACATAAGCACTTCTGGTACCTCAAACGGGAGTGTCCTGAAACCACACTCCAAGAAACATTTTTCAGTTGTTCAAGCTTTCCTATTTCCCCAGATCTTCAAATAATTTACTATTCTCCCCCATGCCTCCTTCTCTGAAAACATACTCCAAAAAGGGAGGGAGGGAGGGAAGAAAGGGAGGGAAAAGAAGGAGATGAAAGAGAGGATAACATTTCCTGAGCATCTATCCTGGGCTTTTATACACAGCCCCACACTGTGACTTCAAGGCAACTATTATTCTGCCCATTTCAGAGATGTGGAAACTGAGGCTAAGACTATCAGCAACTCACCCAAGGCCATGTAAAAGTGGAGGACAAGGAATTCAGACTTGGGTCCTGGGTCTGGAGCTGCTTCCCCCGGATCCTTCCTTCTCACCAGACACACTGATCAACAGACCAACACATAGAACTTTAGGTTAACGGGGGATCCAACTTGCCTAGAAAGTGATGGTCTCTTACCAAAGAGAGTTCAAGACTCGTACCTGGAATAGAAAGTCTTTCACTGTTTTCATATCAGGAAAAAAAAAAATAAAGAAAAAAATATTCATTCTTCCAGTATTAAATTTGTGCACCAACACCCTTTGGCCTTCTTTGCTTTGATAGTGTGTTTTTCCTGCATTTGGTTTTGAAGTCACTAAAAAGATGAACTGAACGTAGCCAATCATCATGCATTTACGCTAAAAAGACAAACATTCATAATGCACCCACTTCCATTTGTCTAAAGCCCTGTGTCCCCACAGATTGTGTTTTCTAGGCCTGTGATGAGCAGAATTGTGAGAAGGCATCTCCTGACAGTCACAAAAATGGGTCAGAAAATACTTTGCCAAATAGACCCCAGAAGTGCTTTCACCTGGAACCAGCTCATTCCTCTCTTCCATCAAAAGCACTTTTCCCCCCCTTTCACTTCCCAAGTTCTTTTCCATGCATTAAAAACCCTTTGGGACTATGGTTTTAGAAGAAGCAGAAATCTGAATTTCAATGTAAATGTCAACTGCGCACTCAATTTCCCTTGAGATTTTCCCAGGACTGTTCCTGAGGGAAGAATCCAGAAGTCCCTTGCCATAAACATTACTATTGGAAGTTCTCAGACAGAAAGAACTTCTGTCTGGCTACCGAGAAGACACATGTGAAGGCTTTGGGATGGGGGAGTTCAGACACGATGGCAGTCTCCAAAGAAATCTATCAGTTGGGCTGGGATGTTGAAAGACAGAGTAGTGGCTGAGTAGGTGAAGTTCTGAGCATTCAGGGAAAGGTTAGCTTTGTTTTGTGTTTTGAGAAAGGTCTGTCTCTGTCACCCAGGCTGGAGTCCAGTGGTGCGACCATAGCTCACTGCAGCCTTGACTTCCTGTTCCCAAGCAGTCCTCTTGCCTCAGCCTCCCAAGTAGCTGGGACTACAGGCACATGCCACTGTGCCCAGCTAATCATTATTATTATTTTGGTAGAGGCAGGGTCTTGCTCTGTTGCCAGGACTGGTCTTGAATTCCTGGGCTAAAGCAATCCTCCCGCCTCGGCCTCTCAAAGTGATGAGATTACAGGTATGAGTCACCACACCCAGCCTCAGGGGAAGGTCTTATTTGTGCAAATCTGACTGAGTTGCTGGTGAACATACTTGTGAAATCACCCATGTAGATTGGGGACGGCTCATGAATCTGCAGGTTGGATAGAGAAAAAACAGCTCCATGAGAGGCTGGAATTCGTGTGGGGCCTGGCAAGTAAAGAGGAATTTCCATGGAAGGAGGAAGGCAGTGACTTAAAGTACAAGAGTAAGTGCTTCTGGGCAGAGAGTTTCTAGCATGGGAGGGCTGGAGGCCAGGCAGAGCCAGGCTTGAAAACTAAGAACATTTGCACAAAAACCCTGTGAGCTAAGTCTGATTCATTAGCC
Source organism: Theropithecus gelada (assembly GCF_003255815.1). NCBI lineage: Eukaryota > Metazoa > Chordata > Mammalia > Primates > Cercopithecidae > Theropithecus > Theropithecus gelada. The sequence continues at coordinate 120,009,395 of NC_037677.1, read as the reverse complement.
TTAAAAAGTAAAATGTGTCTGGGAACATCTCTGAGCATCAGGGAAGCTCCGATTGCAAAGTCCTCTTATGTGCAGCAGATGACAGGTTCTCAGGAGATGAAGGATTTGGCAATGTGGAGGAGAAGGATCTGCCAGCACTGTCTTCCAGCCCCCAAGGCAGGATCATTTCAAGCTGATAGAGCATTACCTCTATAGAGTTAGATAAGCAGCACATCAGACATGCGAGGACTCCTGTGAGATGGGTGGGCTTCTATGAAACACTGACCTAAGGAATTAGTGTAAGAAGGCATCAGCACAGGTCACACCAGATGGGCACCAATGGCAATGTGGCCAACCTTCTGCCTGCGCGCCAGGCACTGCTCCAAGCTCTTAGCCTGCATCATCTCATTTAGCTCATCTCTAGCTCACCACAACCCCCAAAGGAGCTTCTGTTATTATCATTCCCATTCTACAGATGGCGAAACTAAAGATCAGAGAGAAGTAACGGGGCCTGGGTCATACAATTCATAAATGGTGGAAACAAGTTCCAGTCTCAGAGAGCCCCACTCCAGGGCTGGCTTTCTCTCCGCAAGGAGTTGAATCGATACTTATTGGCTTGAATGTGAGTCAACGATCCCTGTCTGTATTGATCCCAACTCTCTTCATTAGGGTTGTGACCTCCATGCTGACCCTTCACTGAGGACCTTAGATGAAGCGGGCACTAATTCAAGAGGAAACGTCCAGGCTGTTCCATCTGCCATCATGTCATCCTTTGGAGGAACTGAAAGCAAGTCTCCCAATTTATATGTTTGCATCTCAAGTTGGGAAAAGTCCTATTAAAACGCCAACTAAAAGAATACAACTCAGAAAAGTCTGGGGCTGAGTCTTCACTTAGACATATGCAAACCATGCCCAAATGATGCTACTCACTTTTCATCCTGCTGTTAAACTGTCATGATGGGAAATAAACAAAGTCCCAGTGCACTGTTTGGCAATTAGCAATTATATCTCAGCCGCTTTGGTAGCCTTCACACTGCTCTGTAATTGTGAGATTAAAAAGCTATAATTCACATGGTTGGCTATAAGTGTGTGGATATCTTGCTATGACAAAGCAATTACCCAAGAGTCATTATCCTCATAAAGTAATCTGCAATTGTAGGTAAATAATGATTATGTAGCTAACAAATTCTGTATTATTGACCCTTAAAATAAATATTAAGATTTATCTTTTCATGCAGCCATATATGTTATATATTCTAGGCCTCTGAGGTAGAGTTGCTTTAAACTAACAGAACATGAGATAGATTTGCATGGTACTTCCGAGTCTACAAAATACTATAAGGTGCCTCTTCTTCACAATCCACACGATCACGACATAAAGAAGTCATGGTAACTTAAGTCAGGTAACTTAATTCTCCATGTTTTCCAGAGAAGTTTGAGGCTCAGAGAGGCCAAGTGACCCATCTAAGCAGACCTAAGATTCCTTTCCTCAGGGACCCTTCAGTGCATGAACACCTCTCTCCCTGGACTGCCTGCCCTTCCCCTCCCAAGGCTCATGGGTGAGCCCAGGACTTTTCCTTCTCTTTAGAATGCTATAACTCTAGGCCGGGTGCGGTGGCTCACGCCTGTAATCCCAGCACTTTGGGAGGCTGAGGTGGGCGGATCACGAGGTCAGGAGATCAAGACCATCCTAGCTAACACAGTGAAAACCCGTCTCTACTAAAAATACAAAAAATTAGCCAGGCGTGGTGGCGGGCGCCTGTAGTCCTAGCGACTTGGGAGGCTGAGGCAGGAGAATGGTGTGAACCCGGGAGACGGAGCTTGCAGTGAGCTGAGATTGTGCCACTGCACTCCAGCCTGGGCGACAGAGCGAGACTGTCTCAAAAAAAAAAAAAAAAAATGCTATGACTCTAGTCCACGTCAACGAAATAGAATAATTCGTGATATAGTGACATTCCCTCCCCCACAAAATCAAAAGGCAGTATATACTTCAACTATACTTTATTGCCTTGTTCAGTAAAGTTAGCCAAAGGTCATAATTCTTTCATTGTGTCTATACAAAGCCAAATGGCCATTTGAAAAATGTGAAGCTAAAAATGTTCAAATGAACTGATTCCATATCTACCACTCGAATTTTATTACTTGCCTCAGTTTGACCAATATTATCATAAATGCAGCCTGATTGCTTTGTAAAAACAGAGTCAAGAGCCACAGCAAGGAAGTCCCCACAGCATCTGGCCCACAGGACAGGACTTCAGATTTGAGTTGCTCAAACTCTTGCTTTCAGAGACCCTCATGTGGAAACAAGATGGGCTTCATCCTCTTTTAAGTGGTCATATAATTGCAGCCATTGAGAACCTGATGTTTCTTTGATTCCTTCCTTTTATCACTAAACAAATACACACTGAAGCCCTACTCTGTGCCAAGCAATGGCCCTGGGGCTCCCATATGAGCAGCATAGGTGGGCCTTCTGCCTTGCAGAGCCTGGCATCCATCCCACATGGGGAAAGGAAAGGCAGGAAGAGGAGAGGTGATGATCCCATTTCAAAGGCAGGCTTGGATGCTGTTCAAATTCCAAAGTTTTATTAAATTCCATCCATTTTTCTCTATTTCTATTTCAGTATCTTTAAAATATCCCAAGTCTTATTCTTCCTTCATTAAAAACAAAATAATAATAATTTAACAGAAAAATCACCAAGTCAGTCTGTAGGTAAGTATGTGTCACCCCAGTGAAGCTGGGTCCCAAGTGGTTCAGTCTCTGAATGGCATCATGGTCAAATGAGTGTGGTCTGGCAACCAAAAATTTATTACAGCATTTCAACTTCTCTATGTACGTTTCTGCTTACCCTCATTCCTACTTACATGTATACATGAATATATACATACATACATACATGAAGGGAATATGTGGCCCAGGACAACATTTCTTAAATTCCTTTTCCATCGTGTCATTTTTTTCTCACACACTGCAGCTGCTCAACTACTGCTGTCTTCCAAACATCTAGAAGACTCTAGTGGCTTCCTTTGAGGGTCCTCCCAGCAATATTGCCCCCAGCCCCCAGTCTATACACTTTCCCCCCTCTACCTCTCCTCTTCTTCCTGAGCCTGCCACAAACATCCGAGAAACCTCTCCGGTAATGAAGGGTGCTTCTGAGAATGGGGAGGAGCAAAGGCCGAGTGGGGAACCCCAGAATGTCTCTGTATTAATGAATCGTGCCCCTCCATTTGGATATTTACAATCAAGTTCTCTCTATGGAGTCTTTTAAATAGATCACCAATTTTAAGTAGATCACCAAAGCGGGCTACCGATGAAGACTGCAGAATTCCCATCTCTGGAGAAAATGAAAAACAAAAACAGGAGATTCACACTGGGGCTGATTGGAGCCATCAAAATATTTGCTTAACATCTGCTTTCGTAGGGATTGTGAGGGCCAGCCACAATCAACGCCATTGTTCCCGGAGCTAATCTCATAGATTTACCCCTTTCTTGAGTTTTAATTGAATTGCCCTACAGGTAAATACACGGAGCCCTTTCCAGTGCAGACACCCTGTGCGTGGGTATCATCCTTGCCCCAGATTCTTTGTGTGTCAAACGCAAGCCACTCCAGACCCCCAGAGTCCAAAGTAGTTAATTAACAGAAATCAAAGGAGCCTTTGTTACTGCCCCAAATCTTCGTCTCTTCTCCAGATGGGGACAGATTCACTCACAATTTAGTTCCATTTCTGAGAATGGTTTCTCAGGTTTCCCTTGTCGGTGACTAGAAAGGGCCAGGTGCCATCAAGGACTCCTGCCCCTGGGTTTCTGCCAAAGACTGAATCAAAGGAAGCAGAAAGACCTCAAATCAGTGGTCCAGGACCATCAGAGACCACGAGCCTATTGGATGAGGTCCAGGTTGGGGGTGGTGTAACCTGCAGAGAGAAGTGAGGGGCCTGGGGTGGGGGCTGCCAGTGGAGGATGATTGATGATGTCACAGAGTGCTGCCTAGAGCAGAAGCCCCAGAGGAGGGGGCTCTGAGGCCTAGGGAGCTCCGCTCACCACCCGCCCACTGGAGACCTCATGCAAGCAGAGTCTAAAGGCACCATGTTGGGGTGGAGTCACTGCTCACTTCAATGAAAGGTCAGAGTCAGAATGAGCTTTAAGAAATAAAAAATAAGGGGCTGCTTTAGGCGCCAGCTTTATAGAATCAGACCAGTCCAGAATAAGCAAAGGGCATTCCTTTTCTCTTCAGCCAGGTCCAGGTTATAAAGAGGGAAGAATAGTGATGAGGTACAGCAGAAAGGATATGGTATCCAAAAGTCATAAAGAATATGGACAAGTGAACCAGGACTTTAAAACCCAGGACCCTGGGAGAAGGAAAACATCACATGCAATGTCTAATTCAATACGCACAAATCTTTGCATGGTGGATATTTACCTAGGATAGAATTGACACTCAAAAAGGAGATCGTCAATACTTAGTACCACCCAGCTGGGATTAAACCCAGGCCTGTCAGACTCCAGAACCAGCGCTTTTCCCAAGAAATCATGTGGCTTCCTGCAAAAACTAGAAAGCACTTTTTGGAGCTTGAAGGAGACAGTTTTAAAAATGAAAGGCGGTTCTGCTTCATACAGTGTGTAATGAGGTGCCAGGGTTTGTTTTAATGCTAAGAACCAAGCATAAGCTGAAAATAGACATACATTCAAGAATATTTTCATATGGTGCTCATGCAGATGCAGGGGCCAGATGACAAGGAAGGGGAAAGGGAAGGGGGAAGTGAGGAAGGGGTGGGGAGCCGTAGTGAGGCCCCATTCTCTTCTATTGTCAGCCCAGCACATAATTTATATCTATACCTCCTGTCTATCTACCTACCCATCCATCAATATAGATATGCCTTTAATTGTTTTTAAATCATCTTAAAATTCCACTGGTAAAATAATAAGTTTAAAATTAACAGTTTTGGCCAATCATTTTTGCCAGGTGGGTTTGGAAATATTGGGGCACTCACATGAACCTGCAAAAAGAAAGAGTTCCCCACCCTGCTCTGACTGTACCTCTGTGCACCAAACCTTCAGCATGGCATGAGCACCTGGGCGTTTTCAAGGCCCACAGGACACACAAGGGCCGTGTTTGCTTCTCTGCAGGAGCCCAGGTTTCACCAGCTCCTTCAAAAGTGGGAGTTTGAGTGATGGTTGCTGGAGCAACACAGTGACTCTCCCCACCCACCGTGTTGGTGCTGTGGTTGGCGGAGGGGATGCTGTCCTTGGGCTCAAGTCTTGTTCCACTTTCTTGCTTTGGGTGGTTGTGGGATCTTCTCAGAGCCCTAGATGAGGTCAGCAAGATGGGAAAACAGCACTCCTTTTCCAGGATTTGGTGAGAACGAGTGAGGTGCTGCATTCAAACTGCAGGATATGAGATGTGTATTGATACTGGGAGAGAGAGATCACAGGGTTTGTAAATTTCCACTCCACCCCACCGTGCATCTTGAAGCTGCTCACACTCGGGTCTTCCATCCCAGGAGTGCCTGGCAGCGCTGGAAGACGGGGAGATCAGGAGCCCTGCAGTTTTATTAGCATGTGTGACTGGGGCTTTCCCTCATTTGTCCTAAACAAAACAACTTGCAATGGTGAAAAGTCAAGGAGTTCAGAAAACAGTGTTTTGCGAAATACAATTCTTAGTGAACTGGGAGCAATATGAACTGAAAATAAATAAATAAATAAATAAGAATTGTCATAAAAATGAATCTACTGAAACGAAAGAGGACAGAAAAGCCTCAACCTCAACAATGTTTCAAATTGAGTCATAAAGTGAATTCCCAAAATGCACCAAAAGCACGTGCTACCAGCCTGGAGCCCGCCCTATACCCTTGAGCCACTCTGTCCCACCCACCATCTAAGCTCCCCGTGATGGCAGCTTCTAGGCTGTCCAGAGCTCAGTGCCAGGCCTAGATCGCAGCCAGCTAGTTCCTGCCCTTCTCCCCATGCTCTCCTGATCTGACTCACACTAGTTCCTTGAAGTCTGTGCCGTGCTCTCTCCCACTTCCATCCCCACTGCATGGAACACTTTTCCTTCTTCCGACATCACCTTTCATCCTTATCTTTTACCTGGGAAAGTCCTAGCAACCTTCAATTCTTCCAGCATCAGCTTGAAGTCCTCTCCCCCGGAGGTTCCATCCCAGCATGGCAGGGTGCCCACAGGTGCCTTCCAGTAGCACCTGTTCTGTGGTCACCTTGCCCTGAAACCCCTTCCAGGCTGCCAACCATCCACAGGACTGGCCCACTTCTCTCCACTGCACCCCTAATGCCGAGGTCGGCACCTGGTGCTTCATAGCTCCTCAGTAAAGCCGTGTTTGGAGGGGGTGTTTGCCACTCCAGGACTGTGCCCTCTCACTTCTGGCAGGAGAAGTCATGAAAGTTGTTCCTTTCAGCCTCTTCTCACTCAGAGGAATGGGCAGAACACAAGCCCCCATATGTTGCTTTCTAGCAGTCTTAGTGAAATTCCCCAGAACTCTTTCCAAATCCACAGATGAAGACAACTTTATTATGACCTTTCTAGAGAGCCCTGACCTTGCCTGATATTGCTGTCTGAGCCTCCGGTCTACACCAATCCCCAAAGCACACGGCAGGGCGGCCCAATAACCAGCCACCCCTTCTCCTTCCCAGCCTCCCCGTCGCCTCTAGGGCATAACCAAACTGTGGCCGTGTGGCTGGGAGACATTTATCACGGAATCACAGCTCCGGGACACAGTCTCCGTGGCTGTGACGTGATGACTGTGTATTTCACGCCTCTCAGTTTCCCAGCTGGGATTCAGAGATTTAAAGACATGGGAGATGTATTTTTAAATTTATGAGAGGGCTATTGATTTAATTAATTGTGCCCGAAGAGTGCAGTCAGTCACAATAAGAATTCTTAAAGGCGAAGAGGACCAAAGGAGGCAAGACTCAATGGTTTGGGGCGGATAAAGCTTGTGTTTCTTCAATAAAGCCATCTTGCTAAGGATCTGGGCGTAGAACAAATTCTTTAGAGGGCATGTCCATAGGCAGACGATGAACCCACAAGCATTTGGGAAAACACCCAGTGGAGGAAACACCCACCAAAGCAGCTCTTTGAGAAACTCCGTGTAATATGAGCCTTCAAAAAGGACAAAAACCGATTCATCTGCCAGAGGTAGCCTCTCCTTTCACGCTGGTTCATTCTGTCGTCTGATTGGTGCTGGCTGGGCCGGAGCCCATTCCACTGGATTCTGGGAATTAAGTTTTCCCCAGCAGCTACACTAAAGACAATATACTCCCGTCAGCTGACCAAGTCCCACATTCGTGCACCAAAGACACCTGCAGCCTGTCTGGTCCAACCTGTGAATTTTACAGACGGGAAAACTCAGTCCTGGAGGTCTTTCCTGGTGAGAGACAAAGCTAGGGTCAGAATTCAAGTTTGCTGATCCCATTCAGAGCTCTTTCTGCTGATGGTACTCTCTCTCTTGGCTGGGAGGGCCTCAGCTAGTATTTTTTTTTTTTTCAAAATGTGCAATTATTTTCTTTACTTTTGGACTTTAACTCTTGCACAGGATGTTTTAAATGAACTTAGGGTAATTTCTGCTGGAATTACCACCTCTTTTTCTTTTTATGCACTTAAAATGACATCGACATTTCACTTTGATATCTTAAACCCAGAGGCTGGGCCTGAGCAGAGACACAGTCCCATAAACACCAAGGTCGAGGCTGGGGTGAAATCACTTCCACTGTCGACTGAACTCCATGTCTTTGTTCTGGAAAATCTAATGGAGAACCCAGGAGAGAGGACAGCAGGGAGGAGAAGGCAGCCCTAATTCAGAGGCAGATGGCACTTACAACTTTTTACTTACACCTATACGAGGAGTCTGTCAATATCAGAGACATGCTGGCTATCATCTTGATATGATCCCCCAGATCATCTCCCATCAAGAACTCTCAGAGAGGGCAGGTGCAAAAGCCTGAGACTTCAGAGTCAGAACTGGCAAGTAGCATTGCTTACCTCTGAAAACCTTTCTTTACCCTATGCCACCCATCCAAGGTCATTCCTATCCCCCAACACGAGGCTTATCTCCATTCTTGAACACCAATATCACAGTGCAGGCTGGGTGTCTGCTAACCCCATCTGACTCCCCACTGGGCTGGGAGCTCTTTGAAAGCAGGGACCTTGTCTGTGTCGTTGTATCTTACTGTTCTAGTAGAGTGCCTGGCACATAATATGTGCTCAAGAAATGCCAATGGCTTGTATGAATGAACAACCTCAGAGATCTGGCTCATTCACTCACTTTATAGAAGAAGAAACTAAGGTCGAAAGGGGTCAAGTGGGAAATCAGAAGTGGAACCAGAGCAAGGATCAGGGCCCCCACCCTGACTTCTCTGGACTTCATATCTTTGCAAATTTACAAGGAAGCAATAAGGGTTAACCTGAACCGTTTTGTTCTGTTGTCCCAGCATCATGCAAACTTCCTCTTCTCCACCTCCCACTCTCCAGCCCACTGCCAAGACCTTGGAAATCCTGCAAGTTTTTATGCAAATGACCTTTGAAAACTAAAAGAAGCCAATGTTTATTTTTCATTCAAAGGTCCAGATGGGTTATATCTGCTGGGCCTGGCTGTGCCCCTGCTATCAGATGGGCATGCAAATGACCCCACTAGAAACGACCTAGAAGAGAATAGCTCTGTTTCCAAACACACAGACATTTGCCTGGACATTTCCCTAACTCATTTCCCTTTTCCATTTCAAACAGTGTATGGATCTCACAATTCCCCAGCCTAGTAAAATTCTAACAGCAGGTAGATAGAGGCCTATTGACTGGGAAGAACTTAACTGCCTTCCAGCTAGGCAGTGATAAGTGGCCTTACCTCGTCACCTCAGCACCCAGAAATTTTAATGTAGCAAGAGCCCCAGTTTATCTAAGAAAAAAGAAGAGGGGCCATTTGCCATCATTAGGGACCCAGGGGTACCTGCGAGGAAGCCCTTTGATAAAGGCTCTTGAAAATAACCACTCAAACCAAGAACCATTGCTCTAAGTCATCAGTTCAGAATATCAAGATGAGAGTTTTTTAAATGCTAGCTTTATCCCCAGTTCCCAAATGCCTGTGTCATTGGGAGGGCCTAATGACCAACCCCTGAGCAGCACGAGATTACTCCAGGCCAGGACAGGTAGACCTTAACCCACAGGCAAAGCACAGGCCTTCCTGTGATGCCACTTTGAAATGATCTCAAGCACTTACATAGTTTACTACGTGAATGACATATGTTTTACTGTGTATTCCACGCTCCCTTTGAGAGTGGGACATCTCATCAGATCCTCTGTGGGAAAACTTGGAGTGAACTCCCCTCCTCTCCGGAATGTGACGTCAGACCTTATCAGAATTCCCATTTGTGAGTTATGGACCTCAGCTACTGGACTTCAGAATACATATTCTGTTTCCAAGAGTTCAATGTGCATTTGGAGAGCTTAGGCCATGGCAGGCTACACTGTTGGCTGCTTCAAAAGATAACCAGTGTGTCTGCCATCACAGCTGCTTCTCCAACACCAAGAGCTCAGGTGCAACCGGGCAATGGCCTGTTAGCCTCGGGGCTAATCACTGGCTCCAGTACAGTCCCCTGGTATCGAGGGTCCTTACACAGGACCTCCAGATCTCTGCCCTTGTGGTTGAGCCAGCTTCTCCGAGAGCTGCTTGTAGGAAGGTATACCCCAACCTTTACTTAGACCTTACTTTCCCCAGAGAGGCCTGCTTCCATCCTAATTGAGCAACCAGTCTGTAATAATTTTGGAACCCACTCACTAAATGGTTAATGTACTTCATCTATCAAGCAGATTCCCTGTGAACTTTCTTCTCATTATTCTTTAAGCATCGTGAAGCTAAGAAGAGATTTTTGTGTAGGGCAATACGCTATGAAATTCACAAAATCATACTTTGACCATCTCTTTATTTCCACTATATATAATATTCTCCCTTCCCAGAAAAGACCTATGGGCCTTGTTTTAGGGTGCCTGGGACCCAATATGTATCCTGAAGAGAAAACTGGTCACAGGAAGCCACCTCTCTGAGCAGGAATATGATGATATATTTACCATAGGACCCAACAATTTCACTCTTAAGTCCAGACAAAAGCTATACACCAATGTTTAGAGAAGCTTTATTCATATTAGCCAAAAATGGGAAGTAATGCAAATGTCCGTCGATTGGGGAAAAGATAAATTGTGGCGTGTCCAAGTAAGTGAACACTGCTTGGCAATAAAGGAGTAAACTACTGATGACTGTAACAGGAGTGAATTTTAGAGCATTATGCTAAATAGAAGCTCAGGCTTGGAGTGGAAGGCTATAAAGGAGTGTGTTAGTCCATTTTGCATTGCTATAAAGGAATATCTGAAGCTGGATAATTTATAAAAGAAAAGAGGTTGATTTGGTTCATGGGTCTACAGACTTTACAAGAAGCATAGCTCTGGCATCTGCTTCTGGTGAGGGCCTTGGGAAGTTTCCATTCATGGTGGAAGGCGAAGGGGGAGCAGGTGTGTCCCATGGCGAGAGAGACAGAGAGAGAGAGAGAGAGAGGAGAGAGAGAGAGCAAGAGAGATGCCAGGCTCTTTTAAATAGCCAGCTCTCACGTGAATTAATAGAGCCAAAACTCACTCATGACCACAAGGGCAGTACAAAGTCCTTGAGGGATCCACCCCCATGACCCGACCACCTCCCCCCAGGCCCACCTCCAATGCTGGGGATCACATTTCAACATGAGATTTGGAGGGGATGAATCCAAACTATATTACTTTGCGAGGTGATGGAAATACTTTCCATCTGATTATGGAGATGGTTGTACAACTGCCTACATGTGTCAAAATTCATCAAATTATACACTTGAACTTGGTGAATTTTATTGCATATAACTTACACCTCAGTAAGAATGATTTTTTAAAAGAAGAAATAGTATCATCATGGTGAGGTTATTTCTGTTGAATTCGAGATTAACCTTCTCTGAGGATTCTCATTTTCTACCTCAACAATGGTATTCAACACAGACCAAAAAACGTCTTCCTTACAGAGTCACAGGACAGGAGTGCCAGAGAACAAGAATGCTTCCCCCTTTTAACCCAGGATAAGCTGTTCATCCCTGTGGAGGGGAGAGAGTGGAGAAGCCCAAGTTAATACTCAGTTCTGTCACTGACCAGCTGGGTGAACTTGAGAGTCCAACTCTGAATTATCTTATCTGTGAAATGCCAATAAAAATAACACCTCCCAGGGTGGAAATAGCTCAAGTGTCCTTCAGCAGATGAACAGATAAACAAATTGTGGTCTGTGCACACAATGGAATATGACTCAGCCATAAAAAGGAATGGAGTTCTGACACATGCACCAGCATGGATGAACCTTGAAAACATGCTAAGAAGCCAGGCATGAAAGTACAGGCATTGTATAGCTCCGCTCCCATGAAATGTCCAGAACAAGTACATCCATAGAAGTAGAAGGCAGATTGGTCATTGCAAGGCTAGGAGGAGAAATGGAAAAAACTCTTCAGTGGGTACAGGGTTTTGTTTGGGGTGATGAAAATGTTTTAGAACTAGATACAGGTGGTGGCTGTAGAACACTGTGATGTACTAAATATCACCCAATCATTCCCTTTAAAATGGTTAACTTTATATTATATAAATATATTATATAAATTTCATCTCAATTTTTAAAAGTAGCACTTCCCTCCTTGGTGCAGGAGGGATGGAGACGATGTGTAAGACGGGAATCACCTCCGCGATGTGCCACTGAGCTTGCACCCCGGCCTTTCTTTGGAGACTCTGAACTCCTGTGGCTCGTGTGTGCCGCCTCCCCTGTGGGAGGTGACAGCAGCTCCTGGAGGACCGAGATGGCAGCCTCCCTCGCCAGTCCAGATCCCAACCTCCAAACCTCTATCCCTACTGCCCCTTGAATGCTTCCCCCTCCCTGGAATTAGGCTTGGACTGGAAGATGAGCCACTTAGGAAAACAACATCATTTGTGTGTCATGAGCCCTGCCCTGGCCCCAAGTGCCGACATTTGATCTCTGTCCTGTGACCCCAGCTGTGACCCATGCCTAATCCCATGGCCATGCCAACAGCAGCCCAGACCTGTCAGGAAAGCAGCTTTCCCAAGGAGGCCCAGACAAGCCTTGACTCCTGGTAGCTTTTGCCTTTTGAGGAGCCTGCTAGACCAGGTGTATAGAGCACAGTGCAGGACGGCCCAGGAGATTTTTAACAGGCTCGTAAGGAGGGGACTAATTAGTATCTCATCAGAATCTTATTAGTGCAGGGATGTATTGAGGAATAGTAATCCTTATTCATTAACACTGTTTTCTAATGGAAATCAATGAGAGGCTCTTATTCTGGGTGACTTTCTGAGAGCAGCGCTCTGTGCAACTCTGAAGGGAGGGCTCAGACTCCGTGCAGGCTCCAGAAACAGAGAAGGAGGGTTTGGCCTGGGTCTTCCTGATGTCCATGCCAATGAAATAAACACCTCAACCTCCCTCGCCTGTGGATTATTTCGAGACAGGGTCTGCCGCTGAAAAGGAAAGGCCCCTTTGGATGAGACGCTGTGTGCATGACACAACCACTTAACCCTTCCATGGCCTATGACTCCCATCATCAAAGTGAAAGGCTTGTGCCAATAGACCTGTCCCCAAGGCTTCTTCCAGCTCTTTCTGTGAATCTCATTCATCATATCCCGAGAAAGTGCTGAACTTTCATAAAAATCACTGGGCACAAGGAGGGAAGGTCCAGGCTAGAGAGAGAAACTTGGGCATCATTCCCTTATCACAGGTTAGGAAGGCTGTCAGGACCACCAGGCCAGGCCAGGCCAGTGGACCACACAGGGTTCTGGACCCACTCCCAGAGTTTCTGCTCCAGTGGGCTGGAGGAGGGCCGGAGAAGCTGCAGCTCTAACAAGACCCCAGGTGATGCTGGCCGTTGGTCTGGGGGCCACACTTTGAGAACCACTGGTGTGGAGAGAGGAAAGGGGAAGGGGAGAGGAGGTCCCCATGAGGCCAGGAGCATCCCTGAAGGGTCAGGGTGAGGGAGCAGCCTTTGAAGGAACAGGCAGGGCGGTTCCAGAGAAAGGAGGACCAGAAGGGGTGGAAGTGTTCCCCCAGAGGAAATGGAGCTTCAAAAAGGAGGTTGTGCCTAGTGTTGCAGAGACGCTGAGCACAAGGAGGACCAGAAACAAGGGGAGAGGCAGCCAGCAAGGCTCCCCACAGAGGGCGGCAGGTGCAGGCCCAGGAACGGATGAAGGTGGGGAAGAGAGGCACTTGCCCACTCTTTAAAAACAAAAGATCTGCTTCCTTGACTCAGCCGCATTTCTGACACACGTGGTCTAGGCATGACATTGAACTCTCTGGCCCTGACTTACAGAAGATCCATGCAATACTGCAGTTCTCAATGCGGCTTTCTCCCTGGAATCCAGAAGGAATGCGACTTGCTCAGGGACACACGAAGAGACAGGGCCCGGATGTGAGCCAAGGTCTGGCACAAGTGATTCCAATCCCACACCTCTCAGTCAGGCCAGGGGGTAGGCGGGCATCATGAAGTCCCCATCTCCAGGGGCATGTCCTTGGGAAACAACCACCAGGCTCGCCCACCTCCTCTGTTCAATGGGCTAATGGTGCCAGCCAAGGGCTGCATCAGCTTATGCCGTGAAACCACCCTGCACATGGAGAAGCATCACAAGGCACTTTCAGCATTTACTAATGGACCCTAGAAAATGTCTCTCAGCTCTACCAGTGATGATTAAGGCTGACCACAGAAGCCAAAACAGTAACATTTAGGATTTTGTAGGTCAGTCCTTGCACGGTTGCTCAGGCCAACGGGCATAGATTGGTGATGCTGAATGGCATTTTCTTTCAAAGCTGAGCCCGGCAGAGCCCTGGGGCAGGACCTTGCAAGACCATTGTGTGAAGGAAGCCAAGTCCCTTGGGGAGGTGCCAGGAAGCTGGGTTAACCCCGAATCCCTGCAGATCAGCAAAGGATGCCTGTCAGCTGAGGAGCAGAGGAAACTTTCCCTGCAGACTGCCAGGCACCAGGGAGCCTAAGAGGTCACTGGCCTGGGACCCCAAGAGCCAGATGTTATCACAGGCTTGGCTCGTGAAACCCGAGCCTGGACACCCTCCCGGCCCCTCGCAGCACAGATGACATCCTGGGGCAGGCGCCAGGCAGAGATCAAGGCAAGGAGCTGTTCCTGGCCCGGGGTGCTAGGGATGCAGACCAGGGCTGGCAGTCACTTCCCTCTTTCCCCTCCCCTCCTTGCTTCTCCCTCGGCCTAGTGCACCACACCATTGCAGGCACACTCTCCCCCCTGCCCCTGAGCCAGAGGGAAATTGCCAGGCAGCTTCCTGGTGATGCTTAGGGATTTCCCTAGGGTGTTGGGCTGGGATGCAGGACAGAGATGCAAAGACAGGGCAGGGAGATGGAACCCCAGCAGAGCTGCTCCCACCTGACCCAGCACCTCGGCTGGACTCAGATTCCCCTGAGGTCCCACTTGGGCACCCTCCCTTCCAGCCCACTGCATGCCACCTCTAGTTCATTCCAGGTCAGATGGAGATGTCTGTTTAAGCACCTCTCTCTCAGGGAGGCCTTCTTGATCTCATTGATTAGGTCAGATCTGCCCGCTATATCACACTCTCCTATGCATTTATCTCTGCAATTATGTGCTCATTAATACCTCTCTCTCCCGCTTACAAGAATCTCTGACATGTGGGGTCATGGCTACTTTGGCATGGCTTTACTGGTGAAACAATGGTGAGCCAGACACCATGGAGGTGTGGACAATACCTGTCTACACCACACTCAGCCTGGACACTGAGAACCAAAACCACACTTGTCTACATGAACAGCTCTGTGAGTCCCATTGTCTTCATTAGCATGACTTGTCTTTTCTGGAAGCCTCTTGCCCAGGCAAATGACTTGATTGTTCATTAGAAAAACTTCCCCAAATTACATCAACTCTTCAATGGGAATCATCAACAGACAGTTTTCACCCTAAGACACTTCAGATCCTTCACTCCCAAAATACTCACCTCACTGTTTCCATCAATCCTGAATGGTTGTATAATGATCCTTAGCTAATCCTAATACAGCCTTCCCACACTTCCCACACTGAAAGATCCCCCCAAACCAAACTGTAAATTCTCAGTAAATTCCAACCTTGCCTTCTTCTATTCCAGAGGCTATAAAAGCTCTGTAGAGGTGGCATTCTTTCCTACCACAGTGAGCAATCAACAGCTTTGTGTTATCAACAGCTTGTGTTGGTGTTATTTGGGGAACCAGCATTCAACAGAGAAATTCGTTAAGCATTGTGGAATGGTGAGTGGATGGGCAGATGGATGTGTAAAGATGGATGGATGGATGGGTGGATGGATGGGTGGGTGGGTGGATGGATGCATGGATGGATGGGTGGGTGGATGGATGAGTGGATGGGCAGATGGATGTGTAAAGATGGATGGATGGGTGGATGGATGGGTGGGTGGGTGGATGGATGGGTGGATGGGTGGGTGAGTGGATGGATGGGTGGATGGATGGGCAGATGGATGGGCAGGTGGATGGGTGGATGGGTGGATGGGTGGGTGGGTGGATGGGTGGGTGGATGGGTGGATGGGTGGGTGGATGGGTGGATGGGCATATGAGTAGATGGATTCGTTACTGGATTCCTACCAATGCTGATGAAGCAGGCTTCAGGTCTGGGCTGAGGCAAGGCTGGGGTAGGCCCCACCCTGGTGTCAGGAGCACAGGAAGTCTGTCTGATGGGAGAAGCAGCATTCCCTCTGCAAGGAATCCCCTTGAAATTATAAAAGTTAATTCTCAAATAGCAAATCAGGATGATTTCAGTTGAAATTTGCAACTGAAAAGCCCCATTTGAAAACAGCTCTAGAGCTGGCTGCCCATCCTGACTGGATATGATGCGTGTAGATCAGTATCAAATTAAATTTCCCTATTGTGCCTTCTCTGTGGTGGGCACAATGCAGGGTGTTTCTATCCCCTATCCTCCTCTTGGTGATATCCTTTTCAGCTTAAATTATACAGAAGCAAATAATTATCAGGGCCTTCTGTTTACCCTCCTTAGAAGATTTAATTTATCCCAATAAACATGGGGAGGCAGACGTTGTGGATTTGAAATAACATATAATTTACTTCTAACAAATGCTCGGGGTCTGGGAGAAAGCCCATTCATCAAGCCAATCTGAATCCCAGGCAGCTTACCAAAAGGACCTTTTGTCTAATTGTTTTCCATCACAAACAACATGTGGGGAGGAGATTTAGGCAACATTTCCAAACACTGTAAGCAACATAATTATTGTCCTTAGCAAACCTGACGATAGTGTTAGAATCACAATGGCAATTTATCTGCCTAATCCCCCATTCACTATGGCCCATCGCAAGTATCATGTGGTTGAGGAGGCATTTAATAACATTCAATTCAAAACCCTAGATTTAAATAACATTAAGGTGGTAACTGGGGCCCAACAAAACCCAGGAAATCCAAAGGGGGCTAGGGTACCATGCTCGATGCCTGGCATTCGGCCGAGGGTGCAGGATGGCAGAGAGTGGGCTCCAGGTCACCACTTTCTTTCTCTGAACCTGGCACAAAAGACATCAGCACCAAAAGTCGGCAGTGGCTGAACTCAGCGCTACCAACCTGTCTGTCTGATGCCATCCAGGAGGCTGTCAGCCTAGTTTGTAGCTCTTTCTTTCTTTTTTTTTTTTTCCCCCCAAGAAGCAATGGCATGGCTTCAACTGCTCTCCATGGACCTAACTCTGTCCTGAGCTCCAGATCTTGGTACCTAACTGCCCACTGGACATCTCTTCTGATTATTCACTGACGCCTCAAACAAGGCTGTCCAAAATTCAACTCCTTGTATACCTCTCTCCCTTGCTCAATTTGCTCCTCAGTAAATGGCCTTGCCATACACCCAACCACCCAAATGCAAAACCTGGGGGTCAGACCTAACCTCTCCTTCCCTCACTTACTGCATTTTCACTTGGTCAGCAAGCCCACTTGTGTCTGACCCCTCCATATTTCCCACGCCCAACCCCTCTTATACCCCACCTCATGGCCACTTCCCCCATCCCAGCTGTCATCTTTCACTGTGTTACCATAAACCCTCCTAGCTGGGTTTCCTGCCTCTAGTCTTTTTCTCTTCTAACCCTTTTTTTTTTCTTTCTTTTTTTTGGGGGGGACAGTCCAACACTGTTGCCCAGGCTGGAGTGCAGTGGCACGATGTTGACTCACTGCAGACTCCGCCTCCTGGGTTCAAGCAATTCTCCTGCCTCTGCCCCCTGAGTAGCTGGGACTACAGGAACGCACCACCATGCCCAGCTAATTTGTTTTGTATTTTTAGTAGAGACGGGGTTTCACCATGTTGGCCAGGATGGTCTCAATCTCCTGACCTCATGATCCGCCTGCCTCGGCCTCCCAGAGTGCTGGGATTACAGGCGTGAGCCACCGTGCCCCAGCCTAACCCATTCTTTTCAAGACAGCAGATATAAAATGTAATTCTCTAACAGCAAATCTTTACTACTTTGAAGAAAGACACAATTCAAAGGCAGTGTTTGAGACGTAGTGGGGAGGCATTCCCTTGTTTGATAACAGCAAAGACTCTGTTACCCTCAGGGTCAAGTCCAAGTTGACTATTGTTTTCCTCTCATTCTCCCCCATTGTCTCCAGTGATACTAGGAGTTCTCCACATGTGCCGTGTCCATAGTATCAAAATCAAGAAGATTCAAACCCAGGGTGCTATACGTTTCCATGAACTTCCCCTCAGAGCAATCGGGAGCAGGGTGTGCCGGGAGAAGGACTCTGGGGTGTGGATTTCATGCTAGTCCTTCAACCTCAATCAGCTTCTGGGATTTCCACATGGAAGAAGATATGACTCCCACTAACAAGAAGAAGACTGATTCTGCCTCTAGGCCAAATTCCACAACCCTTATGAGAGAGAAATGTATGAAGGACTAAGGAATAGAGAAGACACAGGTTTTGAACTCATGAACTGGGTTCTCATTATTGGGTTCCTTACTTCCCAGCTTGGTATTGCTGGCTTGGTATTGCCAGCTGGTAAGTTATGGAGTCTTTCTATGCTTCTGTTTTAAAGTAGGGGGTGGTACAATGAGATACCATCTCACGCCAGTCAGAATGGTGATCATTAAAAAGTCAGGAAACAACAGATGCTGGAGAGGATGTGGAGAAATAGGAATGCTTTTACACTGTTGGTGGGAATGTAAATTAATTCAACCATTGTGGAAGACAGCGGCAATTCCTCAAGGATCTAGAACTAGAAATACCATTTGACCCAGCAATCCCATTACTGGGTATATACCCAAAGGATTATAAATCATTCTACTATAAGGACACATGCACACGTATGTTAATTGTGGCACTATTCACAATAGCAAAGACTTGGAACCAACCCAAATGTCCATTAATGATAGACTGGATAAAGAAAATGTGGCACATATACACCATGGAATACTATGCAGCCATAAAAAAGGATGAGTTCATGTCCTTTGTAGGGACATGGATGAAGCTGGAAACCATCATTCTCAGCAAATTAACATAAGAACAGAAAACCAAACACCACATGTTCTTACTTATAAGGGAAGTTGAACAATGAGAACACATGGACACAGAGAGGGGAACATCACACATCGGGGCCTGTTGGGGGGTGGGGGGCTAGGGGAGGGATAGCATTAGGAGAAATACCTAATGTAGGTGATGGGTTGGTGGGTGCAGCAAACCAACATGGCACATTTATGCCTATGTAACAAACCTGCACGTTCTGCTTATCTGCCCCAGAACTTAAAGTATAATAATAAAAAAAAAAAAGTGGGGGGTGGGTGATAATAGACCCTGTTGCCTAAGATTGTTATGAGGGTTAAATTAAAACTCCTTACCCCTGTCAAGCTGGAATATAGCCCCTGTTAACTTGGGATCCCCCTTCTTTGGCTAGCTAACTCCTGCTCTCCCAATAGAATCCTATCTTTCAAGTCCCATCTCCTAGGACACCCCCTCTCCTCCAGGCCTGGGAAGGATTAGGAGGGCCCTGTCCAGTGAATTCCTTGACCTTTCTCATTCAAGTCTGGTTGCTTGTTCATTCATTTGCCTTTCACAGGGGACCCTGAGCTCCATAAGTGCAGGGACCAGGGCTTGCTTGTCCATGCATCTCTGGTACTTGTGACATGTCATACTCAAGACAGCTGAAGCCGACCAGCTGAACGGAGAATGCCCTGGCAAAGCACCTCATGTGGGCCACAGATATCAATGGACAACCTCCCCTCACTGTCCTCTTCTCCTTAGCCGCTTGTCAAAAGCCTGGGCCATTTTTTATTCTGTGTCTTGAGGTCTTCAGTACATTTTTTTTTTTTTTGAGTTGAAGGAAATGTCCCACATTTAACAGCTGTAACAGCCTCAGTCACACATACATGTGTGTGCTCTGGGGGTCACAGCTGCCTGTGCCTTCACTGACTTAAGGATGCAGAATGACAGGGTCAGCTTCACCAGGCTCTTCTTGGAGATGCCTTCCTGGGTCCTGGGGTCACTCTCTGTGCAGCGAATTCCTCTGGCCTGATAGCAGGTCTCATTGCTCCTTGGCAGTGCAGGTGGAGGAAGCAAGCTGTCAGCTGTCATGCTTTAAAAAGGAGATCGGGGCCGGCTGGGCCATCATGATTCTAAGCAGCCGTGTGTGTCTTTCTTTTTTTGCAGGTCACTGGGTGGTCAGGATGGTGGATCATGGGGGCAGCACCCACATAGGGATGACACGTGGAGTGAAGTGGAATGGAGTGTCCACCTGCCTGTGTCCACCCAGTGAGGCTGCGATGAACCCCTGTGGATGGATGGCTGGTGACACTTGGGAGCAGCCGCAGACAAGCTAGTCACTCAGAGACTTAGGGCCTCACTGGGGAGGCGTGAGATTTCCTTCAGTCTATGGATGCCAAGTGAACACCACTCTGTGCCCATGTGCAGCACTGACGACAAAGAAGACAGACCCCAAGAAAGGGCTGGTGGGGGTTACACCTTGCTAGGAAAGTTCCTGGGACTGGCGATGAGCTAGACTCCACCAATTGGCTGTGTGACTTGAGAAAGCAACTTAATCTCTCCAACCTCATTCAATTCATTCAATGACTGCTTATCAGGTACTCGCTGCATGCCAACCATTGTTAGATACTTTTGATGCAGCCTTTTCTACAAAATAAGGTTTTTTTTACCATCTACCTAATAGGACTGATGTTAAGTCCATAAGACATAAAGCAATGACCATAGTACCTGGCCCTCAATTAAGATGAGTTATAATCTCCTACTAACATACCTCTCCTTTTGGAAGTTGGGGATTGGGGCGTGATGGATAAGAAGCAAGTCAATTCAAAGCGTGGCATTCAAGAGAAAAAATACCTAATGGGTGACAATAGCAAATTCCCAGCCATTCTGCTTTTTTGAAAAGAACAGACCAGGCAGGGCTTGGAATGACCAAAAGTTAAGGCAACGAGTGCGGTGGCAAGGACACCAGGCCTCCTCTGCCCTGCTGTCTTGCTCTGTGACTTAAATTAAAAGCTTTGCCCTCTCTGTTCCTGGCTTTCCTCATTTGTCAGAGGAAAATAATATCTGCCCTGCTTAGTCCTCATTGTAGTAACATAAAGCGTAAGAACGTATCTTAATGTGGTGATGTAAAGCTTAAGTTATCTATGATGCTTAAGTTAATGTATCCGAAAGTGCTTTGAAAAATACAAACTGTCTTAGTCCATTTGGGCTGCTATAACACAATACCTTAGACAGGGTAATTTATAAACAAAGTTGTTGCCCACAGCTCTGGATGCTGGGAAGTCGAAGATGAAGGTCCCAGCAGACTCGGTGTCAGGCGAGGGCCTGTTCCTCATAGATGGAACCTTCCACCTGTCCTCGCATGGTGCAAGGGATGGACAAGCCTCCTTGGGCCTCTTTATAAGGGCACTGATCCCATTGACGAGAGTTCTGCCCTCATAACCTGATCATGTCCTAAACGACCCACCTCTCAATACCGTTGCATTGGAGACAGGTTTCAACATAGCAATTTTGGGGGACACAAATTCTCAGACAACAGCAGATACTACATGCAAAGTAAAAATGCTGCTTTGACAGTATTTCTAAGGTTTTGTCACCATATCTTAGTTTGTATTACCTGAAGGCAGGCCCTGAGACAACGGATCAGCTGCAGATTGATTATTTGGGAGAGGATCTCAGGAAGCAGGAGCTTGATCGTTTGGTAAGTGATGACAAGAAGGGGAAAAAACAGTCAGGGATGTTAATGAGCAGGGTACTGCCTTGACCTCCCACGGTTTCATAAACCTGGGCCAGTGGACTACCCTTGAAAAAGATTGTCATCAAACACAGCAGCTTCATTTTCCAGGAAATCCACTTCAGTGCTCCAGGGAGTAAGTCGGCAGTGAGTGCTCACAGCAACAGTTTATACACACGCGGTGCTTTCCATGTGCCGAGCACATTCCATGGGCAACTGCCACGGGCAATTAGGGCACAGTCCAGCTGGAACACTCAGAGGAACTGTGTGCCATGCACCCCGGAATTATCCTACCAACAGGCAAGCAGGCTGGGGTGTTTACTTATCGGATTCCAACCCTTGTGGGTTGAAGGTCATGCCTAGGGCAGTTAAAGCTCCGGCACTTCTAGGCTCCTGAACATGAACTGAGCATACTCCCAAATACGGGCTGAGAGCTTTCCTGTGCCAGAGAAAGCTCTCAGGCCTAGAAGCAGAGAGACAGCGTCCTTTGCTGCTGCAGAGAACTGTGAGAATGTATGCCCCAGGGGACATGGTGTCTGCCATGCCAGTTACTCCCACTCATATGACAATACTATAGCCAACATATTTTCATTACTCTAGCGACACCTTGCTTATCCAGAGAATATTTACTCAACAACTTTAATGCTCAGAAAAATTTAAAAAACAACCAAGAGATGAAATTAGGTGTCCCAAAATCCATGTACTGAAGTGCATTCGACAGAAGCTTCTGCTTGCGTACCATGTGCCGTGGGTTAAGCCCCAGAAGTATCCTGGTGGGTGAGGCAAAGGTGCCTTGCGCTTGAGGAGTTCACCTTTTATCGGGAGAGAGCACCCCCTAAATTTGATATGTACTAAGGATAAATCAAACAATGGGCAGAAATAGCGAGAGGAGAGAGTGGGAGAGCCTATTGCAGTCAGGAATATTCATTGAAGAAGTCACTTTCAGGCTTAGAAGTAAAAAACAAGGAAGAACCAGCTATAAGAGTGGGGCAAAGGGATGCTCTGGTACTAGGAGGTCGCCTGTGTAAAGGCCCTCAGCAGAAAAGACCAACAGTGAGGAAGTGAAGGGGCTCAGTGTGGCCAAAGTGGGTTAAAGCAAGGAAGAGAGTAGTTAAATATGAGGTTGGAGAGACAGACAAGGCCAAATCACACAGGGCTGAAAGAGCTATGGGCAGGGTTTGGGCTTTATCCTTGGGGGCAATAGGGAGCCACTGAAGGTTTAAAGCAAGAGAGAGAGCTGCTTGGATATGAAAACCCCAATGACCACTGTGTCTTCTGAGTAGTGAAGATCTAAAGAAGGGCAGGAGAGGGAGGGGAGGCCAGGTTGAAGGCTGTGGTTGGAACCCAGGCTAGAGAGGTCACTATTTTAGCCCTAAATGAACCCTTCCAATCTTCACCCAGAGGTGACTTACTGGTAATTTACACTTCGGTCTAACACCACGGTTATCGTGGCTCCTAATCCTGAAAGTAGGACTTCCTTGACCTCCCACAGTTTCATAAGCCTGGGCCAGTGGACTACTCTTGAAAAGGATTGTCACCAAACACAGCAGCTTCTTTTTCCAGGAAATCCACTTCAGGGCTCCAGGGAATAAGTCAGCAGTGAGTGCTCATAGCAACAGTTCACACACACACAGCGCTTTCCATGTGCCGAGCACATTCCACACACTCTGAATGCAGTAACTTATCCAAGCCTCACAAGAGCCTGGTGCTGCAGGAACTAGTATTAGCCCATTTGATAGAAGAGGAAGCTGAGGCATGGTATGATGAGGTGACTGGGACATAAACCCAGACTGTTTGCCTCCAGAGGGCAGGCTCTTAATTCCAACTCTGCTGGCTTCACATTCATTCTAACTGAGTCAACAAATGTAGGAGCCTCTGAGATCTGGCTGCCTTGCAGACCCTGTGCTGGAAGAGCTGGGTGTCTGGTGGTCTGAGATGGAAATGAAGATGTTAGGGAGCGTGAGCCAGGCAAAATGATCCCCCATGGTATTCCTGTCCAGGTCACGTGCACTGGTTCACTAATTTGTTGGGCTTTTATAAAGCACCTCCTGTGTACGAGGTACTGTGCTGCAGATTGGACATGGGACAACCTGAGGAGCAAAGGTTTCAGAATCCCAGTTCTGCTCTGCTACCTGCTAGTGTCATGACCTTGAGCTGGTCGCTTAACTTCTCTAAGCCTCAGTTTTCTTAACTGTAAAACAGGAGTTTCAGGGGTTGGGATGAGGAAATAAAAGAAGGAAGGAAAGAAGGCAGGGAGAGAGGCTGGGTGTGAAAGCAGCTTGCAGGCTGTAGAGGCTGCACAGCTGTGGGTTGAGTAAATTCTGCAAAGGCAAAGTACTCGTGAGTGAGGAGCTTGCAGCCTGGGCTTGGGAAATCGTCTCCCAACCCATCTGGCTTTTCAGCTCTTTGGGAAAACAAAGCTGACAAAAGTTTGCACTTTGTAAATGTGAATTATTTGGGCCTTAGGCTCTCAGATGCACAGAAGTAGGTGAAACTTTTCTTTCAGCGGATCCAAATTTCCTTCCATAACTTGAATCCCAGTATGTCCTATTTGCTCCCAGTGAAATCAGCTTGATTACTACCAGTGTCAGGGACCTCACTGCCTACAAGGCAATCCCTTCCATCTTAGTCATCCTCTTGTGAGCTCTCTTAGGTTGTATCTTAAATGGGTTGCTTTTCTTATGCCCACAATAGATTGCTAAATGAATGGGCTTTCTGGGTACCTTCTACTCAACAATTAAAGGTCGGAGGAAGGTCAGGTGGCCAAGGAGAAGTCCCAGTCCAGGCCCTCACATCTCTCGGATTTAGAGCAGCATGTTTTAATAAGCACATGATTTATGAGGGCCATGTGCTCCCTCGTTATTTGAAAATGGTGACAGTGGCTTTCTTCACGTCAGCGGAGAGGATGAATCCCATCCCCCTTTTGTTTTTCTCCATATTGTGCTCCTTTTGGGGAAAGGCCACTTCCCAATAAATAAGTAACAACAAATCACAAATAAAATAACACCGAGTCCTTTCCATCGTCGAGTCACATATGATTTACCAGGATTGAAATTCACAACCTGCAGCATCTGAGTAAGGGGGGCAGAGGGGACAAGCTCACGGAGCCTTCACATTATCTGAATCCCAAATATGTGCCTCGAAGGGAAGGGCTGAGTTTCTATTCTCCGAGAGAGGAGAATCAACAGAGAAATAATGACAGTGTGCAGTGAAGGGAACGAAATGAATAAATAAGCCCTCCATGAGCTGGATTCAAACATTTATTTTACATGAAAGGGGGCTAATGACATTCAATAGGATAGAGGAAATCAAAGAGTCACAGCCAGCAGCCACCCTTTTAAGCCAGATTTTGAGCACAGTCCCCCAAGGGCTGTTTCTACCAATTTTCCAATAAATCACGCACTGACTTTTAGAAGAGACAGATATTTAATTCGTGCATTAGAACCACAGTACCATAACCAAAGGCTGTGGCCCCGGCGTCCCAGGTTCTTCTTACATAGTCCCTTAAACCACCCGGCTATAAAATGACGGGTTAATTGGGTAATTAAGCATTGGGCAGACTGCAGGATGAGGAGCTGATGGCTGACTTCAGGGACCAGGATCAAAGTTCATGGGTTAAAGGACCTGGCCCATGTGGAGCCCATAGCTTCCTCTTCTACTTCAGGTAGTTAGATTATAATTAATTAAACAGATGGATCTATCCAGAGGTTGAGTACCTGAGAGTGGCTCATTACACACCTCCTCCCAGCTTGTCCCAGCTGAAGTGAGTCTAATTTGCATCTTGAGGGCAGGAGGCAGAGGAAACACAGCGCTATCAAGGCTGGTCCTCCGGGCAGCCCAGGTGGCACGGGAAGGATACCCTCATCCTGATGGGAGCATTTCAACTCCCAGCCCATACATGACCTATGCACATACTCCTCCTTTATCTGCTAATTCAACAGCTTGTTCACAGCAGACCTGGATGATACAGTGGGGCTTACAGTCAGTCCAGTGAGAGGGGAAGATGGCAAGGAAGTAGCACAACCCTGATCAGCTTCCCAGCGGTAGAGTCCAGGGAATGGAAAAGGCCAGCAGGTTCAACACGGTTCCCGGAACCCAATGTGTGCATCTGGGGAAGTGCCCAGTGTCTACTCTCCTAGAGGAAAAACCCAACAGAAAAATAAGGGCCAGGCATGGATCATGCCTGTAATCCCAGCACTTTGGGAGGCCGAGGCAGGCAGATCATGAGGTCAGGAGTTTGAGACCATCCTGACCAACATGATGAAACCCCATCTCTACTAAAAATACAAACAAAACAAAACAAAACAAATTAGCCAGGTGTGGTGGCACATCCCTGAAATCCCAGCTACTCAGGAGGTTGAGGCAGGAGAATCCAGGAGGCGGAGGTTGCAGTGAGCTGAGATTGCTCCACTGCACTTCAGCCTGGGCAACAGAGCAAGACTCCATCAAAAGAAAGGAAGGTATGAAGGAAGGAAGGAAGGAAGGGCAGAAAGACAGTGTCTGAGAAGGGGAGGTACCCAGTCCTGATAATGGGGAGATTTTCCCTGGCAGTAGAGTCGGGGGCTTCCTGAGGAAGCAAGGAACCGAGATCTGAAGGAACCAGGATCCCAGGGGAATGGAGGCATCTCCAATGGAGGAGGCAGCAGAGAAGAAGAAAGAGAAACCTGGCCAGGGACTGAGGGGTCAGGGTTGATGGGGAAGGGAGGATTAGGGCAGGAGAGCCAGGCCAGGAGGAGCAGGCACCACCAGGCTGGCTCCTGGGATTTAGCCCACCACATGAAGGTTTGACAGGCATATGGTGGGTAAGTAACCAGTTCGGTTCACAAGGTCTCAACAGGATCCAAATCTAAGCCCAAAGCAGAGACCTCGGCCCAGCTAGGAGGAAGGATGCTGAGTCTGGCACCCCCACGCCTCCTGTAACTGAAATAGCACCCCTTTTCCCCACCATATTCCAGAAAGCAGGTGGCTTGGCAGTAGGAGCGGGGAGAGACCAGGCCTGGGAAGGTTTTTAGTTCCTCCCAAGGAGCCCCTGGGGTGACAGCATGGTGGCCCCTGAGCTGTCTTATGGTGGTGGAAGAGCAGGGACTGCACGGAGGAGTCTGCTGGGAGGATGGGGGCTTCTCCTGGCCATGCCTCTTTGGCCCTCTTTGGGACTGAATGACACTGCTGGCACCAATGCCTTGAGGAGGAGAACCCAGACTGGGCCTCTAGCTCCATCCAGAGCTGGGCACAGCACAGGGAAATGCAATCAACTGGGCTGGGAGTGGGGACTAGGGCCCGTAAACTGCGCCCCATCCTGGCTTGCCTCCCCTTGGCTTGCTCACCTCCTACACTGGAGGGCTGCCCCTCAGGGGCTCCCCCTGCCCTTTGCACCCTCCCTGCCTGCAGGGTACATGGCGCATTAACGTTCCCAAGTTCTCACATGCCTGGCTCCCCCAGACAGTGGGCACTTCACGTTCTCCCTCCCTTCCTACCCTCAGCCTTCAACACAAAACTGTGTGAGTGGCATCATCCTAGTGGCAGCCCAGTTCCCACCTGCCACCTTCACTGCCACAGGAATAGTCCTGCATCAAGAGAAATAGCTTCCTGGGCACATCAGAGCCAGGCCACAGGGAGCCAGCCCAGCACTGCACCTACAGGGGCTGTGAGGCTACTGAACAGCACCCCCCAGAGCCCAGGAGGGCAAAGACAGGCCAGCCTTCTACAGGGCACAGCCACGGTAACAAAGCAGCATCTGTGTACAGATGGGAAGCTCTGCTGCTGCTCTCTAAGCGGTTGGAAATTCTACCCCAAGTTTGCACCATAATAGAAGAGACAATGGAGAGGTTTCATCCCCCGCTGCAGGGTAGAGCGCTTGCCCTGAAACATAAATGAGGTACAGGCATGAGGCTTAGAAAACTCACAAATTATAACACCTCTGAGATGCCCATTGTGTCCATGCTGACTCCAGCAGGTTTGCATGTCCCTGCATCCCCAAAACAATAGCTTGAGTAGTCATCAGATGGCCAGAAACCAAAGCCACTGTCATTAAAATCCAAGAGGTGCTATTAATGAAAGTGTCCCTCACTCATTATGTAGAGAGAGCTGCTATTTCCATTTGAAGCCTGCTAGTTGGATAACTGCTTCCATTAAAACAAAAACCTCCCTCTGAGATGCAATTTAACATGCAAGTACTTGGGCTTTCAGACGGGCTGCTCCCGCTGTTGAAACACACACACCTGACTTTCTGGGCCCACAGTTCCCAGAGTCTGTCTGCCCACAGGATTGCCAGGAAACAAGCACGATCTCCTGAATTAAACCTTGCTTGCCAAAAAGTTATCACCAAAGTCAGCAAAGGCATGCCAGGCCAGAAATCCAGCAAATGCCTCAAACGTCAGCCTTTCAGAAACCATTCACTCACTTATTCATGTGTGCACCCTGCCCTCAGGGTTTGAGCACCTCTATGGGGCTGGCCACTGTGACAGCACTGGAATAGTACTGCTACTCCCACAGATACCTGCCTGCCCACATGCGGTTTCCAGTGAAGCCAGGGAGTGAAAGCAGAAATGAAACCAAGAACAGAACAAACAGATGTGTGGTGGGCGTAGCCCTGGTGCAGAGGCCTGCTAGCCAGCCCATGCCATCAAGGCAGGAGGGGCAAAGAAATCTCCATGCAGAACCCCTGGGAACCAGCTGGCACCAAGCAGAGACCCCAGGGCTGACAACCTCATGTGCTGACAACCTCTGAATGCAGTGAGGTATTCCAAGATGTGCTGCAGTCTCATGAATTCAACTCAAGTGCTACAAACCAATACAAAGAGAAATGTTAGCATGTGCTGTAAAATGGGGCATTTGAAGGGTCAGAAGGCCCATCTTGAGCCCCTCTATTTATGAGATGCAGGTTCCTCCCTGACAGTCTGCTGTGAGATGCTCTAATTCTGGAAGCAGTCAGTCTCCTAAAGCAAGAGGAGGTAGAGATTAGGGTCTTCTAACTTGCATCATACTCAGCAACATTGACCCATGCCCACGATGTGGGCCAGGGGTCAGTCACACGTTGAACTTCAACTCCCAAGTCCCGAGTTTGCAGTATGAGGGATAATTGGAGGGAAGAAAGGAAGAAAAGAGAGAGAGAAGAAAGAAAGGAAGAAAGGAGGAAAAGGAAAGAGAAAAAGAAGGGAGAGGGGGAGGATGAGGGAGAGAGGGAAAGAAGGGAAAGAAGGAGGGAGGGGAGGGGAGGGAGGGAGGGGAGAAGAGGAAGGAAGGAAGGCAGGGAGGGAGGGAGACAGACAGAGGAGGGAAAGAAGAAAGGAAGGGAGGAGAGAAGGGGAGGAAGGGAAAGAGGGAGAGAGAAAAGAAAAGAGAGACAGGGAATGAGGAAAACATCCAGGGCCATTTTGTTCAGAGACAAGTTCACTGCTTGACACACAGTAGGTCCTCAAGAAATATTTTTTAGAAAAGAAATAGATGAAGTCAATGGCTATGACCTACACCTGTGATAAAATTCCTTTTCGGTATGGCATAAAGCGCCAGGTCATTGATGAACTGGTATTATTCCATGAGCACAAATGATTGCTCCCGAAAGCCATGCAGGTGATAAAGGAACGTGAGAAGCCAAAGCTGCCGGCCTTGGGTTTGGAAGCAGCTGTGGCCTTAATTACGCTGCTTGATTTATACTCTATTAAATCTGTATATAAGTAACCTATTTCTCTGAAAGCATTTAAACCTCTTATATTCCACCAAACACAGTGCTTTTATTTGAAATAAATGTATCCAGCTCTTTGGGGAACATATGGTATATTTCTCTCTTATTAATAATTCAGTTCAAATGAGCAAAAATTAGTTGGTGCAGTTACGGCTGATTTTGTCCTGAAAAGATCTGCATTAATTTTAGACGTTTTGTAAATTGGGCTATTAAATAAAAGCATTATATGTGAATTACCCTTTAAATTTTAAGTAACTTGGTAGTTTAATGGTATTTTCTAGTCAGATTCATTTTCAATCTCTAAAAAATTATAGTCATTATGGTAAGACAAATTCTTAAAAGCTGTTCCTTCTATCCAATTACATATTGTACTAATAAGTAAACTAGAAAACTTTCATGTTCTCCTTTCAGTGTTGTCCTGCTTGGCCACATCTTTTGATAGCATCTGTCTTCTGAGACGTTCCCTGGAGGGAGGTTGGTCCTGACTGAGCAGCTCCCATAAAGAACCGGACTCCGAGGGAGCCGAGTTCATCTGGGAGGGCATTTGTCATGGTGCCCTGCAGCATGTCTTTTGGAGGGTTCACCCTCTGCTGATGGAGAGTCTCCTCACTAAGACTCTGGAGCTCTGGGACTGCAGAGGAAGTCGGACAGGCCCGACCAGGCAGCTCTGCTACAAAGTCCGAGGGAATTCCTAAATGGCCAGGGAGACGGTACTTTTAGGGAGATGAGCACACAGCTTATCAGCTCTGCGGTCCAGCCTGTCAGAGACCCCTAAAGCCAGGCCCACTGGTGGTCCCTCCCCAGTTTGCCCCAGAGAGGCAGGGCAGGTTCCCAGGGGTCGTCTTCCCTGAGCTTTTGTGTGGTTCTGTCCCATTAGGGGAGCCTGGTAAAATCAGCAGGGCTCTGGGGTCTGGCTCTAGGACTGGCCAGCTCTGAGGCTGGCTGGCTGTGTGGTTTTGTGGCAAGTTGCCTAATGGCTCTGAGACTTAGTTGCCACAACTGCAAAGTGGGAACTCTCGTGGGCTGTTGGGAGAGTGGTCAGGAAGCCCCCAGCACATTCCTGTCATGTGACAGTCGGGGAGCTGCTGGTCACCTTCCTTTCTCTGCCTCCCAACCTGGCGTTTAGCGGTATCCTGGCTTTGGGTTTTTTTGCAGTCCAGCTGATGGTGCAGGCACAATACTTGCCTTTAGTGGACATGACACTGGGCCGCCTGACCATGTTTCCAAAGCAAGTGGATCATGGACAGCTTGCCCTGGCCCCAGGAGAGTGCACACAAACTGTCACCACCTGCACCTCAGGACAGCAACGGCAAGATTAGAATACCTGTTCACCCCTTCTCCCAGCCCCCAATTCCTTCCTGCCTCAGGCTGTATATTTTTCCACGTGGGTGGCTGGACATGCTGAAACAGGCAGTAATGCTGCCACCTTTATGGACAGCCAGAAGGAATAGGGAGTCCCTGTGGGGGTCACACCCAAGCATCCAGCCCAGCCTTTCTGCCTTACCCAGGCTGCCTGGCATGGACCTTTCTGGAAGGGTTGGAAAGTGGAATAGGCAGGGGGATTGAAGTGGGGCAAAAATCAGTCCTTACAACCTGCCGGCAACTGTCAGCTCTCCATTCTTTGGGAGTACATCTACTCTTGCTGAGCAATGCAAGTTGCCGCCTGGGGCCAGGACAATAGAAGAGACAGCTTCAGAGCCACAGGAAATCCCAGAGTTCAAGGAGGGCCACACAGGGAGGATTCCCATTAGACAGATGGGGAAAGTGAGGCTCTGGGAGGGAAAGGGACCCCCGCCCCAAGGTGACACAGGGGTCTGGGAACCACTCTGGGGGGAGTGTTGAGGTAACAAGTCATAGAGCCCTCTTAGGTTCTGGTTTTCTAAGAAGGGCCTGGTCACATGACAGCCCCTGGTAGCAGCGGAGAGTAGTGTTCGGGAACATGGCTTCTTGTGTTCGACATCCTGGGGTCAAGCCTGGGCCCTGCTGCTTGCCAGTATGTGGCCTCGGCAGGTGACTCAATCTCTTTTCTCCTCATGTTTAAGATGAGAAGAATGCTACTGACCTCATAGATCAAATAGGTTAATACACAACGTGCTCAGGAACTCAAAACCTGAGCCAAGGTTTTTCAGAAACAGAAATAAGTAGTGCAAGCCACCAGGTGGTGTCCACATGCTCTGCTCCTAAAGTGCTGCCTCTGAAGCATCGCCTGTGAGGATGCACCCCGCCCGGGCCTGCTCTGCATCACTCAACCCAACTTTAGGCCACTCTCTGGCTGCCCATGATCTATTTGCTTTGGCCATGGTCAGGGAGGCCAATGTGATGTCCACTAAAGGAGAGCTGCCCATGGTACCCAAGACAGCCGCATCATTGGGAATTCCTGGCTGGAAACACCATTCTGGTGGGGTCCAAGCAGAAAATAGTAAATCCAGATCATTTCCTGAGCTTCATGCATTAACACTTTCAGGGCACATTTCTATGCGCGTTCCCATTTCCTCCCATCAGCCGGGGGTGTTACTTCTCCCAGCACTTCTTATTTCCAGTGAAGGAGGGAGGTTGAGCTACTTTTCTAAAGTCTCATGGTAAGTAAATGAATTAGGATTTGAATGCAGACTCCAGAGCCCACTGTAGATAATGACACTGTGCTGTGTAAATCCCCAAATACCTCCATGGTTGTCTTCCTCAAAACAGAGAAAGAGGGCTGCAATGGTTCATTTTATGTCCCAACATACCTGGGCCACGGTGCCCAGATATATGGTCAAACACTATTCTGGATGTGAGTGTGAGGGTGTTTAGGATGAGATGAACATTTTAACTGGTGGACTTTGAGTAAAGCAGATGCCCTCCATAATGTGGGTGAGCCCCGTCCAATCAGTTGAAGGCCTGAATAGAACGAAAGACGACATCTTCTGAGCAACAGGGAATTCTAGAGTGGATGTGATTATCTTTGGACTTGAACTGCATCATCAGTTTCCCCTGGGTCTTCAACCTGCTGGTATACCCTGCAGTTTTTTAACTTGCTAGCCTCCATAATTGTGAGCCACTTCCTTAAAATAAATCTTATCCTATACACACACACACACACACAAGCACACGCACACCCTACTGGTTCTATTTCTCTGGAATATCCTGACTAATACAAGGACTTAACAAAAATAACACCTACTTATACTTAAACTTTAGCATTTGGACACTGAGAATGCAGAATTGGTTCTAGCCATTCTTTCATTCAATTGTCAGGTCCGAGCCAGGCTCCATGGGGGAGGTACAAATGCAGGCCCTGGTGCTACCCTCAGAGAGCCTCCAGGCTGGGAGCCAGATGGTGCCAGTGTGGTGGGAACATAGTACAGGTCTGGGTTAAACGCAGCCTTCGATGCTGCTTGGCCATGTGACCTTGGACTTGACCCTTCTGGGCTTTAGTTCTTCTATATATCAAGTGGAGGTGGTAGTTTCTAACATGTAGCATTGGTTATGAGGATCAAATGAGAAAATGCATGCCAACCACTTAATGCAGCACCTAGCCTGTCGTCAGCACTTGATAATTGGTAGTTGTTACCAGTATTACCATCAAGAAACAATAAGCTGAGCAAATAGACTACAGGATTTCTCCTGAAGTTCCAGAGCCAAAACTCCTCAAGGGGATGGCCATACCAGGAGAAGTTAAAAAGATTAAGCATTTAGTCTAAAAGAGGGTCACGTAGAGGATACTCGTGCACTTAGATGACTGCCCAAGAGCAGGTGAATAGGTGTCTCTGTGTACTCACTGGTGATACAGGAACAAGAGGGCACTTAATGAAATTAAAAGTAAAAAATCTGAAACGCACAAAAGGAAATACTTATGTACATGTTGTGTCATTAGCCTGTAGAACTCTGAACCAAAGGTTTTTAGGTGAATGGCTTAAGGGAATTAGGTGCATTGAGAGTGACAGCACAGTTGGGTTCTGTCACCCCTGTTGGCATCAGGTGATCCTGGTGATTTACAGAAGAGCTACCCAAATGCCTATCCGTGAGCAGCTCTGTGTCCAGCGACGGTCTGCCACAAACTGAAGCAACAGCACCATCTATCACTACCTATCAGAAGAGGACACTCAGGTGGTGGCATGCTAGTGGCCTGGCATCACAATAAAAAGGACTCTCAATACTTAGGGTTGAAGGCAGAAATTAGCCAGGAACTAGGCTGCTCATTCCCTCAGGTGCAGCATGAATGAAGTATCATGGATATTTCTGTAAAATAACTGGTGGTGATAATAATAATATGAATAATATGGCAATGACAATTAGATCACCATCCTGTCCTCTGAACTCAGGGTAGAGGGAGAAAGATGAGCAAACAAACTGGAGCCCAAAATCCTAGGTGCTGTGACAAGGCAGTCCAACAAAAGAGAAAATTAGGTCTTCCATGTGTGGGAGGAGAGTTGGGCAGAAAAGGTTTAAAGGATGAACTCACGCTTGAGCTGAAACTTGCGAGATGATTTGGGTCTGTGTTCCAAAGATGCTGCATAGTCTGGGACAGTCCTTCCAGACAGAGCAAGTAACATGAACAAAGCAAGGAGGTGAGAATGTGCTTAGTTTATCCAGTGAACACCCAGGGAATGAGGATTTTTGGAGCAGGAAAGCAAAAGACACTGAGGGTAAGATGAACACTGAGGCCAGAAGTAGGTAGGAGCAAGACTGACGTACCATGTGCCAACAATGTACCACATATCTCAATGAATTTCAGTTACACGAACTTCCTTGATGCTTCTATGAAACAGCAGCAGGGAATCTATTCTCTGAGTTCATGCCGTCGTCTCTGAGATTCCTTCAGCTGGATGAAAGCATAGCACATCAACAAGACCTTCAGCAGATAATTCTTCCAACACATGTTAAATAGTTATGTGTAAAGAGGTTAGGGAAAGACACCACTAGAAGATGGGGGAGGAAAGGTGACTGATCTCCATCCAGCTGTCTTTGTCCATCACACCTAATGTGGTTAAGACTAATGCTGGCTAAATCTACAACTGGGAAAACAATCATCAAAGACATACACCATGTCTCAATGAGTCTTCATATTTAAGTGAAAATGCCTTTCTTGAAATTGAAAGCATGTTTGCTAGCCTTTGTTCTTGATATAAATGCAGTATTAGTGAGCTGCCCATATATGTGTGAAACCAAAATGCTTTCCCATTTACTAGTGATCATCTTCCAGGCCATGGTGATTGAAGGCAAAATGGGAGTGCTGTTCATGAATCTATGGATCATGCAGAGATCAGCCTATGCTTGGTCATTGGCAGTTCCATATGTGAAATACAAATAATTAGCTGGGAGACTGGGGAAATCAGGAAATCGATTCCTTATACCACTGTGTTGGATATAGCTTGTACTGGGATGACTAACCTTAGCTGCTTAAATAACAAACCCTCAAATCTCCATGGTTTAACCCAATAGGAGTGTCTTTCTAGTTCAGGTAAAGCTTCAAGGAGTGCTTGTAGACAAAAGGAAGAGTCCTCTGAGTTCTTCCATTTATTCAGCGGGTGGCAAGAGAGCAAGGATCATGCATAGGAGGTTTTTATGGGCCAGGCCTAGAAGAGATACATGATCACATTCTTCTGGTCAAAACTTAGTCAGAAGTCTCCATCAAAGAAGCCAGGAAGGCTGGAAAACACAGGTCAGCAGTGTGTCCAAAAATAAGGCAAAAGCACAGATGTGAGTGACATAAGCAGTCTTTGCCCCATAGCTTGATACACACAACAAACTTTAAAAATACTATAAAATAGCCGTAAGTGTTTTGTAAAAGCTTTTTGCTTTTATTCTTAATCCAAATCAAAATTACTCCTTTCCCCTTCCCAAATGAGACTCATTTCCTTCATTCCCCAAAGTTGTACAACCACGACCGTGTGCCTCCAGAGACTTAATATAGGCTATAAATCAATACACTCTGCTATAAAACCTTATGCAGAGGCAATGCTCACGAGGGGTGAGAGCTAGTGCTGGCAGGTGAGGCCGGCTTATTTCCAACACATCCTACTCCTCACTCACACTCTGTAGCCATCCTAGAAATCAACACAACTTGCCCCAAATCTTTATGTGATTGTTTAAACTGTATGGAATCCATCAACTTTCAGAATCTGATGGCTTTACTTTAATCCAAATAGCTGTCAGCCAAAGAAATCTATTCTGCTTAGAAGTAGCCAGAGCCATTGCTCGGCCAGGTCAGGAGTGTTCACGTGCACAGTGGACCAAGGCTGTGACTCAGCCCAGCTGCCGCCCCCTTGCTGTGCAAACAGAGGATGCAGGCAACCATCGCTCTGACCCGGCCATTTCTCACACAGCCAGAGTGACCTCATAATTTCTCCAATCCTGACTTCTTAGGGTCTACCGAGATGAAGACACATCACCATGGGCTATCCACGTGACAGCCGCGAGACGGAGGGCAAAGCCTGCGTGATTATGGCTAATCATTGTCTGCCTGTCCCTGGGTAGTTAAGACTTACCAATGAATTGTACCAAATGTGGTGTAAAATCCCAGCTAATTAACTGTGAACCGAGAATAACTTATCCCAGGCCCATTTCATTCATATTGTAGAGCAAAAACCACTGGTGAACAACTCAACTTGCAGTGTGCCACCACCAAATTTGGTAAGGAAGCGTCAGTATTGTCTCAAACACTGTAGATGCAAAAGAAACCACAATTCACATCCTGCAAAAGGCACGCCCCAGACCGACAGGGCAGGCGAGAATTTATTTTTTTCCCTTTTCTCCTTAGCCGAAGTTATTATCACAACTGCCGGGGAATTTGTGAGATTGGGAGATAAGGATCGTAATGATTCTTTGGAGACCCGTCAATCACTGCAAACTGCTACCAGAATCGAAATTACATCTGCATTTGAATTAGCAACATTACTCGCCAATTTAGATCAGAGTGAACATTTTTCCATTGAAGATGGAATTAAATTAGAAAATGAGTGAGTCTTTAATTTCCAGATTATAAATCACTGAAAATAATTCAACTCCTGTACCTTAAGGCCAATTACATTATCCTAAGCGACATTTTATCTCCCAACCTTCCGAGTGATTTGGTGACGGGAGCCTTCACACAAATCAGTCTTGCTCTAGTAGCAAGAAATATATCTGCCCACCGAGTCACACACATAAAACACCAGGAACCGTTTTAATGCTGAAGCTTATTTTACATGAAATTTGATTGTCTGTTTGATAGCGTATTTTTGTGTTCTAATGAACTGATGCATTCGCCAGATGTGAGGTCTGAATTATGTTGGGTTCAGCAATGAAATTTTAAAATGATTGACTTGTTCCAGGTTGGGGCATCTTCGTCCCTTCTGTCACCTTCTCCCCGTTTGCTCTTACAAAAGGCAAAAATAATGTGGATGTTTTTAAACCTGAACATTCTCTCATCTCTCTATGCCCACACCACCACGTGTGTCCTGCTTCTGCCACATTTGACTGGGGTTATTTTCTGATACCTGCATGTCTGTCTCTCTAGACTGTGAGCTCCTCACAGGACAGTTCATGATTGACTCATGGGTATATCTGTCCAGCCAAGAAACTGGCACAGAGTAGGTGCCCAGTAAATATTCACTGCATAAATGGTTGAATGATGACACCTGACTCTTTCCACCTGGCCCCATTACAGTCAAATGGCAGCAGTGGGGATTAAACAGATAACCCGGCCATCCATCCGTCTCACCACCACCTTCGCTAGCATTACCGCTGAGGCCAACTGGAAAGCCAGGGAGGGGCTCCTCTGTCACTAGCAAGGTCTGATTTTCTTGGGTTAACTGGCCTAAATAAAGATCAAGAAGTCACCCCATCAACCGGTAACCCTTACCCATCACCAGTGACAGGTAGACTTGACCTAGAAGATGTCCAAGTCCTGATGCAGGGACGGAGTAGGGGAGGGGAAGGAAAAGGAAATGCAAGAAATTTGGACATAGGGCAGGTGTCTTGCATGTTTTACAGGGCAGAGCTTTTAACAAAGGCCCATTTACAGGCAGGAAAAGGTGCAGAAGAAGACATCATTTTTTCTCAGGGTGCTATCTGCTGACTGAGTGGGTGTCACTGACTCAACCTGGGGAGATGCATGGGACCTTTGCTGGCTCTGGCCTGCGGTGTGAGCCGGGCAAGTCGCTGAAGTTCTGTGGGCCTCCTTCCCCAGCATCTAAAGTGAGAGACTGAGCCCCCAGTCTAGCCCCCATTAATCAAGCCCTGGGACTATTCAAATGACCCCTCAGGGTCCCACATCACCACCACCAAGATGGCAGCAGGTTCTCATTCAGCCCTTCCTGGCTCCGTGTGGCCCAAGCATGTGCCCCCGCTGGACCTCAACCTGCCCGTCTGCAAAATGGGGACCCGAGTGTGGACTTCAGTATCTGGGAATGGAGTTTAAGGAAGGATTAGTTAAACAAGAACCTAGAAGGCCCTGAGTGAGAGATGGCTGTTCCACCCTCAGGCAACGAAGAGAACAAAGCCTTCCCCCTCTCTCAGGTCCTCTGGGATCCAAGTGCCACCCGGACAATGAACAAGCTGCTTCCCTTGTCAGAGAGTGGGAGCCCCACCGTGTAGCCATGCCACCTCAGCCTGGCCTGCCATGTGGACGGGAGGTGCCACAGCCTCCCAGCCGCTGGGCTGAGCTTCCACTCCTAGAGGTTTCTGCCTGTATACCCTAGCAGCAAGGAGCTCCTCTGGCCTCACCTAGAGGATGCCCACAGGATGGACCAGGTGAGGAGGGCAGGGGCCTAACCCAGAGCCCCTCCCATAACACACACACACACACACACACACACACACCCCCAACCCTGAACCCCAGCAGCTCTGTTTGTTTAATCTCTATCTGCTTTTGCTTGTTTAATCTCTATCTGTTTCTGCTTGTTTAATCTCCGTCTCCCAGGGTTCTTTTCTTTTTTTTTTTTTTTTTTGAGACGGAGTCACCCAGGCTGGAGTGCAGTGGTGTGATCTTGGCTCACTGCAACCTCCGCCTCCTGGGTTCAAGCCATTCTCCTGCCTCAGCCTCCCCAGTAGCTGGGATTACAGGCGCACACCACCACGCCTAGCTAATTTTTTATATGTTTAGTAGAGACAGGGTTTCACCACGTTGGCCAGGCTGGTCTCCAACTCCTGAGTGCAGGTGATCTGCCCATCTCAGCCTCCCAAAGTGCTGTGGTTATAGGCATGAGCCACCACACCCAGCCGTCTATCTGCTGGGGTTCTTTGTGAACTCTCTTTTGAAGAATGGTTCTGTTACTCAAATAAAACACTTCTTTTAATTTTGTAATGAGGCCAGGCATGGTGGCTCATGCCTGTAATCTCAGCGATCTCAGCACTTTGGGAGGTGGATGGATCACCTGAGGTCAGGAGTTTGAGACCAGCCTGGCCAACATGGTGAAACTCTGTCTCTCCTAGAAAAAAAAAATAAAAAAATACAAAAATTAACCGGGCATGGTGGCATGCGCCTGTAATCCCAGCTACTTGGGAGGCTGAGGCAGAAGAATCTCTTGAACTCAGGAGGCAAAGGTTGCAGTGAGCCGGGATTGCGCCATTGCACTCCAGCCTGGGCAACAGAGTAAGACACTGTCTCAAAAATAAATAAATAGGCCAGGCGCAGTGGCTCATGCCTGTAATCCCAGCACTTTGGGAGGCCAAGGCAGGCGGATCACCTGAGGTCGGGAGTTTGAGATCAGCCTGGCTAACATGGTGAAACCCCGTCTCTACTAAATATACAGAATTAGCTAGGCATGGTTGCCTACACCTGTAATCCCAGCTACTTGGGAGGCTGAGGCAGAAGAATCTCTTGAACCCAGGAGGCAGAGGTTGCAGTGAGCCGGGATCGCACCACTGCACTCCGGCCTGGGCAACAGAGTGAGACTCTGTCTCCAATAAATAAATAAATACATAAATAATAAATTAATAAATTTGCAATGAACTGAGTCCAACCTGCTCTGTACACATAGACAATTGTAGCCCTAATGGATAGGCGGGACCAGCCCAAGGAAATCCTGCAAGCTCGTGACGGAGGTTGGACCAGAAGCCATGACCCAGGCCCCCTCCCCAGACTCATCCAAAAATGACACAGCAACAACCACCACTGCCCATGCAGATCACTGCCATGTAGGATCTGGACAAGATGACTATGCACTGTCTGCATGAACAGACTCACAACAGCCCTGAAAGGTGAGAGATATCCCTTCATTCCCATTCTGTGGATGGAAAAGCTGAGGCTCAGAACGTTAGGCCACTTCTGTAAGGTCTCCCAGCTAGTGAGCACTGGAGCTGGGATTTGAACCCAGCAGTCGAGCTTCTGAGCCTACATCTGTAACTGTTAACTTACACTGATAGTGCCTCTCTCTGCAGAGCTGGCAGGCCTGGCCCTCCTCCCTCCTCCTTGTTGGAGCTTTCTCAGTTTCCATGAAGAGTGGGAGGCTGAGGCCCTAAGCCCTTCTGGCTTTGGAGCCCAGAGTTCCTTTGGTAAGAGTGTAGGGTTGTCAGATTTAGTAAGTGAAAATATTGGGGACACACTTTATACGGGAAGATCGTATTTGTTGTTTAACTGAAATTCAAATGTGACTGGGTATGCTGTGTCTTACCTGGCAGGCTTACGGGGGTGGCAGGTGCTTGGGGAGCTGTGAGGTCGGGGAGGCTCGCCTGTCCCTCCCTCCTGGGGCCCACAGCCATTCTCATACTCAGGCCCTTGTCCCATGCCCTAGGCTCCTTCTCAGCATGGCAGCCAACCATGCCCTGGGTGAAGACTCTGCCTGCAGGGCACTCTTGCCACCAATACCCTCCAGGGTCATTTGAGATTGAGGAAGGACTGAGGGGCAAGTGGAGGCATTTAAACAATTCGGCTTAGAAGGAAGCAGATGCCACTGACTCTCCCACTGGATCCCTGGCTACAGTCACACTCAGGGCCTTGCCCGTGCTACCTCCACTGCTGCAGGAGATGCCTGGCCTGTGACCACTGTGTTCACACAGGAGGGACAGCAGAGCACCGAGTCGAGCATCACTGCACATTGCTAACCTGTCCCTCTTTGGCCACCACAGCACCTTGAACAGCACCTGGGATGTTGCTGCTGCATGGGTGTTTGTGGGATAAAGAGTCTAGAGAAGGGATGGAATGCCAGGCACCTCCTGCTCCCCAAGCCCAAGGCAGACATTGTCAATCAACCACTGCACGCTTTCCCACAGAGCCCAGATGCAGCCTGCGCATCCTTCTTAACATGGATCAAGGCTATCACCAAGGAAGGATATTAAAGAAATGGAAGCCATCCCTGGTTGAAACTCAGCTGCAGCTGAGGGACTGGGTTGGATCAGGGAGGGGGCAGGGAGAAGACAGAGGGCAACAGGTTGTAAAGGAGGAAAGGCACAGACCTTCAAGTCAGAAGACCTGGCTCCCAGCCTGCTGCACTCAGCACCTCTGAGACCTCAAGCAAGTGCACACCCTGCTAAGGAAAGCTCTGTCCTTGGTGAACAGGCACAGCGCTGTTCTCCATGCAGAGCCCTGTGGGGGATGTATCCTGAGAGGTGCTGGGCACCGTGCCTGCTTCCCAGCAATCCTCCTTCCACCTCCTCCTCTGCGAAGCTTTCTCTGCCTGCGTCTGCAGGCCCAGGGTGGCTAGAAAGAAGCATGGGCACAGGGAGACCCAAAGGCTTCCATCCCAGTTGGCATTTTAGATCAGAGAATTTTCTAGACCGAGAGCCCAGGATCCCAGACCTGTACTTTCAAAGGCTCAGCGTGGAATGGCATTCATGAAGGGCTCAGTGTGCTAAATTCTAAAGCAAGCAATAGAGCAATAAAGGAAGGAATTGAGCCATGCAGAAGATTCACAACACAATCCGGGGTTCTGCAAGTCCTGATCCCATCACTGACCACTCTGCACCCATCTGCCGTTCGATCCTGAGACGTGTGACCACAGCAGTCAGATCTCCCAGTGACTGAAGTCTACGCAATGGAATTGTTAAGGGAAATACTAGCAGGGGATGCTTGCTTAGGACTTTACAATGACAATCTGTAATTGTAAACACACACACACACACACGTATATTTATTATTGTTAGTTAATTCTCACAACAACTATGAGTGAAAGCTGGGTAGGATTTCTTCTCAGGCCCACTTTAAAATAAGAATACTGAGTCTAAGACACTGTCCAAGGCAGAGCCAAAGATGCACCAAAACAGGCAGGAGACCTTGGCACGAACCTTTCACTGTACCAGCTCCCAGCTCCACATCCTGTTTGAACTAGCAGTGGTACCTTTCCTAGCCCTGGAAGGCATTCTGGGGTTGTGCTCTCAGGAGCCAGGAATCCTTGAGTGTAAGACACAGGAAGGGCCTCTCCATTCCTTCTAGGGACACAAAGGGCCTGGGTCTTCTTGGTGCACATTCTCCAATAGAGCCTAGGCACCCGCTCTA
Source organism: Theropithecus gelada (assembly GCF_003255815.1). Classification (NCBI taxonomy): domain Eukaryota; kingdom Metazoa; phylum Chordata; class Mammalia; order Primates; family Cercopithecidae; genus Theropithecus; species Theropithecus gelada. Next base: position 119,968,071 of record NC_037677.1, on the reverse strand, counting down.
GGCTGAGCTGGGGCAGAGGCAGCCATGTATGGCACTGGGTGAGGGCAGTACATGTGAGGATGGGGTGTTCTTGCCCCCATCCCCGACATGCACACACATGCACAGCCTCGGCCTTTGCTCTGGTCTGAGGTCAATCAGCTCACGGCTCACCCTGGTCCTGGGAACCACATCCATTCTTCCTGGCCCCTTCCTGTAACCTTATGAGAACCTCCCATTCTCCATTTCCCGCTCCTCAGCCTCATTGTCACAGCAAGCGTTGAGAAGCCGGGCTGCCTTGTTCAAGCACGCCTGTCTTGTTAGGTGATCTTGAAGCACTGGGAGGAGGAATTTCTGGTCCCTTTAAGACCCCAGATTGTTCATGGAGGAAGCATCATCCAGAGCAGTGGGGCTTTGGGGCTTTACTTTTTTATGTGAGAAGCTGGTGAGGGCTGTGAACGACCTCCCCATCCCCAGAAAAATAGCTGTGTGTACACACGTCAATCTGCACACACTTTCAGGGGAACATCTCTATGGTATTGGGGGTTTTGACACGTTCTCTGCCTCAGAATGACAAACTTTATTTAGGGAGACAAGATTCACCCATGTTGACCAAAAGCACACGGCAGTGAGCAGCTATGGCCTAGATCGCCCCTGCCATACCGTGAAGTGAGATTAGGGAAGGGAAAGCTGAGCATCGGGGGGTTCAGGAGGCAGAGGATGGGGTCTGTGTTTGAGGGATGGAGAAAGTGAGCAGGCAAAATGGAAAGGGGGGTGGGGAGGTCCTGAGCCTACTTTGTTGTCTATAAAATGGGCCACAGTCCATTGAGGACTAGTAATAATATTTACCTCAAAGGACTGTGGGTAACAAATGCAGGGACACAGAAATGCTTAGCCCCCTTGTGCCGGCACATGGTCACCCTGCTCACCCTCTTCAGGCCCAGCGGTGCCTGGCAGGCACACTCGGAAAATGCCTGTATGTCTCTCTCCCTCCCTCCCTCTCTCTCCTCTCTCTGTCTGACCTCTCTTCCTATTTTCTCTTTCTCCCTCTCTCTCCCCACGCTCCGCCGCCCTGTCTCCCTCTCCATCTCTCTCTCCGTCTCCTTCTGTCTCTCTGAGCCTCCCTCCCTGTCTCTGTCTATCTCTCTGAGCCTCCCCACTCTCTGTCTTCTCGCTGACCCCAGGCCCTCCTCAGGACTCTGACTTACACTGGCAGCAACATTAGTGACCTCCAACCAAGCAGGACTTTGCCAGAATGCCCCCATGTGCCCTGCCTCTCCATGGCCTGGTAGCTGTCTCTGGCCTGGGGCAGGAATCTGCCACATCTTCAGCATTCAAAGTGTCAGTGCTGGACTGACCATGACCCACCATTAGGCCCTGCTTGGGCCTCCACATTGCCCACCACCCGCAACCCCCTGCCACACTCCTGGCATCCCTGCCAACTTCTCCAGCCTCTAGGGCACGCTGAGCCCTGTGAGGGACAGACCCATGTTTGCTAACCCTCCCTGTGGGCATCCCGGCAGGAACCCCCCTTCTCACAGCAGGGTCCAACCCATCTCAGGGCTGCAGATGAAGGGAGGTATCTCCAGAGAGAACCCACCCCAAGAAGAGTGTGGCAGGAGCTGGGCAGGAAACAGAATAGGGAATGCTATTTCCCTTGAAATTCTATAAAACAATGGCAACCAAAGACGCTGTGCCTTGGACCCTGGTGGCAAAGTCTACGTCAATGGGGAGGAGAAAGAGCTCTACCTGCACAGGTGCTCACAGAAAAGCCCTGCTGGCCGCAGCCCAGGATTCTGATACTGTTCCCAGCACTTCGCCTGCTGCATGTGAGATTGAATCCTCGCACTGCCTCATGTGGTCACACCCACTTATAGATGAGAACAGCAAGACTCAGAAAAAGTATGTAATTGGCTCAAGGTCACTTAGTAAGGAAGTTACAGGGCCAGCATTGACACCCAGCACAGGCTGCCTGCAGTGCCTTTTTTTTTTTTTTTTTTTTTTGAGACAGAGTCTTGCTCTGTCGCCCCAGCTGGAGGGCAGTGGCGTGATCTCGGCTCGCTGCAACCTCCGCCTCCTGGGTTCAAGCCATTCTCCTGCCTCAGCCTCCTGAGTAGCTGGGATTACAGGCATCCGCCACCATGCCCAGCTAATCTGTGTATTTTTAGTAGAGACAGGGTTTCGCCATGTTGGCCAAGATGACCTCCATCTCCTGACCTCGTGATCCACCCGCCTCGGCCTCCCAAAATGCTGGGATTACAGGTGTGGGCCACCGTGCCCAGCCTGCAGCACCCATTTCATAGAGGTGACAGGGCTCCACAATCCCTGGCGCAGCCCCAAGCATGCCACATACCAGCCTGTCAGTTGTTGCTACTCCTTGGGTCCTCACTCTTGTCATGGTCTTCCAGATTCAGCCTCTGGCCTCAGAAAGGAAGATCAAACTTGAATGTCTGCTGGTGAGATGATACTGTCTCAGTCCCTTGACTCTGAGGACCACAGTGAGTTTCTTTGTGGTCTATGTGATGGTTTCTAGACCTAGAGCAGGCTCTCTAAGTCACCTGCCAGTTCTCACTCGCTAATCGGTTGAGCCACGTGAAGTGTATGGCTGGACCTCCATGGTCTGGTAGACAGGGAAAGGTTGGCAACTCTGAGATTGGCCAGACTCCATGCTGTGGGAACTCCGGGGGTGGCTGCTGTCATGACAACCACAGCTGGCTTCCCAAGGAGCATGGGACCCAGAGACACAGCAGGCAGCAGACCCTATGTGGTGACCCAGGCCCAGGGCAAACCAAATCTTCCTCTTCATTATCCTCCCGAGACCATCCCTGTTGTTGTGCAGACAGGAATGCAGTGCTGTTGGCTCAGGTCCACCTTCTGGGGCAATTGACAGGATGGAGAAACCATGCTGGGACTCAGAAGGGAGCATGTCAGGCTCTGTGCACCTGTGTAAGTAAATGTGCCCATGTTCAAGGATGTGGCAGTCGCGTCCACCTGAGACGGCTGCAGGGGAAGTTAGCAAATGGACACAGAGAAAAAGACCCAGGACCAATGAGGATGCTCCCCTGTTCTGGTGCCCTTCCCTGAGAGGATGCTGAGGTCTGGTAGGGAAGACCTGTATGAGCACAGTGGCTGTTGGCTCTTGCATGAACGACTGGTATAAATCCTGCGTGAGTCAAGGTGCTTCTGAGCCCAAACCAGACACTGTTCCCAAAAAGGTATTTTGCATCTCACCTCTCTGTCTCTAAAGGGGACCCAAATTTCAAGTGATGTGCAATATCCGCTGACATGGATAATTGCAAGTTGTCTACCAGGCAGGGAGACTTCAAGATGATAAACATTATTTAGCAACACCATGATATGCTTCGTATTGTGATGTGATTGGGGACCATATTAAAACCCGCCAAGGCTATTACACCTAATTTTTGTTTCAATTCAGGCAATATACTAGCTCTGGGATGACAGCAAATGTGCTGGGTTGGTCAATATCGTACCCTCAGAGCCTGGAATAGTGCCTGGCATACTGTAGGTTCTCAATAATATTTGTGGAGTGAACAAATGAACGAATGGCGCAGAACTGAATTGGAGAGTCACTGAGATTTTTAAAAAATGAATCGCAGGTATTTTGAGGAAACAGCATATGTGCTAGTTGCCTTCTCCGGCTCGCCTCTCTTCCCACCCTGAGCCAAAAAGTCTAAAAAAGACCAGATTCCAAACTGTTATTGAATGCATGCAGCATTGATCCTGAAGAAAACACAGGCTTCTGAAACTTCAGAAAAGGTTGAAAATATTCCCTTAAGAATCTTACAAGCAACAGAAAACAACATTGAGGATTCTATGCCTGGCCCCTTGAAGGCCCTCAATAAAGAGACACTGGCTGGTTGACCAGTGGAGGAGATGGACAGCCAGCTGGAAGGCCAATGTTCCCACCAGCTCCTGGAATTCAGAATTGCATTAGGATATGACCAACAGGAACCCACTGGCCCACTTTTTTTTTTCCTCTGTAGCCCTGTGCTCCACAATGCACAAGGGAAAAAGTCACGCATGACTAGCCCAGCCCAGGTATAGCAGACAGGTGTGAGTGCATCTGGGGCAGGCTGCCCTGCTATCTGGGATCCTCTCTGGTACCAGGTGGCTCTAGGTCTTCAGAGGGACACACTCGTCATCCCAATGCTTCACACCAGGGCCAAGCCTTAGCTCCAGACAATGCCAGGGCCTGTCACACAGAGAAACATTACTGTTTCGAGAGACATGTCCCCTCCCCCAGCCCCATTCTTGATCCTGGACATTAAATATTTATGAGTTCTTTTAAAAAAAAAAAAGCCCACAAACCTCAAATAATGCAAGTTGTCTACCAGGCAGGGAGATTTCAAGATGATAAACATTATTTAGCAACACCATGATATGCTTCGTATTGTGATGTGATTGGGGACCATATTAAAACCCGCCAAGGCTATTATACCTAATTTTTGTTTCAATTCAGGCAATATCGCCACTGCTTAATATGATTTCTATTTACTTTTTTCTATTGTTAGTATTTTATTGGGGTTGTGTCTGTTTTATCAAGCAGATCTCCTCTGAAAGGAAGGTCAGACTATGCTTGGACCTCGAGTTTTTCTCTCCTCTTTCTTTTAAAGGGGTTTCTATTATATTCTGCTTGGTCTGAATTCACTCAAAAACCCTCAATGCTAATGTAAACTCTTTTTCTTTACTCTTGTCCAATTACAATATTTCTACCGGCACAAAGCCTGACAGCTTGATATTTAAAAGCTATATAAACTCTCATCATCGAGTTTTATGTTCCCGTTTTTCTATGGTACCATTGGATATGGGTGAGTGCTACATAAAATGTGTGCATTGAAGGGTTTCAAATCAAGTTATCTCTTCCATCTATAAAAATTGAATTTTAAAGGTTATTTTAATTATAAGTTTAAACCCAGGCACTGTTAATGACAGGGACAGCCTCCTCCACCAAAGCGTTCATTCACCTTCTCTGCAGGGTTGCAGCCGAGATGGGAAATCCTGTTATTTCCTGAATGAAATGCAATTTTGCAAAACAGGATATTAGTTTTTAAAGTATTATACACTTTGCATAACTCTCTCTTCCTGGACTGGTCCAGGGAGGTGGGGGAAAGGGTGATCCACGACTCTGTCCACTGAACTCGGTCTGCTCTTTGCACAACCAGCAGGAATCTTGCCCTATCGAGAGTTCAAAGGAAGAGATTGTATCAATTTCCCAACTTATTTCAGCCACATCGAACCCATCTGACTATCTGGAAGTCAGGTAAGGATGTCCTATCACTGAATAATTTGGAGAAAAAATAATTAATAAAGTAAGATCCAAATTTCAAACCTCATTTCTTCAGATTGCAATCTAACGTCCTTTAGTTTAAGGGGGGAAAAAAATCATTGTTTTGTGGTCTCCTATACTCCAAGTTTCTAAACGTGTTATTGAAGCCATGATTGAAATCTGACAAAAACAGACTGCGTTTGATAATAATGTCCCGCAGCCAAAGTATGGCACCAATAACTAAACAATACTTTATCACCTTTGCCACTTTCAACAGCTCCCATTAATATTGAGATCATAGTGTTCGGCCCTCTATTCCCCAGCTGACTGCCTTAGTGACAGCACTGGCTAAGGCAGTGACATTGAAAAATATTTGCCATGACATGGCCACAAATCACAGCCAGACAAGTTTAAAACTCAATATTCGCTAAACTTGCATCTGCTAGTTTCTTGTTCCCATTTCTAAAACACAATTATTACATGTTCCTTTCTCTGAAATAGCAGAACACAAATGGGTGTATGTTAAGCAAGGAGGAGGAGGCGATACTAAAATTAAATTCTGGGGGATGCCTAGCAGTGTCATTGAACACGCCAGAAACTAACCCTGGAGCAGGAGCTGAGGACACAGACACTGTACGTGGTGGAAAGTGCCTGCTTTCTGAGCTGTTCAGGACAGTTGCCGCAACCTGAACTCAGATTGCAATTACCTGTGGTCTGAGGTTCACTCAACAGCCTCATTTTATACACATCGATTTTTATTTTCAGCTTTCTCAAGATGCTGAAGCAGATGTTGGTCCACTTGGCAATTGCCCCTAACTCACTTTACAGAGGCCGTGATCAACGTGGCAGAATGTGCCCCCACCTACCCTGTTCCTGCTGCTCATGGCTAACCTCGGTGGAACCGTGCCAACTGTCCACATCTTGACCCCCCTTCAAGAATCAGGAGCCTGCAAAGTCTTGAAAGTGATGCCATTAACACCAGTTCCTAAGAGGAAAACCTTCCAAGAGACCCAGCATCCACATGGTTTGAACTAAAGCCGCTCCTCTTCGGGTGGGTCACTGGCTGGAACTCTAAGCATTTTCTGAGCATAGAGTACATATGTTTCTCTCTGTACTCCTCATGCCTGGTGCAGTAGCTGCCCCACAGCAGACACCTTGTAGGTGTGCACAGAATGGAGAACGAGCAACTATCCAAGACAGTAGATTATTGTATGAGAAGCTAGAGGATGCCCCTGGCTCTGCCACTAAGTCACTGTGGGACCTTGACCAACGGTCTGTCATTGACAGACCTTCAGTTCCCTTTGTCTACAGAACGAGGAGGTTGTACAGGATGATCTGGGGCCATTTCCGGCACTCAAGGTCCACTTCATGAAGAAAATAAGTGTCATGTACAGAGACCTCTGGAATCTGATGTGTTAAATGGTAAACTCACCATGGCGACCTTCTTACTCTGGGAGATGCTTAGACAGTCCTCAGAGCCTGGAAACCATGGGGAACTGTTGTTAACCATCTATTTTTCCTGTGTAGATACCCAGCTGGAGTTTCTTTCACCTCATTCATATATATATATATATATATGAACATCAGTCTTGTGTATTGCGAAGTCCAATAAAATGAAGATTGGGAATTGTCCATTGGATTTAGAAATCCAGAAGTCATTGACAAATAAAAGCTATTTTAGTATATATAATAATACAACATGTGATATGACTTTTGCATCCTAAATTCACATTGGCACAAATCTACCACATCGGTGCCCATGACTCAAAAATGACCCATCTTTTTGTTTTTTCTGAGATGAAGTCTCGCTCTGTCACCCAGGCTGGAATGCAGTGGTGCAATCTCGGCTCACTGCAAGCTTCGCCTCCTGGGTTCAAGCGATTCTTCTGCCTCAGTCTCCGAGTAGCTGGGATTACAGGCACCCACTACCACGCCCGGCTAACTTTTTTGTATTTTTAGTAGAGACGGGTTTCACTATATTAGCCAGGCTGGTCTCAAACTCCTGACCTTGTGATCCGCCAGCCTCAGCCTCCCAAAGTGCTGGGATCACAGGCATGAGCCACCATTCCCAGCTGACCCTTCTTGTTTACTTGTTTTTATGCAGGATCAACAGGGACAGCAGCACTCATAGTGTGAAATACCCTCCTTTTGGGCAGGACTATCTGTTGCAGCTATTCTGTCCCTGTCTCCCCATGGCATGCTGGGTCTATGTCCTTTAGTTCCCAGGACCCTGTGTGGAGGAACCACACCTGACAGCCTCAGAGTGACACTGTAATAGGATGAGACTTTTAGGGGAAGAAGTGAATGAGTTTTTTGCAGGTGGGAGGAATGTACATTTTTGTAGCCAGAGGAAAAGCTGTAGTAGATTACATTTCCAAGGTAACAGCATCCCTGCTTCTACATGACGTTTTGCTCCGTGACCTTGCCGCTTGCTCCTTCCCCACTCCCTCCACCCGACCTCTCTCAAGAGATGGAGCTCCCCACCGTTGGATCTGGACAGGCCTTGTGAACAAAAGTGTCAGGGGATGCTGTGTGCCTTCCAAGGTGAGGTTATAAAATGCCTTTGTGGTTTCTGCTTTGTGTCTTGGTCCGTTTCTTCTTGGAACCCAGCCACTATGCTACAGAGAAGCCCAAACAGCCACATGGAGAGAGCCATGAGCTCTGAACTCCTAGCCATGTAAGAACATTTTGGACATTCCAGCCATCCCAGTGCCCCAGCCAACACCACGTAAAGCAGAATTATCACCCAGTCGACCCACAGAATCGTGAGAAATGAGAAACTGTGGTTTTTATGCCATTGCACTTGGGGTGGTTTGTCATACAGAAACAGATCATGGAAACAAAGTTTGATCTAAATCATGGGCATGTGTGTGTATGTATACATATATAATATATTATATATATAATATATAATATATTATAATTCTAATATATAAATATAATATATAAATATAATATATAAATATAAAAAATATATAATAAATTATATTTTATATTTTATATATTATTTAATATATTTCAATTATATATTATATTTCATATATTTCAATTATATATTATATTTCATATATTTCAATTATATATTATATTTCATATATTTCAATTATATATTATATAATATTTAATATATATTGTATATTACGTATATATTCATTGTGCCATTTGTTCAACTTTCCTGTCTAATTAAAGATTTTCAAGATAAAATGTTGAGAAAAACTCTTGAAGTCTCAGCTACCACAAGGAGGAATCATAAACAACAGAACACACCCTGGGATGAGATAAAAACATGCACCCAGAATTTCTAGAATGTCACAAAGCAAGAACGAGTAGAAACAGAAAAAACTCCTAATCCAAGACATTGATGGAGAAGTCCAAGAAACCAGAAAAAGAGGGGAGTGACCTGTCTGGGATGCCTTCTACGAGATTCCAAATATCCGGAAAAACACATCTGGGTGAAAGGAAAACTTCTGTATTTTGCGGGTGGTCTTTCTGTCCACTTAACATCAGACACTATTTCAAATATCCAGATGTTTACCCCATTATTCTGGTTGGTTATAGCAGAACCATTCGCCATACAGGTGGGAGGAGAAACAATGGGTTTTTCCGAATCGCAGAACACCTGTGCTGCAGCCCAACAACATTCAGATGTGTGATCGGTCCAACAATAAAGGATTGACTGAATAAGTGACAGCACTCCTAAAGAGAAAAAAATGGAAGACTCAGCAGCCAGGAAGAAGAGTGGAGAAGTCTACTAGATGGGCAAGATGTTCCTCGAGTTCCAAATTGTTCACTCACTGCAAAAAGTGAGCTTTAAATCGATATGTAGAGCATAATCTCATTTCGTGGAAAACAGACTTGTATACAAGGCACTGAGGAAAAGTCTGGAATACAACACATTAAACACTTATCAGTATTTTGTAATCTTTAAATGGTGAACATGAGTTAATAAATGAGTAAGCAAGTAAATAAATAAATAGAAGGATAAATGTTTGGTTAAATATTAATATGAGTTTCTCTTTTTACTTCTACCGAGTACCTGGCCTTCTCTCTCTTTGGACTGCACGAACAATTTGCTTCGGGGAAGATGAGAATTTGTTACAGAAGGAAGGGGATTATATTTCAATTCTAACATTCAAAATAGAACTTTGCAACAGAACAAGGCACAGGGCTTTGTGACAGAGGAGATTTTTCTTGGTTCCTTGGGCTGGCTAGACGGGGCCCTGAAGGTGTAGCAAGGAAAGACAGGCAGAAAGAGGAGGGGGCTACCCTGCCCTTCCCTGCATCAGGGATGTGGGAAGGAGGCACACAGCGGTGGGAGTGGAGGAGATGAATAAGATGAGTCAAGAGACCCTGGGGGCAGAGGCTTTCACCCCACACTGGGAGGAGACCACCATTCAGAGAGCCTGCACCAGCACAGGGTCACCCAGGCAAAGTAGGGAGCAGTCAGACTGGAGGTATCCACAGTGTTCCATGCCTTGCTTGGTTCTGGCTTTTACAGACCCTGTACTGAGAGCCGTGGGCTTCCAGTGGAGTCCACCAGGCTGGTCTGCAGCACAGGCTCAGGAGACTGCACAGCAGGATGGGTGCAGGGGGGGAACTGGGTGGCTTCAACAGCAAACACTTCTTCTACTTTTGGATGCCGGAAGTCTGAGGTCAAGGTGCTGGCAGATCCAGTGTTTCCTGAGGGCCAGATTTGTGGTTTGCAGAGAGCTGTCTTCTCCCAGGGTGGAGAGGAGAGAGAGAGGAAGAAAACTCCATGGAACCTCTTTGTATAAGGGCACTAATCCCATCCTGAGGGCTCCCCTACTCATGACCTAATCACCTCCTAATGGTACCCCCTCCGAACAACCTCGCATTGGGAGTTAGGCTTCAACATATGAATTCTAGGGGGCCATAAACATTCAGTGCACAGCTCCAAACAAGTCTGGATCCAAAAGCTGGTGCCATTTCTTGGTTGTGAGGACTCAGACAAGCAATTTCATTTCTTCTGAGCCTCCATTTATTGAGCTGAAAACCAAGGGCACATGAGTTCTTTTGCAGTGTTAGTGTGACAACTAGGGCAGTGTGCACAGAGCACCAGCCATGGCTTCCCAGATGCCCATCACTTTGCAGGTCTCAGTCCTGAGGCTCAGCCTGAGGCCCAGACATGCAGCAGGAAAAGCCCTTGAACAAGAGACTTGGGTTCAAACCCAGGCCCACCACTGACCTGATGACGCAGCACAAACAATTCCCTCGAAGCCCCTCTAGGCCTCAGTCCCCATGGCTGTAAAAGGGGAAGTTTGTAATACCCTATCCCAAGGTTCCTTCCGTTTCTACCACCCACCACTCAAGGCCTCCTGCTGGGGCAGCTGCTGCATCCAAGGCCATCTAGGGCTGCCCAGGCAGTGCTCATGCCCTGACAAAATCAAGTTTCTTGGAAAGAGGCTGAGAGAGAACCAAAGAAATCCGTCTCTTTTCAACCTCAGCAAAAACATTTGGATTTTTACTGATCACCACAGAAGGAGACAGATGACACATTTCAGAGGGGAGCTTGCACACAATTGTCATGATTATGGAAAGAATCCTCTCATGTGAGACAGGCCTTTATGAATAAACTAAATACAGCTAATATTAAAGGTAATGGTGCAAATGATTGAATACTTGACAGTCCTACCCACAAAATGGCCTCACATGGGGAGGGAGGTTGGATAACCAGAGCTCAACCTGCAAAAAGCAAATGCAAGTGATACTCCTGGGCAGGGGAGGATTTGAGCAAAGAAGGGGCTGCCATTCCTAGGAACCACAAGTTGGGTCAATGACCAAGAGTGACTGGTAAATTGCTGGAATGGGCCCAGGCCAGGGCTTGCAAGACAAGAGGGGCTCGCCCACCATTTGGAAGCCCCTTTCTCTCTGTGATGATGTATTGACCTTACCACAGTCTGAACACAGGGCCCAGTCTGTCTGATCGGTCAGTGGTGTGTTTGTTCTGTGTGTGAGTGTGACATCAAGACAGGGAGAGTTACCAACTCAGGTTCCGCTAGGGGTCCACATACGTCAATGTGCTAAGGGGCTGGGGCTTACACCAGCATGCTCCTGCATATCCTGCTCATCTCCCATGACACCCTGCATGCCTTCCCAGCCACCCACCACACAAAGGAAGCCTCAGTAGCTATCTGAGCTGGTGGTGAGACGTCACAGTGCCAAGATGTCATCGCACTCTGCAATTGCTCTACTTGGTCCCTGGCCCAAGGAAACTGCTCCCCCATTAGATCCCTGGCCCAGTGAGTCCCCAGCCCAGCACCTCTCCTTCCTTCCTGCTCCAGGTGGGGAAAAAGGGCAGAAGCAAAGCCCACACATGATTCACAGGAACAATCAATGCCAAAAGAGAGGGAAATTCATATTTCCTCTTTCCCTTCTGTTACTGGCCACCAGCTGAAGTCCTGGAGCTTGAGATTGGATTGGAGCAGTGCTGTTTTCTGAGACCCTGCCTAATCTCATAACTGAAAGGCTGCTATTGATCAGAACAAGGTCCCTCCTAGAAAGGTAGGGAGGCATTTGACAATCAATGCTGCTTCCCCATCCCTGGTAACCTGGGTGTGCATTGGCCTCTCACCTGGTTCCTTCATCCGTCTCTGCCCAGCCTGGTACCTCTAGTCCACTTTAGGCATAGCCACAACTATGCATTTCCTAAAAGACATCCTCCCACCCTCCACTGGGTGATGAGATGGTGAGGCTTCCTATTACCCAACAATGACAGAAGCTTCTTACCTGGTGCCCTGGGCCTCCATCCTCAGGCATGAAGCTTTCTTCTCACTCTCTTTCTCAATCCTCACCATCCTGGACCTGCAGGAATCCCTGCCCCATCAGTCTGGCCTCCTTGTTCTCTGTCCAGGACAACCTCCCACCTCTCAGTCCTACTGGATCCTGTGGATGGACATCATCTGCCTCCTTTGCTGCCTGTCTGAACCCTACACACCCTTGTCTGACCACCCCAGTCATGTCCTCACATCCTCAGCACACAGATAACAGTGATCCCGCTCCCCCCCCACCACCCGTTTCTTCACACTGGGCCTTCACAGCACCAGTCATAGGCCCATCTGGAGGCACTTGTTAAATACGGCCTCGTGTGAACCTCTCACCCTCCTTATTTGTCAAAGTGTGCCCCTGCTGTCTGAAGGTAGGGACCATGTACGCCATGTATTGCCTCAGGACTGGCACGTATGCTGGTAATTGATTCACAGTTTTCAGTTTTTCTGACTGTCACCTCCACTCTCCAAAATGAAAAAGTTGTCCTTCTCCTTCCAATTCCCACAGTGTCTCTGCCTCACTTAGGACTCACAGCACATCTTAAAGAATAAACAAACACATGTCAAGTGCTTGCTTGGGTGATAGCAAGAGTTTAATAAGTGTTGGTTATTGTTGTTATTATTCCCTTACTAGAGTTAATAAACATGTTTCAGCTCCTCTGTTCAACAGGCACCCATTTATTCATCCATCATTTCACAAATATTTATTCAGCACATACTATGTAAGACTTAGAACTCCAGTACTGCTATCTGAATATCTCTGTACCTCCTGTGGAAATAGTAAATATTCAGTAATTATTTGGTGGAGTGTGAATAAGTAGCTACATCTGATTTCCCATATATTAGGTTGATGCAAAAAGTAATTTTTGCTACAATGGTGCCATTATGGCAAAAACTACAATTACTTTTTGCACTAACCTAATACCTTGTATATAAAATGCATTGGCTTTGTAACCCAAAAACTTCCAAGTGGCTCAATGTCAGAATTGTCACAAGGAAACAACCAAAAATAATTCTAATCTTTGAGTGTCTCGTATGACATTAAAAAGAACCTACATTATTACCCTTACCAATGCTGCTTAGAGGGCACTTTCTTTTGGCACTCCAACCTTGGCAGGCTCTACAAATGTCTCAAGGCTTTTCATACTCTTCCTCTTTACTCTCAGTTTCCATTCTGAACCGCTCCTTCCCTCTATGTTTTGGTTTGATTGATTCTTTTACTTTGCCCTGCCAAGCAGGTGCTAAACTTTTCCTTTGAGGAGGAAAAATAGATGACTTAGAGATTCTATTTTATTTTATTTAGAATCATAGGGCCCGTTTACATGGCAGGGGCTCAAAATATTAATGTTTGCAACCCCTGATGACCGAACTGTCCTATGAGGTTCTATTCTATTGAAAATCTTAACTCTTTCTTTTAATGAAATACAAGACCAGGCTTATTTTTAACTGGCTCTAAAGCAAGTTGATAAAGGCATGGAACACATATAGGATTACTCAGGTACATATTCTAGAAATAAACAAACTGGTCTACACTTTTTAAAAAGGAGTCAACAAAACTGTTGTGTGGATGCATGTTGTTTAGGACACTGCTGGTTGTGTCTCAGGGTGGCTTGCTTCTTTTGGAACTGCCCAAGACCACTGGGGAATTAAAATTATATCTTAGTGGATAGTAGTATAGATAGATTGGGAGTCCCAGGTATAAAACAAGGGCCTCAAAGGGAGTGTATTCTAAGGATGGTTTAGTTATCTGCAAGGTGGTCTTATCATTTCTGATGCTTTTGTATCTCTTTTCCTTTTTTTTTTTTTTTTTTGAGATGGAGTCTTGCTCTATCGCCCAGGCTGGAGTGCAGTAGCACGATCTTGGCTCACCGCAACCTCTGCCTCCTGGGTTCAAGAAATTTGCCTGCCTCATCTTCCTGAGTAGCTGGGACTACAGGCGTGTGCCACCACACCCAGCTAATTTTTGTATTTTTAGTAGAGACGGGGGTTTCACCATGTTGGCCAGGCTGGTCTGGAACTCCTAAGCTTGTGATCCACCTGCCTCAGCTTCCCAAAGTGCTGGGATTAGAGGCATGAGCCACCCCGCCTAGCCTAGTATCAATTTTTCTACACAGATATTCTATAAGAATTTATCTTTTTGTTATTTTTAAATTTTCACCATTTTAAGGACTTTCAAAAAATGGGTAACATATTTAGTACTGTTGAAAGGAAAATGGGAATGAAAACTCCATAGAAACAGAGACTTGTCTGACCTGTCCACCACAGCCCCTCAGCACACACACAGCCTGGAAAACGGATGCATGGATGGAGAAAGCTGGCTCCAAAGTAGGAACATGCTTAAAACTTTCAAAAGTCTTAAATTCAAAATGAACAAACCAAAAAAATTAGACCTTTTCAATCACCAAATTATCTAATGAATAAG